>NC_088645.1:23507603-23825103 GCF_964019385.1 Sycon ciliatum | reverse complement strand
GTGCTCACACCGTGAGGCACTAGTCCTAGCACAGTAAGACCATGACAGTGAATTTGAGAAATTGATCACCGGTATAATGTACTATAGCCGCCAACCTTGTAGGCGACACGCACTGTACACGTAATATTAAATACATTCATGGTATACGGCCAATCAGAACTGTGACGCACATGTACCTTTTGTCGTAGTTTTGAATCAGTTGAGACACACTTAGCGTCTTTTTACCTGTCTTCAAGGCGGATTATGTCGGCCCGGCCAGGCGCATTCATTCTCGGATTGACAACATATCACTTTCCTGGATAACTACAGCCATGTTAGTGCTGTCATTTTGAAGTTGACATGCGCTCTAGCCCACTACGTGTCTTGTGCTTTCACGTCACATAACGTATTGACAGTTTTCGCCCACTGCATGTAACTGCATACATGTACGTGGGTGTAAGCAGTCAAGGGTAAGGATAGCCACACGTGCATGCGTTACCGAGGGTATTACAGGAGAACGACAGGAATAGTATAAAAGGGAAGAAGAGCTCTGCAACAAAATTTAATCATTCCCAGCTCTCCACTTGAAATTGTCTTGAGAAAATTATTTTTTCCTCAGCCCCAGATTTCACCTTCAGTTTCTTTGCTCTTTTTACCCTAAAGAATCACTATTGTACTACTGTGCCTTCTTCGCGACTCACTATTTTGTTGACAAGAAATTTGGCTTCAGCCTCCAGTTCGAGATTAGCCTAGCCAGCGTAATGGCGGCCAACGGGCTACTGGTAGCGGCACTGTTGCTACTAGCAACCGTTCTACCTAGCCAATCGGCGACGTTCAAACTCTGGGACCTTGTGTCCAGCAAAGACGGCGATGCCAACACGATCACTCAACAAGGCAAGCACTATCGTGCAGTGTCTCAGGGTGAAAACGTTTCTGTGATTTACGAGAATTATGATGGCGCGCAAGTACAAGTGGCGTCGATTCAAGATCGCGATGACGTCATGCCCGCTTCTTTCCAGCTTCACGTGACCGTCGAAACAGAGGTGAGATATTGTCGGTTGGATTCGTTTACTTGGAAATCAATGCATACGGTTATGGTATGTACTGTAGCTATCGGTATATCAGATCATGGCAGTGAAGAGCAAATTGTGGTGTTCTGTTTTCTTTCCCATTCCCAGGCGTCTGTGTCATTCTCCTGCGGCGAGACAACGACAACACCTGTGTCTGCACTGACTTCAGTGATCCACGGCTCGGCACCCAGAACCGAGATGACATTCAACAACGAAACAAATTCCGTCCACTTCACCGTGGTAAGACATACATGTAATTGTAGACTTCACTACGCAGCACCAGATCATACTTACTATAATAATTTGCTACAACAAACAAATATACAACCTTGTATTTAATAATTTCAACATTTGAGAGTCACATTGCTGTTCATGATCTTCTCTTGCACAGCTCGTGTTTTAAACTTGGAATGAAATGCTTGTTTTCATGTGTACAGAAGCGAAATACTGAGGCTGATCCAAGCCGTTTCCATATCAACATTTATGTGGCACGTGATAGGCTGGCAGCTGGTTCGACAATTCACATGTCAGGACGTCACAGCAAGGTTGAGCATGACTCGAAATGCAGCACTGAGGCACACATCTCCCTGACCCACTCCAGCCACGATGAAGAAGACCTATGCTCCGAGCGCTCGGAGACCTGTGAACACCTCTGTGACCCAGCTACCGGATCATGCGCTTGCACAGAGGGTTACATCGTCGACACGAAAAATCCTTCCAAGTGTTTGGGTGAGTGAACTACTTGATCTTAAAATCCATCATGTTGTAATGCCAAAGGTACTACAAAGTCGATTTACCAGTGAATGAGTTTAGTGCAATGTTGCACCATAGCATCTGCGGTCTCGCTCTGTATGCTAATTCTCAAATCATAGGAATTATCGAAGCATATTCGTTATTCAATATGCTTCAAACTAACTTTGGACGAATTGCATGCTTTCGGTCTTCTTCTGTAGAAACCCACCTAGTTTCCATGACAATTCCAGGACTTCAAAAGTCCGCAGAGCAGTTTCACCTTCTCCCCGCTGGTCTCGAAATGTACCTGGTGTCCCGATTCAGTAACATCGCACAGAACGGAATTCACAACGTTACCGTCAATCACGATAATGTTGACGTCACAACCGTCGACAGCGGCAGCGCTTCAGCACAGGATCATGCACATCGTCTCGTCCGCGCTCTGAGTGACGCTGACGAAACATTCACCACAGGCCTTGCCCTGAGCGCTCCAGTGGACGTCCGCTCATCATCCCCAGTTGGAGTCAGTGCAGCACGTAGCAAGCGTCAAGTCCCTATCTGTACAAACCTTCAAGTAGTAGTGAATAGGGTTGTCCAAGGACTTGATCTCAATAGTTTGAAGGTAAGCTTGAGTTCTGAAAATCCAACCAGGACTGACTGCAGAATGTTGTTTTTCCAATGGGATACGATAGCAACTGAAAAAAGAATTATGCTGTGAAGACTGTATGAAGCGCAATTCCGTATTTGATATTTGAAAGCATCATGAGTGCATTTCATCAATTCTGTTAACGTTACTAGTACTTATGGAGAATTCCTGGTTGTGACAGTCAAAGTTTTTCTTCAAACGTTGCCCCTTTCCAATCTCTCAGCTTATGAATATATGGAGAATTTCTTAGAATATTGTACGTTTCCTAACTTACGCTCCTTTTTATTCCTTGTTCTCTTTCCTCTTGCTTACAGCTACCCACGGACTTCGACCTGATGGCTCTCTGCACCGATGTGACTAAAATCGTCCGTACTAAGCGGGAAATCGTAATCCCCATTCCAGTTCCCGATGCTCTGGCCAGCACCTTACTCCCTGGTAGCAGCACCCTGAAGGATACCACACTCTCACTGACTGTGTCCATAAATCCTGTTCGTGTGTTATCACTCAGTGCCCAGACTACCCTGGTGGCAGGTGCCAGCAACGTCGAGGTCAGCATATCGTTCAACGTCGAGACTGGTGTTGCTACCATGAGCGGCCAGGTCAATGGCCTTAGCGTCAGTGACATACTCTCAGTGTTCTCCCCTGGTCTGGCTAGTTCAAGCGGCTTGGAAGGTGTCTCTGCTGACGAGGTTGAGCTGAGCGTAGAATTCGGTAAGAAAACAGCAACTCGATTCTACTTCCGTCTGCTGATCTCCTCTGCCCGTAATGTGGCGAGTAGTTTGATCGGTGCAGCTGGACTGCCTGCTGACGGTCTGCAGGACGCACTGGCTGCTGCGAATCTGGATTCATTCGACATCAGAGACGTTGAGGTTCTTGCAAGCAACGAGGGTGGACGATTGTTCATGAAGGTCAATGGGCGACCACAGTTGCCCCAGTTTGATGTGCCAATCTTCGTCGAGATCAGTGCTATTGACGTGGGAACTCCTCAGCGATCCGTCTCCTATATTTTCGATGTAAGTAACCAGTTTACGCAGTGCAAATCATTTTGCAGATCCCACATACAATTGTGTAAATTCCGTGCATAGAGAGAGGCATGATGTAGAATCTGGAGGCATTCCTTGTGTTTATCATGTTTTCTCCTATATGGTTCGCTGATCTAAAACAACGTCAATGTTCACTTGGTTCAAGTGTGTGTACACCTTCTAATCTTAGCAGTACATTGCCCCTGATCCTTGTCCGTGTATTTACGCTTGCTCATGCAGGTTGCAGGAAGTATCGACTTGGCTGCAGCGCTGAAGGGTTTCATCCCAACACTGGATCTCACCAGCATTCCTGGATTCGGCGATCTCCAACTTC
Source organism: Sycon ciliatum (assembly GCF_964019385.1). NCBI lineage: Eukaryota > Metazoa > Porifera > Calcarea > Leucosolenida > Sycettidae > Sycon > Sycon ciliatum. The sequence goes on along the minus strand of NC_088645.1, from coordinate 23,821,320 downwards.
CAGGCTTCGGTTTGAGCATTCGCAAGCCACGCATAGGTCTTCCTGCTCTTCCCACTCTTCCAGATTTCTCAGCTAAGCTACCCAAGGTTCGATCGCCCCTACGCGGAGTCAACCTACCTCGCTTTCAGTTGCCCGGTGTCAATTTCAATGCCGTATTTTCACCTAGTATTGGAAATCCTCTCTCCATCGGTGGCGGACTCGGCGTTGGCCCATTGTGTTTGAATATGAAGGATAACGTCGATCAGTCTCCTGCCAGCCTCAACGCTATCGTTCAGTCCCTCTTCTCCTCATTGGATATCCAAAGTTTGAATCTTCCAGAGGCCTTTGAGGACTTGCTGGACATCAGCGTGAGTGAGTTGTGCTACAACAGGACCAATAAGACATTCACCGCTGACGTCAGCTGGCCTAATACCATTGAACTGATTCCCAGCAAGCCAGGATATCTATCACTGACGAATACCAACGTTAGAGTGGTCATTGATGCAAGCAGAAAGCCAGTACAGTTTGATTTCTCAGCCGAATCTACCACCACGCTCGCTACATTCCCTCTTCAAGTCGCCTTCACTCGTGAGAGATCTGGAGCCTTCATGTTCACAGCCACACCAACTCGGGACGAGATCACAACTGGAGATGTTGCAAAGTCATTCGGATCTGCTGGTGCAGAGCTTCAACAGGCGCTGGATGCAATTCAACTGTCAGACGTCACACTCTCCAATCTGAAGATCGAAATCTTCAAGACACCAGATCTCACCATGCGCATGGCAGCAACAGTCTCCTACAGAGATTTGCCATCGGTTTCATTTGAAATGGTTGTCCACAAGCCATTCCAGGCTGGTTCTTATCTTGCCTTGGGCATTCGTACCACCTCAACAACATTCGCTAAGGTCGTAGGCTCCGTCCTGCCCTCAATTGATATCAGCGACGTACCATTGGTCGGGGATCTAACGGTTCCAGCTACAGCTGTTCTGGTCCGTAGCACAGGAGCTCTGTCAGCTGTCAACATGCCATTCGACGACACTGATATCAAATCTCTGGCAAGTAAGGTCACCACCACGAAGATTTCCCTGCTCTTCCCCGTCAACTTCCCTCGTGTTGGAAAGAAGAACTTTATCGCCGCCTTCAAGGGCATCAGCTTTGACTTCAAGGTGAGGCGATGTGCAGTATTGCGTTGGTGTGCTTTACCTTTCTTAAAACTTGCATATACCGCACACTACCGAAGAAAGAGAAATGAGCAGCAAATTTCACCATGAATATTGTATTACCTGCTACATAAACGTAATACATAACAATTGACAGTGTAAATATTAAAAAAACGCCTTATGAGTTTTGAGGGCAACCCACTCAAAGCTGTTCTTGCTTTTTTTATGTTCCTCTACAGGCTCCGGATGCTGACACTAGCCTCCTGGATATGCTTCAGCTGGCGGCTCCTGCCGTACCCATGAGCGACTTGCAAGTGCCAGACGGCCTACCTGGTCTTGAAAATGTCTACATTCAGCGTCTGAGAGTGGATGTGGCTAAGAAGTCCATGTGCGTGCAGGCCCGACTGGAGGGACAGACGTTCGACATCGTGCCCAGCTATCTCTCCATGGATAGCATCGCCTTCAACCTGTGCATGATGAAGAAGCGAGGAGCAACTGATTTAAACTTCAATGTGGCTGGTTCAATCACCCTGGGTACCGTCCAAGCAGAGGCTATGATCACAAAGAAAGGCAACATGATCGAAATGGCCACTTCCATCCCTCAGCGTATGGGTGTTGCTGATGTTCTCACCGCATTCGGATCTACAATTATTCCAGATGGTGATGCGCTAACTGCTGTTCTCACCCAGAACGGATTCGACTCGTTTGGACTGACTCAAACCTCGCTCAACGTCAATACGACAACGGCCAGTAACGGAAAACGGACCAGTAACGTTGTCATGACAAGTACGGCCGATGTTGCTGGTCTCCAAGCTGGTATCGAGATCTTGATCTCGGGTTTGGGCACAACGCAGAAGCGTACCGTAGCTGTCTTCAGTATCAACAGAATCAAGTTGGCAACGCTAGTCAAGAAGGTTAGTGGACTGGATATTGATGGTCTTCCAGTTCTGGGAGACCTCGCAATTCCTGCATCCAGTATCACCATTTCCAGCAAAAACATTGCATCCCTACCGAGCGGCTTCAACTTCTACAATCCGCTGGTGACTGGTGCCAGAATAACGCAAGGCGTCTCTCTCAACTACCTGCAGAGCATTGGTGGATCATTGAAGAACTTCAAGATGAGCCTGCGCCCTGGCAGCTTTGACCTGGATCTCGCTGAACTGCCATCGCTTGAAGAGGCCCTGGCCATGCTCATTCCTGACATTGCATCCTACGACATCTACAGTGCGCTGCCGAATGTTGTTCCTGGAGTGTTCGGTCTCCGAATCAATCGCATCGCCTATGACAACAGCATTGGCAAGATGTCCGTTGAAGCGGCACTCGACTCATTCACTCTCATTCCAAACCTGCTGGAAATCTCCACGTCCACCGTCAAGGCCACACTCACTAAGACGCCACGTGGAGTCCGCACTGCCAACAACAGAGCCCAGATCACACTTGAAATCAACGGTGACGTCATCCTATTCGGCATGGACCTCCGCATCCAGATTGCGTATCAGCAGACGAAGAAGGCATTTGGCATTCGCATAACGTCGCCGTCCGGGGAGATCAAATTCGCCAAGCTTTTCGACTTGCTAGGCTCAGCCAGCAACGATTTGACAAACCCAGCCGTGGCCGCGCTACAACTGCAGTCCTCGGCTATCCGTAATCCAGTCTTCGCAGTCAACAAACAGTCCGGATCTTTGGCCTTCCGCATCAAGGGCACTCCAACCATCTCTGGATTTGGCTTATTTACTGCCGAAGCTTTGGCAAATACGGCACCGCGACAGTTCATCCTGACACTCAACGCTCGAGAATTCAGCATGGCCAAAATGATAGAGACTCTGACTGGCTTGGATTTGAGCGGCATACCCTTCCTGGGACTTCTCAACGGCCCGTCGAACATCGGTGTGACGCTCAGCGCAACCAATGTCCCGCGCATTCCCTTCCCAGTGTCTTCATATCCTCTCAATGAGACAACAAGCATTGATCGTGGTCTCGGATTTACTGTGGCCTTCCGCATGCCAGATGACTGCAGCGGTGATCCCATCTGCAACTTCTGCCAGCTCATGCTGGGGTCCCAGAGTATCATCTTCCGTGTGACGGGAATAAACGGACCCCAAGCCACAGTGTCCTACCGCCTGCCGACTCAACTTGTGCTGGGACCACTGAAGCTGTACAATGTCGACTTCGGCTTCTCTCTCAGCGCCACAAGACCACCCACAGTTGGACTGACCAACATTGAACTGGACGTACCTGTACCGTTCCCATCTGAAGGACAAGAACCACTGAAATTCAAGGGCAGCATGTTGATCGACCCGACAACCAACGTCGAGGCATCACTCGCTATGATTGGTATCTATGAGAATGCATTCGGCATCCCAGTGTTCTCGTTCGGTAACGTCGACCTTGGATTCAGGACGAACATTGCGTGTCCCGTCTGTGTCTCTCAGCTCAGGTTTGGCGGCGAAGTAGCTCTCGGCCAGCGCTGCTACAGAGGAAACGCAGCAAACTGCGTTATTGCCCAATCCATTTTCAATGTGGATGCTGTTGACGTCAAGAATAGCTATTTCTACTTCGCTGTCAACCAGCTGAGCTACCGTAAGATCTTGACGGCCGTCGGTGTCCCTGACAATCCTGCTCTGGTACTTCTTGATGCAGTGAACATGCGTAATGTGGAGGCATCGTACTCTTCCATTGATCGTAACATCCCGTCAGGAATCATCCCCGGTGGCAAGACAATCAAGGCTGGACTCACCATGAAGGGTATTTTCAATGTCCTCTTCCTGGTCAATGTCCAAGTGGACGTCACGGTGGAACTATTGTTCGGCGTTCCAAAATCAGTCAACGCCCTGGTGGCAGTCAACCCAATCACACTTGGGCCACTCAGCATGACAGCTGCCAGCGATAGTAGTAAGGGACCAAAGTTCGAGATGGTCGCCAAGGTCCTGCCGCCAACATTCTACATGAGCATGGATGGTAAGATCTCCATTCCCGCCTTGCAGTACACTGCATCAGTTCTCGCCAAGATCGATAACAATGGCTTGAATGTAGAGGCTAACGGCCCCATCTATGGATTCCCTGCATCATTCCTGCTCAAGGCTCAGTTCCGAAATCTGAGACAACCTGATTCTTTCGAGCAATTCCGTGTTGCCGGTAGCTTCAGCACGTTGGGTGCCCAGCTTGTGGATGGCGTCAAGGACCAGTTGGAAGCGGCTAGCCGTGCTACCAAAGCACAGCTAGATGCGGCCGTGGCGGAATTCGAGAAGGCTGACCGTGCTGTGGCAGCTGCAGTGGGCAACCTTGACCTGAAGAAAGTGGCCGAAGGTAACGCTAAACGAGCTTTTGACTCTGCAAATAATGCACTCCGTAGTGCTGAGGACACCATCAGAGGCCTCTGTAGCATCCGTGACTGCAATGGTTGCCAGAATGTACCCAAGCCATGCACCAAGCAACACTGTAGCTGCAGCATTCCATCAGTATGTTGCTCTGGCTGGAGTTGTAAGCCATGTTGTAAGACAGCCTGTGTACCCTATCCCACATTCTGTGGTACCCACTGTGTCCCATATGTCGACCCAGCCTGTGTGACTGCTAACGGAGTGTGTGAAGGTATTCGTAGTTCAGCCTTCGCAGCACGCGTAGCAGCCCAAACTACCCTGTCCGGTGCACAGGCAACCTTCAATGCTGCCGCTGAAGCAACTCGTGTAGCCACGCAAGCTGTGGCCAATGCTCGTCTTCTCTCCAGAACAGCGGCTGGTGTTCGTGATGGATTCCAGGCAAGCTTCAATGCCGTCAACAGCGCCATTTCTGGACTACTAAGTGCTTTCCGCATCAACCACATTGGCTTTGACGTCCTCGTGGATACGGTGAATGGTGGACGCATGCAAGTGTCACTTGATGTTGTCGCCGCCGGTCAGGCACAGACATTGTCGACCACTATCGACTTGAACAACATTGCTGCGTACGCCGCTGAGCTGGCCAAGAAGTTCTACGGAAACTTCGTGTAAACAACTGTCGATCGTTGCAGGTCTTATTTTTATATGCATCACACATCAAGCACTTTAGCTTCATTCCAATAGTTTTTTTACGATTATAACTCAAATTTCCATCCAAATTCAACGACAATTTTATACTTCACCTCCAACCCTGATTATGGGAACATAGTTTATACCCACCCTTATTTTAATTTTGAAGTAACAGAATTTTAAACATAGCAGTTATCTGTGATACATTTTGACTCATCTCAATAATCACTACTGATCTACTTCCATGTACATGTACTTAACCGTTTTAATTCAATCGAACGAGTGCTCCAGTTCTACCCACAACCCATGTGAACGTTGGCTGATCATGCTGAGCCCAGGCAGTGTACTGGTGCATGGCTGAATACGTGCCAAGATGTGGAGGTACAGGAAGTCGAGTAGGAGCATACATTGATAGTGCTAGATATTGTTATACCTCACAATGTTAAGTACCTGTTGAAAAACCCCCTTTTTTCGATGCCAGGTTGCAACGCTAACGCCGAGACCCCTGGTCGGTCGAGTTGCTCCCTGCACATCGGCACGTCGTCCCTACATCCCCTGTGTCTTGTCTTGTGTTTGTCTCCACATGTCTCTTTGTAGGGCTGTGTTCCCAATAAAAAATAAAATAAAACAATTATCGAGAGGATAAACCCCATTTACACTGAGCCTTTGCGAATGACGAACCTTGCTTTATGCTGAATTGAGATCAGAAGTGCACATTCCAACAGAGACCGTAATTAGAAGACAGACAGAGAGACGGAGAGAAATAGAGAAGGAGAGAAAGAGAGAAAGAGAGAGAGAGAGAGACAGAGACAGAGACAGAGAGAGAGAAAGAAAAAGAGAGAGGGAGAGGGAGAGGGAGAGAGGGAGAGGGAGAGAGAGAGAGAGAGAGAGAGAGAGAGAGAGAGAGAGAGAGAGAGAGAGAGAGAGAGAGAGAGAGAGAGGGAGAGAGAGAGGGAGGGAGGGAGAGAGAGAGAGAGAGAGAGAGAGAGAGAGAGAGAGAGAGAGAGACGGAGAGAGAGACCTTTGCACGCTTATCACGTTTGCTAAGATACTGCGGAAGGTTGAGCCTATAAGCTGTTATTACTCTGTACTGTATTTACACTGACAGAGAATGAGTGAATCTGCCAATCATTTTTCAGCACCACAGACACTATCATAGACCATGACACGTCAATCAAGATCATAAGTCCACGTGAGCGCTCGGCGAGTCTATGCGACACCACAAGGCTCATTACGGAGGATTAGCAAGACGAAATTCGCGTTCGCGTTCGCAAACATTTTTCAGTTAGCGAACTGGATTGCGAACTTTCGCATTTTTCGTTCGGAAAAGTAGTCGGAACACGAATCGCGGATTCGTGTAAGGACAGTCATAAATTTACTACGCTATACTGTCTGCAGACTCTGACGACGTGTCAACGTCATGCATGTGCGAAGTCTGTTTGCTAATCCTTCTCATAACGCGAATTCCGTCACTGAGTTCGACTTCCCTTGGAGAGCGAACGCGAACGCGAATTTCGTCTTGCTAATCCTCCGTATTGTCTGTGCAGTACGTCAAGAATGCGACAACGGCATAATTGTTATAATAATAATTATGTAAGTTATCTAAGCCAAATGCTTGTTGTATCTGTCTACGGTCACGTGGTGTTGTATGCGTTACAGTCACGTGCTTGACTGCTAAATAATTATCGTTGTCAACTTTCAAGAATGCCGGTGCTGAAAAGGCCTTCGGCTATCGGTAAGAGGGCCAGGGGTACGTCGCCATTGCCGAGCCACCGTGCTCACCGCGGAGACTACTCTGTGGGTGTTATTGTTGTGAAAGTGGACCACAAAGACCCTAGGCTAACGGGGAGTGGGAGAGGGGTACTGTACTTGCGCGATCAGTGCTCCTGGGTAATATTATTTTCAAAGTCCATCAAAAATGGGGAATTATTCACTACATTTTTCAATGCAGGAAATTGCCTGCCATAGGCTCTGTATTGTTCTGCAAATGTCAAGCACGGCCGCAACCCAGACAGCTCCAATCATTCAAGGAAAAATGCAACAAGTATCTGCTGCACCTGAACTGGCAAGCAGCCACCGACGCCCTATGGAACGGTTTAGACCAGTGCCTCACTAGCATCCTCCCCCCCCCCTTACCACAATGTGACGTTATCTTTCACTCTGCTTCTCTCACGACCATCTGCCCATTGTCCTTGTTTCACACTATTATTCATTTCCCCTCTTCCTCCCCTCTTCATGGTTTTACTGCATTATGGCGCGCTTTGTCTGCGTAGACGCCGAGACCTTTGAGGTCGGCAGAGCAGCCTGGCCCCGCCACCACTTCTCGCACATATTCGGGAATATAGTGGACTTTCGTATAAAATAAAATAATTTTTTTTTTTTTTTTTTTAATGCTTTTCGAGCAGAATGTGCCAATTGTTGAAGCATTATCCGCAAAGCCAAAGGGCTAAACAGTCTGCATCCTTCGCTACTTCAGTTAGTGGCTACCCGCAAGTGCATGCTACATATACAATGTATGTTGGCGTTGTTGGTGCACTGTACTCCGTCTGACCTGTCAACGACTAGACACCAACAACAATAATCACGAGACTATCCTAGGCCTTGCCATTCAGACGGGTGGCATTACCGACAATGTCATGTACTTACTCCCTGTTGGTTGTTGTGCCCTGTTCAGGCTGTTGTTTCACTTTCTGACTGTATAATGAAGTGATGCCTTTGGTGAACAGTTTATCAGAACTCGTAGCAGTCATAGCGTATCATTGGTTTGAGGAATAATGCAAACGAGAAACGTCTGAAGAAAAGTTGACCGTCATCACCAGGACTCGAACCAGGGACTTTCACTGGAGGCCAGCGATGCTCTAACCACTGAGCTGCGGTGTAGCTGTCATTATAGTTCTTACTCTTTTCTTTTTTTAAATACGTGTTGTAACTTTTGATGCATTTGATATTTTGAGACCTTGTATATAGAATATCACCCATCACGTTATCGCCCTAACCCAGCGCTGCAGTCAACTGTGTGGTGAGCACAAGTCGTTGCGAGGCTTTCCCTACCTTTGTCAGTGTCTGTAAGGACGTGCACATCAGCACAAGAACACAATGAGTTCACTTTACAAGCTTTCATGTATTTACATGTCTTGTAGATCTACACACACAGTGGGACCTCCCAAGCTAACTCGCTAAATACAGCGGAGCCTCAGTCTCCGACCACTTTCCCAAACCGACCAATTGTTCTCGGCGATCGGGACCGGTATGTATATATTTGGCTGGAGCTCTAAACCGTCACATGTTGCCAAAGTCAAGGCAGCTAGCTTACTCAAAAATCGTTTGCGCAATTACCTAGTTGGTGGCCACAGAATCAGATAAAAAGTATTTATATAGACTTCAGGAGATATCAGATGCACACGAATCGGCATTCCTTACTGAACCTGGTCCATGCCTCAAGGACGGATCGAAGAATTGCGCGCTCCATCGCCTCGCCATATCGGCGAGTAGACCGTGAAAAGGCTGAGCGCACTGCAACAGTGCCCGAACTGTCCGTGTCAGTTTGCGAGCGATATGAACTGCCAGCGCAGAGTCAAGCCTATGGCACCGCACAAGCAGGTAAGCACTCACCGGCGTGCGCGGCGTGGCCTCAGCCGTTGGCATCCTGAGTGGTATGCTCAGGTGACACAGATCCACAGCACGGAGCCAGCAAGCAGAGTGGTTGAGTCTACCATGGATATGTGGATGGACCACCTCCTATCAGTATCCAAGGACTTAGGTATCACTACATCAGTATCATTGGCGTTGGGATGCGACCATAGACTACACCGTAGACGCACAGCAGGGCGCGAATCTACGGGTTTCACAACTCCATGACCCTGAATGGGCCTAGTACATGGTGCACACCTGGCGCACTGCACGGGCATTTTGTGCCTGCCTTGGCTTCACCGAAGCCGAAGGCGTCATGAACTGCCCGCGATTCCACGGTAAAGCGTAAACTCGTTGCAAAATTCCAATCCGTCAAAAACACACACCTGGGAACGCTCACTCCTCGGTTAGTTAGTACTTAGTAAGTTAGTGGTTCAGAGCAGTGCAACTGCAAGGATTCCGAATGGGCGAGCGAGAAGAGAGAGAGACGTGGACGCTATTTGGTCATTCAAAGGTAGTCGCTAGCCAGCGCTTGTTGTGCGTGTGGTGTGGGTTAGCACGACGCATCCGGTGTGGAGTTTCGTGGAAAGGAACAAGGTTAGGCGAGTGATTCCATATGGGAATTAATTTGAGCATGCACCGCAATGTTGATTGATTGATGTCTGCGTGGGCCGAGTGAGACAGGCAATAGCGATGCCCAGTACACGGTGGGAGAATAGGGGTGCAACCTATCCACAATACAATGTGCTGTCAGGCAACATGTTATACTGTGCAATACCATGAATACGGGCTTGTGATCATCCAATGAGCCACTTGTGCCAGGCCAACCCCCTAATCTGTTTTTTTACTGCGGACGCATTGGTGATCTGAACTGTCTTTAAAATAAAGTGAGAGATTCTCGTTGTTTGTACGCAGTCAATTTGCTCTTTCACCAAAAGTGATTTGACCACCCGCTATATAACTCATCAATACAAATTGGCTGAGCCCTCCCCCCCCCCCCCCCCACACACACACACCATCACCACACAGGCAGACACACGCGCACACACACACACACACACACACACACACACACACGCGCACGCACACACACACACACACACACACCATCACCACACAGGCAGACACACACACACACACACACACACCATCACCACACAGGCAGACACACACACACACACACACACACACACACACACACACACACACACACACACACACACACAGTGACACACACATAAACACGCACTGACGAAGGCAGGGAAAGCCTCGATGATAGCGAACAGCTATGTTAGACATAGTAACTTGTGCTTGGATTAACTAAATTACTTACACCATTCAACAGCTTGCAAGGCTGATGAATTGACCACCACTAATTTTAGCCTGGTATCCACCACACAGCTGATCGAAGTAGCCTCACTGGCCGGACACACGCACACACACACACACACACACATAAACACACACGCACACACACACACACACATAAGCACACATGCACACAGACACACACACACACACACACACACACACACGCACGCACACACACACATTATAACATATCTACGTGGATCTTCAATACGCACAGTTGTGTGACGTACAGCACAACTCCTGGTATGTTAAAGTTCTGTGCAACCTAAGATACACAATCTCTGTTCCTACTTTTTATCCATCCTGGACAGGCTCCACCAGTAGGCACACGAACACCTGTGCAATCCCAGCGCCGCATTGGCATCAAGATGGTGTCCCTGGGCTTGACGGATTACATTGTGCTAGCTATCGGCGTCGTAGTGTTGCTCTTTGCCATAGCAACAGTCATCCTGATTATCTACTGTGGCTACTGCAAGGAGGTCTGCGGAGGCTGCTGCTCGAGCAACGATGAAGAAACCGCACGACCAATGACCAGGCCTCAAAGCCATCGAGCAGGTATGGGTTCTACGTTCACACGCCGTCATACTTCATGTGAAGTCAGGTTGTATGTACACAGATACTGATACGCAGACACACGCGCAGATGGGCAAACACACACACACACACACACACACACACACACACACACACACACACACACACACACACACACACACACACACACACACACACACACACACACACACACACACACACACACACACACACACACACACACACACATGGGAAACAACCCCATGCACATTTCAGCTCAATGCTGTACTCACAAAGCACATGTCGTCTGACGGAATACCTCCAACTGAATTCCTTATAATTATAGCTATGCGAACATCAACAGGAACCAGGAACAGCAGAAATATGCTTTGGGAGAGAGTCATGACATGGTATCCAAAAGAATGGACAAAAGAAAACGTTTGTAGGTTAGATTTTCATCACATGTGCTTCATAGGTGCATTGAAATCAAAACGTCAACTTTCCTGTAGTGTTCTTGCTCGAAATCATGTTTCTGGCCCTTTTAGAATGTTGTTGTTTTCACATTATATTCCGGTTCTGTGTTCTTCTGCAACAGGCATGCCGCGGGGTTACAACATGAAGGCCAGGTCGTCTCTAACACCGCTCGCTGCAAATGACGCTCTGGAGCAGTTTTCTTCAGGGCAGCTGGAGCGCCTGCGACGAGACGGTAAGCGAGGAGCTCTTCCGGTAGAACAAGTGCGGATTGCCACTGCCATCCTTGCACCACATGCCGTACAATGTTGCTACAAATCAGTGAGCCCGCAGAGTTGGATATTTTGAATTTCTGACCCGGCGTCCGGTTCAGATCATAGCCATCCAGATGTGCTGTAGGTAAAGCAGGTATGGGGTTGGAAAAGCTGTCTACATGTCACTAGCTCACTGGACGTCGTCTAAGGCCCTTGGTTCACTGCGGGTAGGAACTGTGGTACCGTTAGTAAGATCACTATCTTTAATGATCATGCTAGGGTACGCCGGAAACAGCCCTAGACCTGTGGGACTCCCCTATTCAAAATTTAATATAAAGCAAGAGTAATGGCTGTACTATAGCTTTTGTTCAATGCCGTAGTCTGTGTCCCCGACACCCTACACAAGCACTTGGGTATTGCTGCGTAGCCTACTGTATGGTGTTGCACAGTGCATTCGAGATTTTTTTTACTAAGGCCACAGCTTCCAATCATGACATGCAAAGCAGCGGTGCAGCATCGCAGGCATAAATCGTGGACGTGGTGACGGGGTCTGATGTGCTCCACCGACCTAGGGTCTCGGCTTCACTGCACAGCAAACGCGTCGAAAGATGCCAGCCTACTCACATGCATTGCCCATACATTACATATTTGGCACTAGGCAATGCACTTGTATGTGAGCGATGCAGTTCAATTTGCCAACTACTAGTACGTTTTTAAGGCTGGATTTGAATACACGCCGACATCTCACCTGCTGCTTCTCTGCTTTACCTCCCCTCCAGATATATTCCTACCGGCCGGTATTGACACCAGACCGGCACCGCCAGGTCAAGACGAGCCCGAGCCGATCGAGCCGATGGAGGACGAGTTTGAGGATAAGGCCATGGACATGGGGCTTGTGTTTGTACCCGGACAGGCGCTGAGCGATTTGCCCGACGGAGGGTACAGCTTCCCAGGTACGTTGAGACAGCAGTGATCGGTCATCTGACTTGAAGATTCTCCGCTGATGAGACCTAACAAGTTCAAAGCAGCTAGCTGTCCGGAAACTGAGTAGCTTAAAGATTATCGTATTACAATGTTGCTTTGTTTGCATCTGAAACAATCACCAAATCAACCTGATTCGCACCTGTAATTGTGCGAACCGGAACTGATAGGTTTCTCGGAGTGCAGACTCCGGGTTGTGGGGTCATTGGCTTTGATTCTGAAATCGATAGTTGATAATGGTCAGCAGCACCCAGCAGTCTGAAGCTCGGTGATTATGTCGCCTTGTAACAACCTGTCCGCCAGTGCCAACAACTTTTCCCTCTCTAATGGGACACATGCATCACCTTCCAGTATTTTGGATTTGCGGGAGCAAAGGACCCCTGAGACTCGCATTTTCAGCTGTACCATACCTTGCACTTCTCGAGAATGGATTATCGATTTTAACTTTGCTGATTCTCCTTTTGTTTTGCTCTCCTTTTCCGTGCACTCTTAGACGATGAAATCATACAGAATGACGAAGAGGCACCTCCACTGCAGCCACGGATGTCCGGCAACTGGAACATTGTGAAGCAGAGCATGCTGCCGCGCACCAAGCAGATAGTGATGGAGGAGGAGGAGGTGAGTGGCTGCGACGCGGACCACGACGAGCTCTACTACGCGTCGGCTCGCAACTGTTTCCGATACATTGCGCCGAAGCGAGTCAGCACCCTGGAAGAAATCGGCCATGGGTAAGGTGATCATCTGGGGATCTCCCCCGGAGAGGTCTGGGAATTACATAGCCAGCAATCGCATGTCATCTCGTACATTGAAAATCAACATAATTTTGCGAATCGACCTTTTTTTCAGGATCACTTTTCAACGAGGACGAAGCAAAGTCGGCCGAACGAAGCCTAGAGGAAGAAAATCACCCTCTCCACTTCACCATCACGATACTGACATAGATACGAGATGAAACAACTAAAAAATTCACAAGAAAACTGTACGACCATCATCGCGCTGACTTTGGTCTGACTTTGGTCTGAGAATTTCTATCACGATCAAAAATGTACGAGGAGCACTCAAAAATCAGCCACAGACGTACCTTTATCGCTCTCTACTCCTTTTTCAAGGCACAAAAGTCGACTCTCCACTTTCAAACCAGGAACCAGACATACCAGTGGTCCTTTTCAGCTGCTCCACGAGCGCAGGAAATGTTCACCAAGGGGCGCAGAGCAGCATCCATTCCAGAAAAATAGCTAAAATACGAGTGAGACTGCATGCCTGAGTACATGAGTACATGTATGAGTACATGCAGAAAATAGTCAATTTCAGCGTTTCTGCTCCAAACAGCAACTAGCTTCGACTAGAAACAAAGATCACACCAAAGGATCAAACAACAACCATTTTCTGCAGTTTTTTTGCAGATGGCTTCCTTGTGCTTGGCCCAGCACGCCAAAAATCACACCTCGGAGGAGTACAAAAATTACAACTCTCAGATGTCCTTGATTGCTGGCCATGGTGTAATTTTTGTTATGGTGGGTTAAGGGGGTACTAGGAAGTCTCACCGCTACTGGTGAAAGGACCACTTCCTTTTCATTATGATAGTACGACATGGTCACCAATCTCACCATGCATGATGTTGACTGAGCATTAGCCCCAACAATTCATGCACTACCAGTGTGTTGTAGCATCTAGAGAAACGACACAGGCAAAATAGTATGTGAAGCGATGTTGGTCTCACTCTCGAGGTGCACTCCCTTTCCAGGTGTCCCTGGGGCAGGGCCAGTTTGTGTAGGCTAGTGTAGTCAGTCTTGGTGGAGGGGTGGGGGGTCAGGATGGGGTCACAATCATGGATGTGAACACATTTTTCATAGAAGATCACGTAGACCCTCCAAGTCAGAAGTTGAAAAGCACATCACTTCCGATGCTAGTGTCTCGTGTATTCTCTCTAGGTGCTCCGACTCCCTGTTGCACGGTGAGTGCATATGAACTGTGCCAGCACAACATCACGCATTCATACCTGTCTATCAGAACAGCTTTGAGTTACGGGGCAGGGAAACTGATTTCAATCAAGTTCTTTGTTTGATTCCTCCCTTTGTGTTCAGTGAATTTGGATCCGTGTTCCGTGGAGTCTGGCAGTCGGTGAGTGGCCACTGCAACTACCGTGCTGTGATCCTTAACTTAGCCGTAATTACTGAGTAGGGGGGGGGGGGGGCTACAAATATTGATATGCACCATATTTCTATTAAGTAAACAGTTCAATCAAGTTTGCAGTTTGCTGCCTGGCAAACGTAAATTCGATAACTGTTCCATGGCTGTGGTAACAATGTGACGTCCACGAATAAAAATTGTAATGGAATCAAGTGCACGATTCTTTGCTGACATTGACCTGTTCTTTTGGAAGTTCATCTACGGGTTGGAAAATCTTGATTGATTGATTGATTGATTGTTCAATTTACGGATTGACCAAAGGCTGTGGGAGCCTGTCAGGGGGGTGGGGGTGGGGGGGGGGGGGGGGGAGGGAGGGCTCTCCAGTGGAACAGAAGATGAGGGAGAAAGGAAAGGGAAATGAGTGACATGTATGGCTTTTCATCAACCAGCACACCATGACTGCGCTCTCCAGCCGACTTCGACACATTGCCACAGCGCACCACCAGCAAAGCGACTGGAGATCGCAGTTATGGTGTGGTGGTCGATGAAATATCTATACAGAGCCAAATGCACGGTTTACTTAGTCAATACCGAAGAAAAAAGGACCAAGAAACTACAAGTTACGCTATAATATCCACGAACACCACCAGTTACTAAACAATCCGCTCATGCGATAACATTGCACGACACTGACCGACGGTACTGACGTTCTACAACTAACTGGCAAGTTGGAAGGCTGTTGGAGTGCGCATCCAAGATGTGCGAGAGCTGTTAGCCAGTTAGTTGTAGAACGTCAGTACCGTCGGTCAGTGTCGTGCAATGTTATCGCATGAGCTGATTGTTTAGTAACTGGTGGTGTCAGTGGACATGATAGCGTCACTTGTAGTTTCTTGGTCCTTTTCTTTTCTAAAAATTTATCCTTGGCTCTCCATTCGAGTCCATTAATCAATACCGTATTTATTTCTCCTCGCATTGCAGAGCACACATGGAGAAGTGACCGTGGCTTTAAAGACGCTGAAGGAGGACAGCTCCAACAGTGCTCTGGGTGAAAAGAAACTGCTCGCCGAAGGACTGACTCTGGGCGGCTTTCACCATCAGAACGTCTTGACACTCTACGGAGTGGTCGTCTATGATCGCAATGTATGTTACACAGCAATGCCATGTGGTTATTTCTTGTTGTGATGTGGGTAGAGGACATACTGGAACATATTGGGACATACTGGAACATACTGGAACATTCTGGAACATACTGGAACATACCGGAACATGCTGGAACATTCTGGAACATACCGGAACATACTGGAACACACTGGAACATACTGGAACATACTGGAACATACCGGAACATACTGGAACACACTGGAACATACTGGAACACACTGGAACATACTGGAACATACCGGAACATACCGGAACATACTGGAACATACGGGAACATACGGGAACATACGGGAACATACTGGAACATACCGGAACATACTGGAACATACTGGAACATACGGGAACATACTGGAACATACCGGAACATACCGGAACATACCGGAACATACTGGAACATACGGGAACATACTGGAACATACCGGAACATACTGGAACATACGGGAACGTACTGGAACTTACTGGACTGCGATCTGGCTTCTGCCTGAAGATACGGTCAACCTGGCGAGTAACAACCTTGCATAGAGGAACACTACATGTCTCTTAAGACCAAGTAACCACTTGACTGCATACTATAGTAGCAAGAGTACATAACCCCCAAGAGTGTACAACTGTCTGCACAACCTCTGTGCAGTGCTGCGACGGCAGAACTTCACATCACGTGACATGGTTCAAAAGGTTACACTGGCAAACAGTGCCAAGTGATCACAAGAGAGTTGTGCCCAAAGCTGGGTTGCGTACAACCCTGTATCAATCATGCACAGAGTGCAAATAATGTGTACGGGTTCATCACGTGATGTGAAGCTCTGCCGTCGCAGACCCCATGGCTGGAGTTGCACACTCTTGGGGGTTATGTACTCTTGCTATTACCCTTGCACAGGCCCGTCAGAACCGGTCAGATTATTTCCGGACCGACCTCTTGGCCACAAACACGTGTTTCCTACTGTGGAGGGCATGTGTACCCACCACCATATGGATACGCCAAGTATGGAAGGCCACGATACTACCGGACCAGTCGAAAACTGCTTCCGGCGGTCCTGTCGCAAACAATAACGACTCAGGAAGAACAACACTTTTCTCCTGCACGATTGATGGTCGTGATTTGCAAGGTTGACTGTACTTCAAAACTCATCATAATGTGTCAGTCAATTCATTGGCAGTGTAATGAACAGGAGGGCGAGCTCAAAGGACCTCCATCTTATTTATCTGAGTCAATAATTTGTTGTGGCTTGATTAAGTTAGGCATTATCACTGGAGACGAGGAATGTACCACTTTCTATGATATTGGTGTTACTGTGAATGCGTGTGTGTGCGCTCGTGCTCGCGCGCGCGCGCGCGCGTGTGTGTATATATGTATGTATGTTTATGTGTGTGTGTGTACTTGTTCATGTATTCCACTAGATATCACTGGTAACCGAGTTACTGAGCGGAGGATCATTACTTAACCACTTGTCCAGACTACGTCCCGTGTAAGTAGTGCACTATGCAAGCCAGGCTGAGCTAGGAGCATTACGCCATCCGCCTTGCAAGGCCAGAAGCCATCTTCTTCACAGCATACACTGTTGAAATATCAATCTCAGATGGGTGTAGCAATACTTATCCTTTCAACCCAACCTTGTTTTCCTGCATCGTGAGCACGTTGCGAGCGCATTGCTAGTGCGTTGTTAGTGCCTTACGAGCTTCTCAAGATCAAGGGCCACCACCTCCGCTTGGGTCCAGTCTGTTGTGCCCTACTCCTCTTTCCCAATAGCTTACTCTTCCTATGAAAGGTAGATGCCCAGGAAAATGCTTCCTCTGTCCAAACAGTACTTAATACCACAATGAGCAGAACTTACACTAAAACCTGTAACTGAAGACCATCGTGACTAGCCTGGTACTACCGACCACTTTGCCAAGCACGGACGGTCTCACATTCATGTATCGTTGTGAGGTGCAAACCTTTAACTACTAAAGACCACCTGCCACTAAAGGCCGCTTTCTCTGGCCCCAAGGGGTGGTCGTTAGAGACGGCTTTATTTTTTCACTGGCTCTTAGAGACTGGGGCACTATTCGATATAGGGCACTATTCAAGAGAGGGCTAGTACGGAAACTCAATTCTAACTAAACTAACTAAATTATACAGTGAAATCTTTCAAGATGATGTTGTTGAAGATCCTGGAGTATGTCGTTCTTCTCAGTATCATTGCATTATTGTTTCCAAGGAAACTGAGCAATTCTAACTCTTTCTCAAATTCCCTCTTTTTGGTCCATAGAGCCGGCGACGAGATGGATCCGAAGCTACCCGAGAAACTTCTGACTGTTGCCCAGGATGTAGCCCGCGGGATGGTGTACCTGGCCGAGAAGAACTTCGTCCATAGGGTAAGGTGGGACGTCTTGTGACAAGCCGATATGGGCGGCTTATGAAACGTTATGCAATTGGTTCGGGAACAAAGTTGCGGGACTGGTCACACACACACACACATACATACACACGGCTCTTTGTTTCACCTACTCGGCAGGCTCATCACCTGAGCTTACAGTTTTCCAAATTTCACAGCTTGTTTCATCACCGAGGTACTGTTCTGTTTTCTCCCCCTGTCCAGGACCTTGCCGCGCGGAATATTCTGCTCAGCGAGAATTCAACAGCCAAGGTAAAACATACTGCTCATGTACTGTATGGTCCATTGCCCATGTGCATTTGAAATCTGCAGATCTCGGCTAATAGACACGGTGCACGTCACCTCACCAGCACAGTTCGTGTAGCGCACACACATACATACACACACACACACACACACACACACACACGCACACACGCATGCACACACACACACTACTACTACTACTATAGCATGACTGCCCATTGGGCAATGTCACCCCCACATACGCACACGCACACACACACACACACACACACACACACACACACACACACACACACACACGCACATACACACACATACACACACACACACACACGCACGCACACACACACACACATTGCTGTACGTGTGTTTTGTTTCCGTTTTATTTCCGCTCTTTCTGTAGGTATGTACACTGTGATGGGCAAAAATACTTCTCAGTGTGGCAAACAGCTTGATGTGATTGCATGCAGATGCTGTACATGTACTGGACTGAGTGGCAAATAGTGGGAAGAAAGATGTGGGGAAGTTCCTTCCTGTCGCCTCCCGAAACACCCCCCCCCCCCCCACACACACACATACTCCTCCATCAGCCAAGATATGAACAATGACACATGTTCCCATACTGATGAAATCCTTCATTAGGATGGGTGAAGAAGCCCAACGGATGGCTTACGAAGGACACTAACACTTCCACCTCCACCCCGACCCACCCCACCTCATACCCATCCCACACCATCGCCCATAACACACATGCGTGCACAAACACGAACACACACACACACATACATACACGCACACACAAAAACACAAACATACTCACACAAATACACACACACACACACACACACACGCATAATTATGTGCACATGCACACCCGATCTGTATCATCATGGCGTCGCACTAACACCACAAACATACCAATCCCTGGAATCATGCGTTGTGCTGCCATCACTGCAGATTGGTGACTTTGGATTGAGCAAGCTGCTATCGGATGATGACTACTATGTCTCGCATGGTGGCAAGTTACCATACAAATGGTGCCCTCCAGAGGTGAGTTGGTTCAATCTTCGCAGAGTAGAGGCTGCTTTGTACAGCCAACAAACTTGCCAACACCGACCCTGGATCGGGCACAAGAAAGGGTTTTTTTCACAACTTGTCATTGTTCATGTTAAATGTGTGCCATCGAATGGTTACATAATCTGAAGATCATTACCGATGCCCGTGTGCTGTGATTAACGTTACACCGGCCCGAGGTTGCTATTTACGAGGATGACTGCACACCTGACACGGTAGGAGGTGGGCACCTTGTTAACCAGAACTGCAAATATGGCAATGAGCAGCATAAGGAGTAGGCGACAAGAGCAATCCACATTGGGCATTCAGAACTTGGTTTTTGATTTGTAAGTCGAGTCCGACCTGTTAAATCTGGCCTAATTCAACGAAACCTGGTCGAAAATCTAACTCCCCATGATTCACTCCACAGTGCAACCCGGATTTGAGAGGAAACAATTCAAGGTCATTGTCAGAGGGCCTCTACGAAGGTTGTATTCTCATTACCTTCTACATCTCCTGTGTGCGCTGCAGGTGATCAACTACCGCAAGTTCTCATTGGCTAGCGACATATGGAGCTACGGCGTTGTACTGCATGAGATCTGGAGCTTTGGCAGAAAGCCCTACTTCCCTATGGACAACGAAACTGTAAGTTTCAGTCAACACATAGCCATAGCTATCCTACGGACGGATGCGGAAAACTCCGCTTCCAGCCGAGTCTCACGCGAACCGTGAATTTTTTTAGCCATAGCACACAGTGCAATGAAGTTGAAGACACCACTGCAGCTGTATTTATGGCGTGTGTTTACCGCCATATTGCCAGGTGTGTCTTTACCACCATGCTCATCAACCGTAGCACACAGTAGACTATGGAAAGGTGTCTGACATGCAATTAACTAGAAATGTTGATTTGTGTTTTACTGGGACCTACCGGTAGCACAGGCGTGTTGCTTTCTTACAGAGCACCCTGGCCAATCTACCATACAGTACTATATTGTAGTGATGATGTTTGTGAAGTGAGGGTGTGCAACGTAAAAGAACAGTGCTCCTCAATGGAATCTGATCGCATGAGGGAAGTTTGCTCCCTGCACCCGTTCACATCCCATAGGCGGAGGCGAAGGCAGGGGCGGTAGTGAAGGCGGAGGTGGGCGCATATCATGTCGAGAAATGTGTCTAACCAAAGCTTTGCTTTTATGAGACCTGGACGCGTGTGGATGGAAGTGCATGTGTGTGTGTGTGTGTGTGTGTGTGTATTTCTGAGGGTCTGTGTGTATTCTGTGTGTCCATGTGTGTCCGTGTGTGTTTGTGTGTTGTCATCCCATTGCGTGTCTTGTGCTTCCGTACACTCAGCACAGAGATAATAATTGATATCAAACGCAAACCATGCTTGAAGCTTTGAAGTTTGCATTCTGCCTTCGTCAAAACCCCATTCATATCTGTGTTGTCTTTGAAGAAATTCACATTGATCATGTTGCTGCTGCTTTGCTGTACAGGTACTGAAGAAGGTATGTGGAGGCTACCGTATGCACCCACCACCCGGATGCAGCCGCCACCTATACACGCTGATGTCAGACTGCTGGTAAGCTCTCCAGTAATAGAACCCGTGATGACAAGGTTGGATTTCATGATGCAGCAGTGCACACTGCGTGTTTTGGTTTTCTTGTAGCTTGTGTTGACTGAAAGGCTTTGCATGCTTCGTGTGTGCTTTGAAAGTATGGCACTACTCAGCCAACTGTCAGTCAGCTGGCAGTAAGGGCAAGCTGCAACGTACAGAACAGACAACTTTTTCAATTGACAAGTTACATATGGATCTCTCCCTCGTTCAGATGCAGGCAATACAAACACGTGCACACCCATTGGATAAATTTATAGAAAAGAAATAGGATTAAGGAACTGTTACGCTTTAATGTAACTTGTAGTTCCTTGGTCCTGTTTCTTTTCCGTAAATGTATCCTTGGCCCTCCATCTGTGTCCATTCTTACACCCAATGGAGGTGAACTTTATGTGTAGACATTCCCTTACCAGCTAAACACTCTTGTTTGTGCCATTGCCTGCGATGTTCTTCAGGCATCCGGATCGCAGAAAGCGGCCGACGGCCCTGCAGGCGTACGACATGCTGATCAAGAACACTGACAGGCTGCTGCAGCTGGACAGCGCTGCACGGAGGAGACTCAATGGAGTGCCGACCGACGCATACCAGCTCGGCGCGGGTATCGAGACCAGCAAGGAACTCTACCAGGACATCACCGCCAAGTACTCGCACTTCAACCACGACATCGGCGGCATGGACTAGGCCTGTCAGTGGTGAGTAAGTCGGCAGGCAGGGCTGTGCGTCTCTCCGCGCCTGTGCAGGCTACCTGTAGTCGTTTCTGACGTACTTGAGGTACATGACATCATATCAGCATGTGATGACATCATTTTGAGGTAACATGACATCATCTTGAAGTATTACGACATCACCTTGAGGTATCATGTAATCATCTTGAGGTACATACCAGGGCACCATCGTGATGTCCACAATGCTGTCAAGGATTATAATGACAGCATTCCAGTATATCGAATGCGTGCGGAATATGTTTTACGTGCATGCGATATTCCGTTACCCTACAGTCGCTGATATCTACTGCAGCTCATCCTGCTTAGACAACTTCTTAATGAGAACAATCATTTTCGGATTATGAAATATTTTTCGTGTCCGTTCCCAAGGGAGTGGAGGTATCCGTTCCCAAGGGAACGCACGCCTGTCACTGATAAGTGGGTCATTATTCTGCTTGGTAGCAGCGGTTGAGTTCCCTTGGGAACGAATATGATTTTTACTTTTACGGCAAGTATTACCAATGATGACTGGTACGGTGAGGATGGGCATATCATTGCCTGCATCGTCCGCCCTCGAAAGTCGGGTATTGATTTCAAGATGGCCTGAGGCACCAGTTGTTCTAGTTGTGCATGTGTTGTTGCTCTGTCCGACAACAGCCTGTCCGTGCAGCGACTAAGCGAACGGTGTACGGTGAAGTAACGTTAGCTGGACCATGCATGAGATCGATCGGTAGGTGGACATTGCGTTCGTGTTGCGTTGGGTGACCAAGCGTTTTTCTGTGCAACACTGACCTGTGGTCTGCACAGCTCACATATTCAAAACACTAATGATCGAAAAGCTGCGATTAACGAATCATGTAAGGTTCCCTCAAATCAAACACTCAATCACAGTCTCTTCGCTGCAAACATCACAAAAATGGGGAACACCAAATTTTCGGACCTGGGCCGCCCATCAGCAGAGTGAAACAGTATTTTTTTTGTTGCCATGGCTGGCTATAATCGCCCTCACCTCCTCCTTGATTGGCCTTGGCCATGAGTGTGTGCGTAATAATAATAATACGAACTTAGAAGTTGCGACTTCGGCGGTAATAGTCATGAAGTTGATTGTTCCAACTAGGAACACACGCTTCTTGCCGAACTTGACACTTGACTGACTCACGACTGCCATCCGGAGCACACGAGGAGCACGTCGCACCTTCCACTCGGCAAACCTGCAAGAAAGCACCACTCCCTGCTCAATACACGGTGTTTCGGGGAATTCACCCCTCATCAGTTGAGCTTGAGTAGGCTGACGTGCGACTAGTTGTTGGAGGTGACAGCGTTGTGAATAGCTATACTGGCTCTCAACGTCTGTTTATCACAACTCCATGAGCGACTCTGACTCACGCTGCTACCTGGAGCTTCACGAGGTGTTTGTCGCGCTGGAAACAAAGCGTCTCTGTAAGTTTGTATCCCTGGTGATGGTTTGGCCTGGAGAGCAGTATATAAGTGGTGCTTTTCAGGCACAATCTTCCTCAGCCTACTCAAGCTCAACTGATGAGGGGTGAATTCCCCGAAACACCGTGTATTGAACAGGGAGTGGTGCTTTCTTGCAGGTTTGCCGAGTGGAAGGTGCGACGTGCTCCTCGTGTGCTCCGGATGGCAGTCGTGAGTCAGTCAAGTGTCAAGTTCGGCAAGAAGCGTGTGTTCCTAGTTGGAACAATCAACTTCATTAATAATAATAATAATAATAAAAGGTTTGCTCCCCACACCGGAGCTCGCGCTATTCCGCCGACTAGCGGAAATAGCGCGAGCTCCGGTGTGGGGAGCAAACCTTTTCTTACAAATCATCGCCGAAGTCGCAACCACTACTTCGTAATAATAATAATAATAATAAAATGTAAACAGTGACGAACCAGATGCCGATCGGAGTAGAATCAATGCATTCACTGTGCCTGCAAGTAAACATGTATGGTACTGTATGCTACTGTATGATACTGTATGGTTAGGTTTCATCGCCATGCCTGTAAAACGTGGATGACAACGAATGGGCTGCTGGCTTCACTGTGGCAGCGATATCTCGTGGTCATGAATGTGCCGGCAGGGGTGCATGGGTGAGAGAAGAATCCGCTCCCGTTATTAATTTTACTATTAATTATTATTCCCGTAGCTATGCAGAAGACGTTACTTCAGTAACGTCTGGGATGTTACTTCAGTAACGTCTGGCGCTAGCCAGGGTCAACACAGCTTTAATTTGGTATTTGTTTGTGTGTTTGTGTCACGCCTGGCGCTATCCGTATCTGACGGCAAAAAAGCATAGGATGTTATAATTTTTTCAATTCTCCTATTTTTTTCAGGCATATCCTGGGATTCGAACCCGCACTATCGCCCTACATGCATTCCCCCATACACTTCGCATTCATACCCATTCTTCCAAGTTGCTTCACGTTATTATCTTGCGTTTGAAAGCCCTATTTGAATATTGCGGGCAGCTGTATGTGGCCAGCTGTGTTTGATGGTACGGTACGGTACGGGAGACGGTGTCGTATTACCCTCGATCGTACGTGTCCCGTACCTATCCCCTACCATACCGTGCCATCAAAGACGGCTGGCCACAATGCATATTCAAATAGGGCTTTCAAATGCAAGATCACAATGTGAAACAACTTGGAAGAATGGGTATGAATGCGAAGTGTATGGGGGAATGCATGTAGGGCGATGGTGCGGGTTCGAATCCCAGGATATGCCTGAAAAAATAGAAGAATTGAAAAATTTATAACATCCTATGCTTTTTTTGCTGGTAGATACGGATAGTGCCAGGCGTGACACAAACAAACAAATGTATGCGAAGTGTATCGGGGGATGCATGCAGGGCGCGCGATAGTGCGGGTTCGAATCCCAGGTTATGTCTTAAAAAAAAGAGGATTTTTTAAAAGAATTTATAACATCCCTATGCTTTTTTTTGTCTAGGTCATTAAGGCAAAAAAAGCATAGCGTAGGGCCCTGAGCTTCCAAGCTCTCTTGTTATGAAAAAGACCCAAACTGCAAAGGCAACATGCCTATCGAGGGGTTCATTTGATCGGAAGAACACTTATAAAAGCAAACGTGTTGCACTCTGGCAGCCGATCCACATAAGTCTGGTGCCGTAAAAAACCTCCCACCGCTTTTGGAGCTGCATCTCGCCCCTTTCATCCTTAAAGGTGGCGGCATTCCTACGGATGGGGAAGGCTCGGTATAAGTGAGTACAACGTCAACTATGAAATTTCAGCATACATGTGCATTTACGAGTACCGTAGTGATGCGCATTTAAGCGCATGTGCCTATATCCAGGCATAAGCGCACCCTCACAAATAAGCGCATGTGCTTGTAAGTGAACCTACATTGTACGTGCAGTCCATCCCGGGCCGCAACACACGGACACCACGAAAACATAATGTTGACATAGTTCAATGTGCATTGCGGTATCGCACTATTTGCATAATAATATAAGGTACCACCGGTACACTAGCAAATCAAGCGCATGCGCCTATGTGTGAGACAAAACGACCCGCAAAAATCGCCAATAACAACTCAGTCATAAGCGCATGGGCCTTTATGTGCGCCTCGTCACAACGGTAGGTGTGTAGGTAATGATATATTTATGGGTATTTGTGGGAGGCAATTGTCGTTGTTATAACTGTGTACAGGCGTGTGCGACAAGCAGTGGCACTGGGATGACATTGCACTCAGACTCAGACTCACACATGCCCATCACACACACACACACACACACACACACACACACACACACACACACACACACGCACGCACGCATCGAGCATATTCACACAGCTACAAGTAAGAGCTGCAGATGTTAATATATCTACATGAATTCAGATGACAACGGCGGGTTAATAGGGTGAATAATACGGCTGAGGAGAGTATTGTGCAGTGTGAAAAGATCAAGAGTATTGTGATCCGATGGATAAGAATAGTTGAGTAATCGGTAATGGAAGCTTACAATATTTGCCATAATTACGAGTAACCGAATGTTTGGAGATTATAATAATATTATAGGTGCAATAGGTGTATACGTATAGAGAGAGAGAGACCTGCTCGGTTGAGGTCCCGGTCTTGGACGAGGAATTTCTCACGCAGTAAGAACTAGTTTTGATAATAATAATTTCGGGTGCAGACCTGACCGAGCATGCAAATGTATCTGTGTGGACATCGCGGCATGCCTGTGGGCATGTTTGCGAGATAAAATCGGGAAAAAAATTAAGACTAGAATAAGCAACGAAGATGCGCATACGTGCGAAGGAATCGTGGAAAACAAACATAAGAACACACGCGCACACGCTCACATACACGCGCACGCACACACACACATGCATAGAATCATGCCGACACACATCACACAGATGAGGACTTGATTATAAAGAGCAGCGCCGTTGGAGGGGATAGGGGGATGGGGCATGGGTAGGGGGGGGGGGGGGGAGGACGCTCTATAAATAAGAATACAAGATCAGAAAGTACAACGTAAGACGGAGCACGATGCTAAAAAACAGGTAGGAAATAAGAGATGGACCTAGTAGCTGTATCGGCATTGAGACGTGTGCCCTGCTATGCGGGCAGTTCGACGTGTTTTGTTTTGTTGGTGGAGTGCGCAGTGTAACTGTGACGATGGAGAGCGGCGGCGGCTACCGGGAGACGATCACTGGCGAGCAGCGACTGTAGCAACGACGACGTCCTAGTACCTAAGTGGGTGGCAGTAGGGCTGGAAGCAGCACGGTGGATAGGTGGCGGTGGCAACAGGGTAGCAACATTGCCACGACGACGACGACGACAGCAATGCTGATAATGGTGACGTCGTGGCAACTATGGACCATGCACGAGCTAGTGTGACGGCCTGTAGTTAGCCAGGGCTTCGCTGCTGCTGCTGGTGTCGTTGCTGACACGTGCTTGATAGTGGAGGGCTGGGGAAGGGAGGGGAGGGGAGCGGAGTTGTACTTAGTCTTCTTGTTTACTTCGTGGGCCTCAGGTCGCGGGCGGCCGTTGCTGCATGTTGCTGCTGCAGATGCTGCTGCTGTTGCTGCTGTTGCCACTGCTGCTGCTGCTGATGCTGCGGCGGCATGCAGATGTAGTGCACGTTTGCTGGCGGCTGATAGGTCTGGTACACTGGAATGCCGTTGGGCATGGTGGCTGCTTTCAACATGGGGGGACCAGTGGGTGTGCCTGTGGTTACGCCTGGCGGAACGGACCCACTAGCAACAAGGCTGTAACCGGGCGGGATGTAGAGTGGTAGTGCCGAAGGGCTACCGGCCGCAGTCTGGCCAACCGCCGATGGCATCTGTTGAACAATGGTACCTGTGGTTCGCAGTCCACCATACTGCGACATGTGCTGCTGCTGTTGCTGCTGCTGCTTTTGTTGCTGCTGCTGGTGTTGCTGTTGCTGCTGCTGTTGTTGTTGCTGCTGTTGCCGCTGCTGCTGCAACTGCTGCTGCTGGACAAGAGCTTGCTGCTGCTGCTGCTTTTGCGGCTGCAGTGACTTGTTGTGCTGCGGTGGCTGTTCCTGTTGCTGGTGTTGAGTTGGCTGAGCTGTCAGGTGTGTGGTCACGACCGACTGGCTAACTGATTGACCGATAGGTGGGCTGTTGCCTCTCTCGTTGGCCTTGTGCAGGATGGCCTGGTAAAAGTAACAGGAACGAAAGAACAGAAAAAGACCAATTAACTAACTGTCGTCACAGCTGGAGACGAGTACTATTGGGGCCTCCAGGACACCAGCCAACACGCTACTCATATCTGCAGTAGTGCAGGGGCCCTTTTCAAACCAAAATTCACCAGTGGTGACACTCGTATTTTTGGGGGAAAGGGAGCTGTTGCTGCGAAAAGATATTCACTACGCTTGCAGCGACTGCTTGTGTCACAGCTGCCTACTTCACTGGGGGCTACGTGTTGGTTGGAGTCGATTACCTTTGGTATTGCTTGCCGCGTACAAACAGTATTCCTTCATTCATCGATGCATTCATTCCTACTTTATTCGAAAGGTATACCAGCAGAAATAGAACATGGATATGCATGTCTTTATCACTGCTGCTAACAGGGTCTTCAGTATCAAACTGACGCAGCACTGAACACACCCAATCGCCAGATGTGTAGACTTTGAACTCTGGCAGACACAAAGTTTCACCCAAATCAGCAAATTTCGTTTTGTCTTCAAGAAAAAAATCCTTTTACAATCACCAAAGGCTTGCTTCTGTCACCTTTGTATGTGCAGGATAGCTTGAAGCAGCATTCATTCAAAGGCACACTAAACCTCTGGGTTCCGCTCGCTCTGCTTACCCGAAGTTGTATCTCACGGCTGGTAGCGTGTGGCGATGATGGTCCACTCTTGATTGGTGTGGTTGCACTGTCGCTCTCCGCTGTCAGGTAACCATGATCGACTGTCGACGATGAGTCGTCTCTATCGCAGTCCGACTCAACAAAGTAGAACTGCAAGAGGATAGGAAAGTGGAGAAGCATGCATGCACGTACGCACACGCGTGTACCAGCACACACACATACACATGCAACACACACACACACACAAACACACAGATAATTATTATATTTTTATATACACAAAGGCACACAATGAAAACCTTGGCAAATTTATTCCGTTGTGACTCCGAGTTTCATGGCTGAACCAATCATCAGACAACGATCGTTGTCTGATGATTGGTTCAGCCATGAAACTATTGCCTCTATATTTTTATATATTCACAATCATGGCCAGTCGGTGAAGCTTGAATGGAGTGCTTAATACATGCACATCAGAGGTACAAGCTGCATGGTGATCACTTTTAGAGTACTCAAAAGGTATCCACATTACAACTGGCTTTACACTATTGTGTTGAGAAACACAACCTGGGGAAGTCGCTTGTGCCAGGCCACCACCATGCCTGTGATACCAAGATGGCAGCACTGACGATTGCACAAAGAACGGAACTCGAGTAGTGATGAATCTTCTTCCACTGGATCCTGGGTGAGGGGAAAGTTTAGATGTTTGCGGACCTCTCAGCACTCGCATCGAGCACTCTGACCCGTCTTCAAAGATATCCTAAGATATGATGCCTCTAGATCCGAAAAGGGGGCTTATGTCTCTTACCTCACCTGAAAATTCACTGACTAAGGGGCCATCCGTAATTATCGATCTTTTTCACGAAACGAAAAAGTTTCGTTTATGGGTGGGTGGGTATTGACTGGTTTCGTTTTGAAAAAACATCGAAAGCGGAAAAATCAACGCGCACTGCATGCATTGATGCATGCATACATACTCAACTCATTGTGTACTTCGAAATCTCAGGCACTCTGTACTCAGTGCAGTCGTGAGTTTCTTTCGTGCTCAGATGTCTTCTCCGACGAGGCCCTAGCAGTCATTCGCTCTGGGCCCATGGGACCGACGACAGATATATTATAAATACTTCGTTCCAGCCGCCGATGCAAGAGAATTTCAAATTACGGAGCGGGGCGCACGCCAAGTAAATTCTCACGCAAATATGGGGAGCGCCAGCCGCTGAAGACGATGTCGTCGTAATGTATCTGGAAGAATCTGATCGTGCTTATGGTGGGAAAGCCATGGAGAGTGATCCCCGTGTCGACAGTCTTCCAGAGACGGAAACTTAGGCCATCGACTTTCTTCGTACCTGATTGCCGGCAGCGCAGCGCGGCGTGTGTGCGACCTTACGGAGCTTTCCGACAACGATTCTGGGGCGATGCTGCTCTCATTTGCGAGCGAGGCACGACCACTGAAGTCTGTGATAGCTATGGCGTTTGTTTCCGCTCCGAAGTCGACTTGTTTTGGCAGTATGATATCATGTCAATGTCGGAACTCTGACGATTTGCATGTGTACTATTCCCGTGTTTAGACGTAGAGGTGCCACTTATTAAGCAGCGTATGTGTGTGGTAGGTGAAAATAAATGTTTCCATGGTCAAGAAGTAGTACCAGACTTCCAAGAAAACATAACTGACTTGCACAATCATACAAAATGTGGCCTCGCTGTGAGTTATTGGCATCATTCTAAAATGTTATGGATTTCATAATTATACAAAAGTAACTATTACTTGCCGGTAAAGGGTTAATAGTGCTTGCATGCGAAGGATAATGTGTGTGTTGTAGCAGCCAATCAAGATCATTTTCTGCACAAAGTCTCAAGTCAATTAATTTTTTCGTTTCATGGGGGTGGGTGGGTGGGGGTGGGCCATAACTAAACTTTTTCGTTTCGTGAAAAAGATCGATAATTACGGATGGCCCCTAACGTTGCTCACTGATCAAAGAATAATGCAATCTTTCCTCTGCTGTCTTAAATCCTACTCTATCTTTCCCTTGTCATGTAATCACTGTCACTCACATACAAATACCATCATAAAGTTTAAAACACAACTTTTTCTCATCTTTTTCTATTTCTTGTTTTTCATTAGCTTTAGCATGTTCATTCACATTCTTCATCATTTGTGAGAACTAGACCTGGTCTAGTGAGAAGGCATTCTACTGCCTGTAATTCTGGTGAAGTAAAATAAAGTAACAACAACAACAACAACAACAACAACAACAACAACAACAACAACAACAACAACAACAACAACAACAACAACAACAACAACAACAACAACAACAACAACAACAACAACAACAACAACAACAACAACAACAACAACAACAACAACAACAACAACAACAACAACAACAACTATATCTCGTATTGGCCACTGGCTATTGTGAGAATAAATATTTGAAACTCTATTTTCTATTAATCTTTTCCTTTTTCCTTACATTTGTGTGCCTTAAGTCGATCTCATGTAATACGGCAACACTGCCTGTTTGCTATTCGACATTAAATAAACCAATCCAATCCAATGTCGTTTCGCGCAGTATTGGGGAAATGCATTTGAAAGTTGACTTTGTGAAGGATAAGTATTTTGGACTTAGGTTTTTTACAGAGTGATCTGCTGAGGCACAGCAATGCCATGGTATAGGTAGTGGAAAATGCTCAAAAATGACATAAGCCGCTTTTTGGGATCTAGAGGCTTATATAGGAGATGGATGTTGGAAAGGAAAGCATGGGGAACTATGCCATGCTCTGCTTTGAAGCGTGGTAAGCAAATAGCAATCTGACTACTAGCATACGAGTACACAGCGGTGATCACGGGTAGAACGTCCTCTGATAGGACCTGCATCTGGCTTAGGTGCACACATTGTCTGGAGCACGGATCATGCAGCATTGATCCATATCGCAGTGTGTTGGGATGCGAAGTATCCAAATAGAGTGATTATGTATACATCTGCTGTACGTGCGTGCGTGTATGGTGTCGACAGGGTGCCTTCATAACTATTGTGACCATATACAGACCAGGCACATTACAGATGACCACATAATGGAGTGCCCATGTATGGAGGTCTGTGGCCAAGTTGACATTATATAGAGCAATGATCACATATGGGGGATAACTGGGTTACTTAAGGTAGCTGGAAACTGAATCAGATTTTCACATTGGCACGAAATCTTGGGATGTTAAGTATGCAGTGTCTTCAGTGTGCCATGCGCAGAGATGAAATAGCCAAAAAAAAGTAGCTGGTCACCATCAATTTTATGGAGTAATGAGCACCCAAAATTGGATATTAAAATGCCCCCCAATGAGAGACTGGCCAGAAATATTTTGCTTATTTTTAGAAATCAACTTTACCAAGTGTCAGATACTAGCAAAACCAAGAAAAAGTGACTGTTCACCACAAAAAGTTCTTTTGATTTCCTTTCCAGCTACCTTAAGTGACACACAACATGTTCTATTCCCGGTCGTGGGTCGGTATTTGGTTAGTTGAGTGTACATATGAATTCGTCCATAGATAAACACACCCAGCCTAGTTCAAACACGGTACGCCTGCTCACCTTGTTGCTACCAGAGGATGGTCTGGTTCGACGGCAAGGCTGCTGCTGCTTCATGTCCGAGGCCTTTGTCAGCACTCCCTTGGTGGGCGACAGCGTGACATGCTTCATGATCTTGCCGGAGTTCCATGTGATGGTGTCCTTCAGCGGTGTGGCCTGCTCCAGCTTCTGCTTTCTCACCAGTCCACCGTCGGGTGTCGTCTTGTCTTGCACATCACCGACTTCCGCTGGTGTGTCGACCTCCAGCGTTCCCTTCAGAGCCTTCTGCACCAGGTCCTGGCCTTGCCTCGACACGAGGAACTTCTGCAACTTCTTCGTCGAGTAGGAGAAGATGTTGTTCTCTATCGAAGCCAGAATCATGATTTCCGCTCCAGTCAACATGCTGAGCTCGAAGCCCTGTGGTTGAAACGAACGGACAAAAAATGAATGACGCAGCAGCAGCAGCAGCAGCAGCAACAGCAGCAGATACGGGTAGGAACACAACATAACACAAAACACAAAAAGATATCATTAGACAGATGGTAACACGTACAACTGATATACTGTGCCTGGTATATCTACAGTAATTCTGCAGGTGGAGTCCAGTTTGCTTTAGGCAAGATTGAATGCACCCTACAACACAGACCATACACACGCAGACTAAACTAACGCAGCCACTCCGGCCATCGAACCGTCGAGCCACACCGCATTTACTGTCTCAAAATAGTTTCAAGCGGTACCGGACGCGATCAAAGAGACGCTGGTAATGGGTTCAAGAAGGATAATATTATCCAATATTCTACTGCGATAATTATCTTCACAGTGCAATCTCAAATCTAGTACACAAACTGAACTTCTCGTAAAAAACAAGGGATGCGATGCGATTGAGAGTGCGAGTACACCGTGAAGGGACGATGGCGAGGAGAGCGATTGATGTCTCGAGCATTCGCGAAACAACCAGACAGGGGAACTGGTACGAAATATTCAATCAAATTATCCCGTGGAACAATGTACGGAACCGTACGGATTGCGGATTCATTGATAAATGAGCAAGTACATTGCCAACAAGAACCGAAGTGCTGTCCCAAACCAAGCAAACTATACCACAAGCATAACACGAGTAAAGGCTCACGAAAGAAAATGGGAAGGAAACTGGAAAACGAACTAACCTTCTTCATCAAACCACTTTTGCGTTTGTGAAACGTCGCGTTCCGCTTTTGCCGTTGCTCGATGAGCTTCAGACCAATCTTGCCACGGCCTCGCCGCTTGTTGCTCGTGCTCACAGTAGTCTCCTCGGTATTGTCCACATCCAGCTCAACTTCATCGTCTTCCTGATCATGGCTTACATGGTTATCATCAGGCGAGGAGGAGATCGGCGAACTCGAACCAGAGCTGCAACGGCAAGCCAAGTCGCTGATGATCAATCCAGGACTGATCGGAGTGTCTCGGCCGGTCGAAAGGAAACCCGCCATCATGTAAGATTGAGTTGACAGCAGAGAGTTCGCTTGAAAACCGCCTCCGCAAAGGAAACTCTGTTCTGCCAAGAATCGCGGAAAACACCGCAGTTATTCCCGAGCTCGGGGGCCTCGACTCTTCTTCGGAATGAAAATGGCGATCGTTTTCGCACTCGGTTCGTGCTCAGGTGCCTTTCACAAACCTGGTTCATCCATAAGGGCCATACGTGGACAATACATCCATGCACTGCCTGCAGTATGGAGGAGGACCACTCCCTATCACCGCCTTTTGGAGCGACCATCGTTCGACCTTTGCCTCCGTGTTTGCTCCGCTCACAACGTCAACTGAAACTGTCGATCAGCTCCTTCTTTTTGGCACACAAAGGTTCAGTGCCGGCTGTATCGTCCTGGCTTGGTTTTCGTATTTGGACAGAGGTTCAAGTAGGTTCACGGACGTGCGCGCCGCATCGCAACTCCAGTGGGCCCGCAACGCACATATTGTGGGGCGGGTAGGAGTCCTTGCAGTGCGGGTGGGACAAATCAGTCGCGTCCAAGCCTTTCAACGAAGCGTTATGCACGAAGACAGCCATTGAGTCAGTAGATCAGGGTCGCCATAGTACTCTTTCGTTTTGCGACTGGACTTCTGAGTAACTTGGGTTGTGGGGATTATGCCGTCAGCACGCATTTGCAGCCCAAACTGATCACATCGCGATCGACATGAGTCGAAGGAGCCAATAATAGGGGCGTCCTCCCCACACCCAGCTGTAACGACAACTCCAGATAGAGAGCAGGTGTATAGTACAAGTAGGGAATGCCGGCAAAGTAGCAGTATTATCAAATTTTTAATAGGGCAGCATGAAAGTCACGAAGTCAGTTTTGTGACGTGTCTGCTGCGCTTTGATAAAACAAATGCTGAAGGATGATACCGGTACAAGTAAAACTCGTCTACCTTTTCTTCTACGGGACAAAGCAGCGATCGGACTAAAGAATGGAACAAGCTTCCAGGTCTTCACAAGTATCATTCAGAATTATTTCACTAGCAGTTTCATAACCTTCTCTTCAGGTGGATTTCAAGCAGAAGGGGATTGCCCTATCAAAAATTTGATAATAAATAATTATTAATAATGATATTGAGAAGAAGAAACTGACCGATACAGCTCTTTTAGAGCGGATATGTGATACAAACAGCAGTGGGAAGATTAGCGAGAACAAGCATCGAAAGAGAAGTTTTGGTTCTCGCGCACATAGCAATAACCTAGCAAATCCTACAGTTCTGCACTGATGCATGGTGGAATTTGTGACCTTCCTGTGTGACATTGCCTTCATCGTGGGCTTCACCACCGTGTAGCTGGCGAAGGAAAGCATTGAGTGCATTGTATACGTAATATAATCTTAATTTCAGGATTACCCAAAGGCTGACGCCTATCAGGGAGATCTCCTATTTGTACAATGAACATTGGATTTGGGAAAAGAGAAAGTGTGCCAAATGAGTTCGAACAGTCTTGGACAAGCACGTACAGTCATAAAAAAAATAAAAAAATTCACGGTTCGCGTGAGACTCGGCTGGAAGCCGGGTTTTCCGCATCCGTAGGAACGTACAGTCATGCACATGTTATAATGTTCACGCACTCGTGATAGTAGCTTGCAGTCTACAGGCGTGATACATGTAATAGTCTGAAACCTCCAGTGCAGTTGTTGTTGTTGTTGTTGTTTTTTATTTGAATTCGCAATACCAAACGGGGAATAAGCCCAATTACATGGAAGCGAATAAAAGAATGCTAAGAATGAGGCATTGGGGTGGATATTATTTCAAGTGGAAAATACTGATCCCGGGAGGTACTACAAATAGTGTGCACACTGTGTGTGCAATAACGACCACACAACGCGCTAGAGTTGCCCCAGACATTGTGTCTGTCGTGGTCTCCTCTTGTATTGTATTGTATTGTATTGTATTGTATTTATTTAAAAGGATTCTCCAAAAGCAAATGGATGCTTATCACGGAAGTCTCCCACATAAATATCGCAAGAAAAATGGGGAAATGGGGAGAGGAGAGTGGAAGATGAAGCATGGAAAGAAGGGAAACAAGTACCTAAAATTTAGTATCGAGGTATAAAAGCAGGAAAGAAAAATCTTCGCGTACCTGCCAGTTGGTTGAACACTTTTTGTGGCAAGCTTTGCAAGGCAAGGGCCCGGCAGCTACAAAGCAACTACATAATTATACTAAGAAAAACTAGTAACCAATTTGGGTTTTTTTTGCTACGAAGTCGGAGGAAAATGTTGAACAGTTTCTGCTGGGATGACGACTACACCATAGCTCAGTGGTTTCAGCATCGCTTGCCTCAAGCAAGGGTCCCTGGTACGAGTCCTGGTGGTGATAGTCACTAGTGAGGTTTTGTACTATTTTCTTCAGACTCTTCCCGTTCGCGTCTTCCCCTCAAACCAGTGAACAATAATATGCTTCGTGTAGAATTGCCCCTTACATGCAGCTAGCTAGCAGCCTAGCACTGTAAACACCTCTTTGGAGGCTCTCAAGATATCCCACTGCCTTCGCCTCTTCCACCCGATTCTGACTTGGGCCAGCACGTGGGCGGTTGAGGACGACACTACCTGAATATGGATGCATGGTGTGATTACTGGCACCATATGCAGGTGCCACAGAATTCAGAAAGACACTGTACAAATGAATCAAAGAGCCATGAATTCATGAAGTCAAAACTTGATATCAGTAGGCCAACTACCCTACGTGTGTGAGTTTCTGCAATCGACTAGTTGCCATTTAGACGGTCCTAGAGCAAAATCACCAGGGCTACAAAGGGGACGCTCGGCTTACCAATTATTACATGTATGGCGGCTTCGGCACCCAAATGTAGTGTTTTCCTTCCCAATATGTTGGAAAGGATGCGCCCGTGGCGTGTGTATTGTGACACTTGCAATTGCATGCAAGTACGGTGAAGAGGTGAACAACCCCCCCCCCCCTCCCTACAGATAGGCAGTTTAGCATTGGGGACATCCTAATTAATACAGGTGACTATCACCATCATTTTCGTGAAATGAAAATAATTATTAGAGACAGCATGAACCCAGTAGTCCCCCGTCGAAAGGCAAAAGTTTGAGGGAATGAAATTTAAATCCAAAATATAATCGTATCGAAGAACGAACCGTGTCAAGTTCCACCGAACATGCACCACTCAATGCGCTCATGCGCTGCGCATGATTCTCCCAAGTTCTACAAAATAGCATTTCGGAAGTAATGCAACTTCAAGTGCCCACATACATGTCTAAAATGCCGGTAACTCCGCAATTTGATCCGGTGTGGTAGAGAGAGCCGTAACCTGTATACATTAGCTGCTCTCGAGACGGCAATATGGGGAGCAAGGAAGCTTGTCACACTACGGGTACTTGACCAGGAGCCTTTCCGTAAACTCACGAAGCAACTGTGGATGCCTGCGCTAGCTCGAATGACCGCAGGGCATCGATAGGCATCTCGGCGGTTCGACGGATCGTCCAGGGTGCAAGACGTTGGAGCCGCGCAGATGGCCAAGGGTGACTGGATCTGGTGCACTGGTCGCAGCCATAACGACTGATAATATGATGATAATGGGGTAAATGTTGTGTCCATGAACTTAAATATACAGGTACCAGCAATGTCGTCCTGGGTTTAGGCGCGCAGGCCTTAGCATGCTTTTGGTTCATGACCTTGAGGTGACTGACGTGTGGCGGTGGTGTCTTTGTGGCAGTGGGAGCTCCTGGTGCTGAGTCCACCTTTATCACAAGCATTAAGCAGCTCCTCGCCAGGCAGTGTTACGACTCCCTGTTCCCCCATAATGCCGTTCCGACTACACTTTTTAGCACGTGAATGGCGTCAATAGGTTGCCTAGATTTCTAAATATGGACCCGTGCGTACTGACTAGCAATTCGGCTTGAGTCATTCCTCATTTCTCTCTTGTGCCTTCTTCACTCCACTGGAAGACCACTCCATAGTTCGAACAGTTTTATACATGATGTGCACAGTTGCCTGCAGTGATGATTGCGAAAGCATGAAACTATAAGTAGCAAAAAACAAGCCTTGATTGTCCTTGTTGGTCTGTACATATATGCACATTGTACTTTTTTTTAAGTATGAGTGAGAGACTGAGAGTCAATTCAGGCACATTTGTATTTGGTCATTTTGGAGGTTTGTATTTACCGTTATGGATTCTCCACATGCCTAAGCCTAAATCAAGGGATTCTACACATGCCTGCACAATCTGAATCATCGCGACATTAGATTGGCCCTGCCGCAACTCGTGGCTGATAAAGACCTGTGATAAAACCGGGGCTTCCTCGCTTGTAGGTTGTTTTAGCCAAAAATCTTCGGTCTCAAGTTAACCTTTGTTGTTCTACATGACAGCTGGGAACGACTTCGAATGCTGTTGTTGTTGTTGTTGTTGTTGTTGTTGTTGTTGTTGTTGTTGTTGTTGTTGTTGTTGTTGTTGTTGTTGCTGTTGCTGTTGCTGTTGCTGTTGCTGTTGCTGTTGCTGTTGCTGTTGCTGTTGCTGTTGCTGTTGCTGTTGCTGTTGCTGTTGCTGTTGCTGTTGCTGTTGCTGTTGCTGTTGCTGTTGCTGTTGCTGTTGCTGTTGCTGTTGCTGTTGCTGTTGCTGTTGCTGTTGCTGTTGCTGTTGCTGTTGCTGTTGCTGTTGCTGTTGCTGTTGCTGTTGCTGTTGCTGTTGCTGTTGCTGTTGCTGTTGCTGTTGCTGTTGCTGTTGCTGTTGCTGTTGCTGTTGCTGTTGCTGTTGCTGTTGCTGTTGCTGTTGCTGTTGCTGTTGCTGTTGCTGTTGCTGTTGCTGTTGCTGTTGCTGTTGCTGTTGCTGTTGCTGTTGCTGTTGCTGTTGCTGCTGCTGCTGCTGCTGCTGCTGCTGTTGTTGCTGCTGCTGCTGCTGCTGCTGCTGCTGTTGCTGTTGCTGTTGCTGCTGTTGTTGTTGTTGTTGTTGTTGTTGTTGTTGTTGTTGCTGTTGCTGTTGCTGTTGCTGTTGCTGTTGCTGCTGCTGCTGCTGCTGCTGCTGTTGCTGTTGCTGTTGCTGTTGCTGTTGCTGTTGCTGTTGCTGTTGCTGTTGCTGTTGCTGTTGCTGTTGCTGTTGCTGTTGCTGTTGCTGTTGCTGTTGCTGTTGCTGTTGCTGTTGCTGTTGCTGTTGCTGTTGCTGTTGCTGTTGCTGTTGCTGTTGCTGTTGCTGTTGCTGTTGCTGTTGCTGTTGTTGTTGTTGTTGTTGTTGTTGTTGTTGTTGTTGTTGTTTCAAATCTCTATTCTCACGATGGCCTGTGGCCAAAAAGAGATTGTTGTTGTTGTTATTATTCTATATTTCCACGATGGCCCATGGCCAATAAGGTTGTTGTTGTTGTTGTTGTTGTTGTTGTTGTTATTGCATTTTATTCATTGCCATATCGCAAACGTTACAAGCAGTTCCTGCTTTCTTTGTTACTTCAACTTACTTGAAGACGACATTAAAGAGAAGTGGGAGGAACGAAAGGTGTGGGTGGAGGGAAGAAGAAGAATGAAGTATAATGCTGGAACACTAGAAAAGAGCACAAAGTGCAGGCTCTTCAACACCAACATATAAAATGTCTAGCATTTTTGTCTGCGAGGAAACGTTCTATAATAATAGATGACTCAGATGGCGAGCCAATGGCATTCATGAATAACCTCTGCACTCATTAGAGTCAAGTCGAGCGAGCTGCAACTCCCGGTGCCGAAAGGTGGCTCACGCCCCTACATGGCTAATTCCCCTTGTCTAACCCCCAAGACGAAATGATAGTAGCCGGCTGGCGGGAAAAAATCATGAATTATATTAAGAGGAAGGAGCAAAATGTTACAAGTTTCTTGAAGTGCTTGCATGAATAACAGTCCACCAAGGTAACGAGATTATACAGCCAGATAGTGCGACAATAAGGCACAAAACTGGTGAGGGTACTTAGACATGCGACGACGTGACACCTAGCTCCTACCCATCGGGCCATCGACCAAGCACAAAATTACAGCCTTCCATCTTGGAAGGCTCAGGCGGGGAACGTTCCAATGAAGGAAGGGAAGCAAGCGATGGTCTTCATCATCGACATTCTTTTATTGCCGTGCGACATAGTTCGCGCACATTTTCTTTTCCCTTCCCAAGCTGTGGTACGGATGTTAGTGTTTATGTCGGCAGATACCGTTCAACCACTTCTCCCGGCTTCAAACTCACACTGGAAACTAACAAGCACATCTACGCGCTGTTGTGGTTTGTTCCAATACTGATACTTCAGTACATGTACAGCTAAATTTTGGTTTAGGAAACTGCGAAGAATGTGAATGCTACAGGACCCTCCAGTCATTGCCCGCAAATACCCGGCAAATGCGTGTGACGATGCATTATGATTTACAAGCATTACTTCCATTCTTAGGGTACCCTGAAGGAAGACTTTGAGTCTGTGGAGACTGCCCTAAAAAAATTGAACAAAATAATAATGATAATTTACCCCGAAATCTACTTGTAGTCTTGTACCCTAGCGAATTGCAAGCTGAATGCGAGCGACAATTTGCCTCTCCTGGAGGGAAATGTCGAGGGAGGCGGAGTGCTTTTTTCTGCTGCATGCATGCCCGTGGGTTTGTGTGTGGCTGTTATTCGTGGCAAACCTACCTACTCTTGGTGCTGTCGCTGTTGTGGTACGTCACCTTGGGGACCTTGTAAGAAGAGCTCAGGGTCTGTAGGGAATGCACATTACATTATTATTATTAAGAAAGAGTTTGCTCCCCACACCGGAGCTTGCGCTATTCCGCCGACTTTACTTGACACTTGACTGACTCACGACTGCCATCCAGAGCACACGAGAAGTCCATCTAACCTTCGACTCGGCAAACCTGCAAAAAAGCACCACTCCCTGCTCAATACACAGTGTTTCGAGGAATTCACCCCTCATCAGTTGAGCTTGAGTAGGCTGAGGAAGATTGTGCCTGAAAAGCACCACTTATGTAGTGCTCTCCAGGCACAAACATCACCAGGGATACAAACTTACAGAGACGCTCCGTTTCCAGCACGACAAACACCTTGTGAACACCAGATAGCAGCGTGAGTCATTTGTTTGTGCCTGGTAGGCCTCCACCAAATATGCTAAAAAAAAGAGCATAATTATTATGCTCGTCGCATATCAGGGAAAACGTCCATAATATGCCAAAGGTTTAGCAAGATATGGAAAAAGATATGCCAAAATATGCCAAAATATGCTCGACATAAGCAGAAAGTGTAGATCATTTCAGTAAAATTACAACCTTGGAATATTCTTTGGCTTCACGGCTATCATGCTTTAATATGGTGCAAATCAAAACACATGCGGAATTGTATGGCTGGGGTGTGTCCCCAGCAACAGTAGCGATAGTGTTCATCCATGGGGAAATGTAGCAAACGCCTCAACCATTCCAAATTCATCCATAAAAGGCATTTCTGAACGCATTTTGTCCATAATATGAATGTTTTGTCTTCATTTTCTTCAGAATATTTGAATTATATGCTGGCTATTCCAATATTCCCTTTGTCGCTCAATATGCCATATATGAACTGTCTTACAAAATATGCGGAAATATGCGCAAGCATATTTGGTCGAGGCCTAGTGCCTGGAGAGCACTATATAACTAATTAAGTGGTGCTTTTTAGGCACAATCTTCTTCAGCCTACTCAAGCTCTCAACTGATGAGGGGTGAATTCCCCGAAACACTGTGTATTGAGCAGGGAGTGGTGCTTTCTTGCAGGTTTGCCGAGTCGATGGTTCGATGGACTTCTCGTGTGCTCTGGATGGCAGTCGTGAGTCAGTCAAGTGTCAAGTAAAGTCGGCGGAATAGCGCGAGCTCCGGTGTGGGGAGCAAACCCTTTCTTACAAATCATTGCCGAAGCCGCAACCACTACTTCGTATTATTATTATTATTATTATTATTATTATTATTATTATTATTATTATTATTATTATTATTATTATTATTATTATTATTATTATTATTATTATTATTATTATTACGAAGTAGTGGTTGCGACTTCGGCGATGATTTGTAAGAAAGGGTTTGCTCCCCACACCGGAGCTCGCGCTATTCCGCCGACTTTACTTGACACTTGACTGACTCACGACTGCCATCCAGAGCACACGAGAAGTCCATCGAACCTTCGACTCGGCAAACCTGCAAGAAAGCACCACTCCCTGCTCAATACACAGTGTTTCGGGGAATTCACCCCTCATCAGTTTCTTGCAGGTTTGCCGAGTCGAAGGTTCGATGGACTTCTCGTGTGCTCTGGATGGCAGTCGTGAGTCAGTCAAGTGTCAAGTAAAGTCGGCGGAATAGCGCGAGCTCCGGTGTGGGGAGCAAACCCTTTCTTCTTCTTCTTATTATTATTACAGATAAATTGTGCACTCATAACAACAGCAAAAATGAAGAAATTCAAGTTCCATAACGTTTTCTTGTGACTGTCACACGCACCATTACATTCATTCACACAGTATCACATTCATCTGCCACTACCTTTC
Organism: Sycon ciliatum; assembly: GCF_964019385.1. NCBI lineage: Eukaryota > Metazoa > Porifera > Calcarea > Leucosolenida > Sycettidae > Sycon > Sycon ciliatum. Next base: position 23,779,825 of record NC_088645.1, on the reverse strand, counting down.
TCACATACACTATATTCACACATTGCAAAGGTGCAAACTTCGCTTTTTGTATTTTGTTAGCTGCTGTATTTCTACCTGAAACCATATTAGCTACATGTATATAAGTGTGTGTTTTAGTTATTACATTTTTATGTGACGGCGTTCCACTGATGACAGTCACAAGAAAACGTTATGGAACTTGACTTTCTTCATTTTTGCTGTTGTTATGAGTGCACAATTTATCTTATTTATTGCCATTTTACGACTATTGTCTCCTCGTCGATTGTTTAAATTATTATTATTATTTTTCTAAGCACTCGCAGACTCCATTGCAGCCATTCACACATTATAGGGTACCTCACTTCAAACTCTCCAACTACGGTCTCTTCGCTGCATACGTTCACTTCACTTCCAAAAAAAACAAATAATATTAGATTATTATTATTATACGCACGTCCGCGTTTACGTCAACAGTGAGTCCACGTATTCGCATGTGCCAGAAGACAGGCAGAGTGGGCAGAGAGGAAAGTAAAAAATAAATGTAAGACAGCAGGCGATAGGCACATAACTCATGTTCGATGATAGGTGCTCAATGCAAGGATCTATTCGAAAGATAAAAAAAATAAAACAAGAATAACATTAACAGACACGTAAAAATTAATAAAATTATGAAACAATACAATGCAATAGAGCAATGTCTGACCAAATCCAGTCACCAGCCACCACTTAGTGACGAGTACACGCAGGCGGGAATTTCTCAATTTCTCAAAGCCATGATTGTTGTTTTCTGTTAGAACTGATTGCATAGTTGAGCTCACTTCCCTACTTGCAGGCTCTGGTTTCTTGAGCACTCCTCCTGATTAGTGACAACGTTACCAGCCCTCGTGCAAAGCTCTCCATATGTTTCTCGCGGTTAGAGCAAACTGACTTTGGTACTTTGAGACAATTATTTCGAACCGCTTTGTTGTTGCTCTGTTCGGCCAGTATTAAACGCTGCGTACCGATGAGGAGACCGCACACGGTCGAAACAGCAACAACGAACTGCAACTGTAACTGTTACTGCTATCACCACATATACTTGAGTACATGTGTGTAGTCAATTTATTCCTGTCCATCTCACCGTTTGGTTCTTATTGATCCTGATGATGGTGCCCATGACCAAAAATCTTGGTCGATTTTTCCGTTTCATTTTCAAATGCATCACAGCGGCCATTCGACGAAGCGTTAGTTGCTGTTCTTGGGACTTCATTTTGCTTCGCGATTTCAAAACACTGGTTGACATCATCAGTGATCTGCCTGCAGTGGAGTCTGCACACGCACCCCTACAACTACGCACAACGTGTAGGTAAGTACTGAGCACATGTGATGTCAATAGGGATGTCAATTGGATATTTATCTTATCCACGGCGGGAATTAACCGATGTGCGTGACCGATCCTTTCTATGTTCCTACTTGAAGTATCTTTCCTTTTCCTCTCTCTAGCTCTTCTCTTGTACCTTCTTGCCACTATTCACTTAAAATGCAGCCCCATGATCAACCGCTCCTGAATTCGATTGACGACAGGAACCCTGGCAATCGGACTTGTATGATAATACAGGGAGATTACTCGCCGCATAAAGCGAAGTTCAGGTGACGTCAATTGAGATCTACATGCTTCTGCTGTGCCCTAACCGTAGGGACAACACACAGGTTCTAAATTCTTACTTTCGTGACAGGGTGCTGCGCCAGTAAAGGTAAAGGTTTTGCTGAACTGCTTGTGGAGCGGTTTTAAAAAGGTTTAAATAATTTGTCACGTTTTTCCCTCAAGGCTGGACAGCAAGGAAAGTGGCGCCACTCTGACTGAACCCTGAGTGCATGTAATCCTGTTGCAATGCACACGACACTCCCCTCTCCCAGCATCAGCACGTCATACAGCAACAGACGCAGACACCCCCCCCCCCCACACACACACACGGACCCGTATACGCATACTCATAATATCCATACGCACGCACACGCGCGCTTGCGCGCACACACACACTGCAAGCATAATGTGGCAGTTTTCATATTCAAAGAGTCATTTAAGGGCGCTGGCCACTGCGCAACATGAAGTGAGATTGCCAACAAGAAATTCTGCTTCAACTAGAAGCGAGCAGCCAACTCAGAATGCAGGCATGCGTAACACGCATACTGATTCCCCCACCGTCTGTTCCACGCGGATGAATACAATGCTCCAACCTCACAAGCTGCAAACACGCACAACACTCTCTGTGACACAGCCATACGTCAAACGCAGGGAGTCGTAAAGATACGAGTCCAAAAATAACGTTATGACTCCCTGCAAAACACGACTCCCTGGTCATACGCATGCCATTTTACAACCATTGCAGGAACAGGTGGACTGTTCACACATAACGAGGCCTACACATGCACAAACGCAACAGGCAATGGACAGTGTGGTTTAGGCTACGCAAGAGTCTTGTCGAATGGAATTCCTATGAGGTTATAGACAGGAGATTGCGGCGAGAGCAGCGCAACGCTGCGCCGCTTGGCGGGCCCTGCGTCTCCAGCGAGAGCGGCGAGACTGTCGGCGGTGAGGCACTGCTGGCATCACCGGTTGGCGAGCGACCGGAAACGAAGGCGGACGCAGCTCCTCAGGACATGAGCGGAAAATCCCTCCCACATCATGATCACTTTCATTACCGTGGCCCTTGGTGACGGAGCGATGACTAGGAAAAAAGAAAAAAGAAAAGAAATGAGAAAGACGGAATAAAACCAACAGGGAGTATTCCGTGTGTGGAATATCTATAGACAAACACTATCTTCCCTTCCACTTGAGGTCCAATTGACCCTCCTCAAGGGCAGCATAGCCCCCGGGGGGGGGGGGGGGGGGACCAGAGGACTCTCAGTTTGGGGTCACCAACGGACTACCTGCCAATGAAGGGGAACCTGGGTGGGGGGGGGGGGAGGGATCCGGAGGACTAGGGGCCGGGGTAACTGACGGACTGCCCACCAAGGGAGGAGAACCCTGAGCATCACCAGGGGCACGACTACAAGAGATGGGGGAGGTGTAGGGAGGGAACCAGGGGCTGAACCAACCCTGGGACCGGCGCCACAAGAAGTGGCGCAAATGGGGCCGGCAGAAATAGAGCGGGCCCACCCATGGAGGGAACCGCCGGTCTTTCAGGTGTGGGCCCGGTAGCTGCAACCCCTGGGGGAAAAACTGCCTTTCCCTGCAGCACCCTCAACCGATCCACATGAACAGTCAGGCGCCTAGAATGTCGGGGTGAAGGAGGAGGTCCCACCCGAACAATAGCACACACAACTCCCTTGACTACTTCAACCTGCCACGGGCCAGTCCAGGGGCGGAACAGCTTAGGACTGGACCCAGGGGCGGAACAGCGTGGAGCCAAACATAGTCGCCAGGTTAGACCGTGAGTAGCTTAGTTCGCCGATCATACACTGCCTTAGCCACCCTGCGTGCTACAGCAAGGCGATCGATCACGTACAAATCCAAAAGCCCGACCCAAAGACGACTGAAGATAAGACATGTATACGGACGGGTAAACGGGCTTCCACAGGGGTATTAGGTGGAGGTAAGAATAAGTCCATGGGTATACGCCAGGTTTCCCTTCCAAACAGCACAAAATGGGGAGTAAACCCGGTGGACTGGTGGACCCCGGTATTGTACGCAAATTGCACCAGGGAAAGATGTCTATCCCAGGAGGCTTGGGCACCGTCAACGTATGCACGAAGAGCGATCTGAATGGTGCGATTTGCACGCTCTACCAAGCCATCAGAGTGAGGCCGGTACGGGGTCGTGCTGGACTTACACACCCCCGACAACTTAAAAAGGCATGACAGAAGGCCACTCCCAAAATTAGGGCCTTGGTCAGAGTGCAATTGGCGAGGGACACCAAAATTCATGAATACACGATTGACGAAAAAGCCCGCAACCGTCTCTGCTCTCAAATCCTGAACAGGAATAATCTCGACCCAATTAGAAAAAAATAGTCACCAACCAGTAGAATGGGTTTATGACCACGAGCAGTTAGAGGTAGGGGTCCCTTAATATCCATGGCCATGACTTCAAATGGCAAGAAACAAGAATGCGTACAGTGCCTGCATGCACGCTGTGGCGCAACCTGCACAGTCCGCACGCACTCCGCGTGGACACAGAATAATTGCACCGAAAAAGGGGACCACATAGAGGTCGCCGTTAACACACCAATCACAGACCAGTGACCGCGTAGACATGTCACCTACCTCCCCGCATCCCGGCCACGTTCGTGGCCACAAACCGCCTCTGAGCTGACTTCACACCGCACTTGCCACCTTTCCCACTTCCAGTAAGTGCATGTACCTGTGGCAAGAAAGAGGAAGAGCACACGCGAAGGTGAAGCACAGAAGAACCACAGACGACCGAGTGCACCACAGTCGAGTGCACCACAGAAGACCGAGTGCACCACAGACGACCGAGTGCACCATAATTATCAACAAAGGCACACATTTAATGGTTTCTGCCAACATGTCACTGAAGCACCGGTATGGCTCGTTGAAACCTGTGAAGCGTTCCTAAAGGGCAACCTTGCCACCATGCCATTCATAGCAGTAAGAAAGTGATCCGCATTGGAAGTGGAAAGCTTGTGGGGCATAGCTCACCAGTGTCGAAGACTTGACCATCCACATATGCTTTAAGGAGGCTCCCACCTAAAGAAGTAAAAATAAAAGGTCCATGGACACCCTGTTTTTTATGCATAGAATGGTGGAGTGATGTCTCTTCTTCAATTTGGTATGGTTTTTAGGTAGGGTCACCAGGCATAATAAGAGGTATTCTGGTGTATTTAGTGAGTGTACAATTTCTTTATTTTCGGCAAAAAAATGGTAAAAAAAATTGGTTTTTGACCCGAAGAAGCCTCCTGGAAGGAGGATACTAAGTATTTTCTTCATCATGTGTTTAAGAACCACATTTGGAGGTATCTTGGGTACACAAGATAGACTGTGTCTTGGTTTTGCCCTTGGTGAGCCACTTTCTCAAAATTACGGGTACCGAAATTTTCATCGGGAGCTGAATTGTGAAATGGTTCAGCCTGCAGCATTTTGTCCATGGACATATTGATTTTTGTGGCTTTCTGTGATCCTTGAGCCCCAAGGAAACCGATTATAGACAGTTTTGATGGTGTCACCAGGCACTTTAGGCCCCTTCGAAACAATATAGGTGTCAAAATATGGTATTTCAAGGCCAATTCCGAAAATAGCATTTTTTAGAAAATCTGACCATTCTTGCCTTCTTGACTAAATAAAACTACCAATGACATGGTGGTATGGTAATATATTTTAGAAGAAGTTATTTTCATGCTGCAACTTCCTTTGGACATACCAGATAGTCTATGCTTGGAAAGGTACAAAGGTACATGTATAATTACATGTACATGTATGTCATGTAGCCTTCAGCCCTAGCACATTGATATACGAGTAGTGTACATGTAAGGCAGCGAGGTTTCATAACATCCTCGACCATGAAACTGGCACATGGATGTGAAAGCAGGCATTCAAAATCAGGCACACTAAACACTCACACGCGTGCGTGCACACGCACATAAACACCCACCCACTCTCGTGCATGCATCATTGTAACACTACTAGTACATAGGACTTAGTGTAAATAGAAGCATGAAAACCAGCCACTGCACTGGGCATGCATTTGCTGGTTGTCACTTGTGTTGATAGCAGAAGACTCCAGAAAAACATACGCATGAAGGGCAATATGCATCTACACACGCTGGCGTGCACACATACGATAATGGTGTACTGTCATGACCTCTTGGCAATTCTTTTTGGTGTCTCAAATGCGGTTCACAAATGCGCATTCACATGCACCTCCTAAACTGTAAAGCCACTGCCACACTGTCCTTTCGGACACCAGAGAGGAAAGCCATACAGAACCAGCACCGTGAGCCCCCCCCCCCCACACACACCTAGCTTTGCACACACGCACGTGCATACACACATACATGTACACAGACATTAGGGACCTTTCGCACCACGCGTACGGATACGAAACGAATGCTGATTCGTCACCTGGGTTCGAGGATTCGTCAGAGTCCCTGCGGAGAACTCGTTTTCACGAATGGAAGCCTCTTCATTCGTGGCGCGCTCCGAATCCGTCAGGTACACATTTATTTGGATAGGTACACATGTTTTGCAAGGTACACATTTCTCCCTTGATTCCATGATCCATGCACGTGTGCGTGTAAAAACCCGTACGCCATGGCGCCAAGCTACCGGCCGTATTCGTAGTTGGCATGCACATTTGCATGACGACTTGCGAAACCTGAAATCTGTTTTCAACGAAACGATTACGAGCCGAATCAAACTTTCGTTTCGCATTCGATTCGTAGCAAATGCGAAAGGTCCCTATTTGCATGCACATGCACCCAGTGCACTCGTGGGAACATGTGCATAACCCAGATCAACATTGCGTACGAACCCACACATGCGGGCACGAGCACGCGCGCACACACACACACACACATGCGCACACACACTCATACACCTGCTCAACGCTGAAGCGAGGATAGCGAACAAACTACGTTAGACATAGCAACTTGTGCTCGGATTACACCTTTCAACAGCTTGCACACACACGCATGCGTGCACGCGTATACACACACATGCGCGCGTACACAAACACACACCCGCGCGCGCGCGTACACACACACACGCGCACGCGCACACACACACACACACACACACACAAACGCATGTACTTGCGCATAGGAAAGGATTCAAAATATGCAGCCATAGACAATTACCCAATGCACACCTGAGTGGGCACATCTTATTTGTGACATCCCCATTTTTACAAGAGCAGGATTTAGAAGTTCGTCCCTGGTTCAGAACACAAGCTTCTGGGGAGCGTTTTCCTTACACCATCAGTACAGTACAGTGGTTGACACGAATCTCATTTCTACAGGAACAGTAGCCCATGTTCAGCAGCTCTGAGATGCGTCGTCCACTGAGCTCAGGATTCTCAAGGATCCACAGAAAGTTTCAAACGGCACTCGTGCGACTGGAGCTGCAAGTGGGTCCACTTACCAGCGAGTGGGCAGCCACTTCACGCTCCACAGGTAGTCCATACTAAAATACCAGTACTAGTATCACTACATTCGACATCGATGTCTTCACTGACTTCAGCCTGCTTTTCTCATCATTCTTCGTCAGAAATTTGTTCTTCGTGGCCACCGCGTACCGCTTCAGCAAAGTTTTCAGAAAAAAATCGAGCAGCATATGAACTGCCTTTGTTTTGCATTAGCCATGGCCAGTGATTCTTTCCAGCGTAGAAACTGCCACGGCTACAGAAACACTGCAACGAGTAGAACAAGTACATCCTGGAACAACTGCGAGCACAGAGAATCAAAAAACTTCTTTCTGAACAACAGCTTGTTTCCGCATGGAACACGATATTTTTTGAATTTCGCGGCAAAAAACAGATTCTCGAGGTGCCCTTTTTACACTGCGCTGCGCAACTGTTCGGAGCCTCCTTAAGCAAGATGTCCCTAGCCAAATGCACTCTGATCAGAGCCCTAATTTTGAAAGTCGCCTTCTGTCCTGCCTTTGTAAGTTGTGGGGGGGGGGGGGTGTAAGTCCCACCCGACCCCGTACCGGCCTCACTATGAATCCGTGCATACGAGTATGCCAGGGTGAGGGTATAAGAATGCTAGGCCAACATAGAGTTGGCTTCGCGGGCTCGGTGCTCACGAACTTTACAGTTCACCTCAGCCACATCCCCTAATCGGATATGGAAGGCGTCAGTGGCCCGCTTTGTATCCCAAGGGTGCACGGTGGGTGTCAAGTCGGGGTCCGCCTCACACTCACTGGGCACTCCTTTTGCTGGTTAGGGAGGCCCATCCCACTCTCATGTGAAGCATGGGTCAGATCGCAATCCCGTAGCATGCCGATTGCTCATTCATATATGTGGGTCCCTATAACAGGTCGGCCCCTATAACGGGTCGGCTCCCTATAGCAGGGCGGGTTTGACCAAAAAAGGAAGTCATGCAAGTGCACACATGACGTCTTGACTGGGTCCTCTGAGTGCAAGGGGTCCATGACCTTGTATAACGGAAATGGAAGAACCAGGAAATCCTCATTGACCCCATGACCCCGGGACTCAATTTCGCACTCACACGAAAACAGGCAACGGAAGGAACTATTGATCTTGTGAAAGAGATGAGGGATGGGTTATACCAAGACTACTATTACTATTAATGTATTATACTGAAGCGAAGATGGATATGGAAGAATAGGGGGAGAGCATGATGGAGGCGGAGGGCAGTGGAATTGCAGTACGGAAAACGAGCAGGGTAAAATCAAAGACAAAAGATCGAAATGCAGAAACGTTTTGGGCAGGCCTAGATGAGTGTATACTAGTTTGCAAGGCAAGAGCTCTGAACAAAGCGTGGGGAGCAGCGAGGCTAATGAAACAGCTGGTAGAAGATGGAAACTATGGAAGTCTTAATGAACAACGTATCAAGAAAATTATTGAGAGATTCTTCTACGAGGATGGCGCACTCTATTACAAGTCAAACGAGCTAAACGTTGCGCACAGGAAATGCATCTCAAGGGAGGAATTGATCAGCAAGATTGCAGAAGAACATAGTATTGATCATCGGGGACCCGAGACGATATACGAATCCTTACGGTGTTCGTATTATCCTATCATCCGAGAGACAGTCCTGCAACTGCTGCGCCAAACACTCGAATGTGAGCACTGTGCCCGACAGAATCCTTTGCCCAAGACAACGTTGGTACGAAGAACAATAAAGGCCACTTACCCGAACAGTCGCTGGCAAATGGACTTGAAAAAGCTCCCAGCGAGTCGAGGCTTCCAATACGTCTGTAATATTGTGGACTGTCACAGCCGATTCGCGATGGGTGGTGCCATCAGAGCCAAAACTGCGAAGGAAGTGTGCCGCGTGATCCTTTCTGCGATGTACTTGTACGGACCTCCAAGAATTCTCCAAACGGACAACGGGAAAGAATTCAACAATGGTGATTTGTCGGCACTCATGGACGAGATGCGGGCACAGAAGATCAACGGCCGACCGTATCACCCACAAAGTCAAGGCCGGGTAGAGCGCTTCAACCAGACACTGGCGCAATTCCTAAGACGTGACCTGCTGAAAGATATAAATTGGCCTGATCGTCTGCCGCTGTTTTACTACAGCTACAACAACCGCGTCCACAGAAGCCTACACGGGAAAACTCCGTACGAGATGTATTTCCAGAGGCCAAACTTTTCCTTGTTTCGCGAGCAGGAGCGCTGTAATCTGACCACAGACGAGAAGGACTTTCTCCAGTGTCAGGGAAACCTGAACTTGGCCGATGAAGCAAATGACGATGATGAGGTCGACGATGAGGACGTTCCTTTAGGCCAGCAGGAGCCACAGCCGACAGCACCAGAGACAGGAGCAGCATACCCGCTCGAGCTCGCATGGACGCCAGAGGAATTTCCATTTGAGCATGCTGTAGGAGACGTTGTATACTACAAGAAAGCTGTAAACCTAGGCGGAGCAGCCGGCACAGCGGCACTGATGACGCAGTGGCATAGGGGGAGCGTAGCTGCTTTGCGTCGAGAGAATTTCTTCCGCTTGTACGACATTGTCGACACCGACGAATCGCCAGTCGGCTCCTTTGCTGGTAGTCATGTCAGGAACGCACCAACCCAGGCATCCATCGAGGCACGAGACCGAGAAGGACGGTCAACTTCCACGGCTTCCAGAAACCAAACGAAGTAACTCCTTGTTTCGAAACAGTAGGTGTTTCATCTCCTTCCTAAATACACGCATGCGTGTTTACTCTGTACATGTGTAGATTCTGCACTGCACGTGGAGCGCAACGGCATTTATTGTTTAGATTACGGGAATATTCTGATATGCATTGCGTAACCATAACCTTTAGTTGATCCTCTGATCTTCAGTTCTCCTTTATTTAGTTGACCTTCTACATCTGCTTTTTTGCTTATTTGAAGCACAGAGTGTACATGACCCTGTGTACTCTTAGCTAGCTATTATTTTGTGTCTATAAGGCATACGATATGCACCTCTTGCACTGCACTCTGAGCTGTCCATATATGCGACTCAAACCGACCCGCTATAGGGAGAATACCCAAACCGACCCGTTATAGGAACAGGCCTGCTGCTGGGTTCATCATATATACCCTACGATCTCGTAGTTACATCCTCTCTTCTTGTGGTTTGGCTGTGCGCAAGTTCACTCTCTCTTAGTTCTGAGATTCCCCAACAACGCTTTCTTCAACATGGCACGTAGTCGTCGTCGCAACCAACCTCAACGTCGTCGTCAACGCATGGAAAATACGTAGAGCTCGTTGACAACCAAGAAAATGGTTGCACTTTTCTCATGAAGGACGGTATGCCATTGGCATAAACAACCCCCGGCGACACAAGGAATGCACTTGCGTGCCCCAGAGATCGATTCGTCCAAATAGTTGCTCGATCCAAGTGGAGAAAGGGATAACACGTTGCCCGTTATGCAAAACATTTGATATCACCTTAAGCAGCAAACTGTCATGATTTCGAAATGGCACCAAGCCACACTGCAACACAGCCCCATGGCAATCTGTCTTGGGAAGAGCTTGTCCATCGGTTGCGAGAGATGGCATCTACAAAGCGACAGCTGCGGCAACAAAATAGGCATTCACAACCCAAGTGGAAAGGTTGTGGGGTATAGCTCAGAAGCATAGAAGTCACAACAACTGACTTCAGGGCGATTGGCTCTATGACGGGCACCGTTGAGGTAGACTTCGATGCTACCCCATCCTACCCAAGCAGGTTCATTGACGCGATGAAGACGACCTCCATAGCACCAGGCGAACACTCCCCTACTATCAACAAGAGCTGGCCCATCCTCCTGATGGAGTGTACCATCGACGTGCCAAATTTCTTGCTGCGAGTTTTCATCTGCCAACTCCACAACAGGTCTTACTGGCGTCCGCCTTTCTATTAGTAAAGGACCCATGGTGAGAGACCACGGCCGGTCATCCAAGTCTACACCAAACGTATCGGCCATATCTATTTACTGAGAATAATGTAACAACTCCTCCACAAACGTTTCGACAACTGACGTCTTCTTCATCCTGATTTTTCCTCTTGGTGGTTTTGGACAAGAGTTGAAAAGTCCAAAAGGTCAACTGATGACCTTTGCGTTACTTGCTATGATTGGATTTTAGCGGTTGATGCCGGTATGCAGCTGGGAAGCGAATTCAACAGGAAGAAGATAAAGGTCTTGCTTTGCGGTTCACACCTTCACTTCCGTCTCATTAGCCTTTGGATAATCGGTGAAATAAAAGATTATTATTATTAATATTATTATCAGCAATGGCATTCACATGCCCGCGTCATGCATGCTTCTTCCAGCGTATGACTGCCTACGGGCAGGGTGCTGCGGAAAGCCGTTCACAAGCAAAAGAGCACTTCATAACCACATCCTTGGACACACTGGCCAGATGGGGTATAGGTGATTCCATCACCTGCTGGAAGACCAAGCAAAGGCACTCAATGCCACTGCCAATCAACGGAATAAAGAAGCTGACTAGGCCCTATCTCCTGAGCAGCAACCGGCACAACGCCGCAGAAATAATGCTGCCTACTAAACAACGCCAGCACAAGTTTCATGCAGAAACAACGTCCTCAGGCGACAGTGTACGAGTGAAAAGAAAAAGGTCGTACTCACAGAGAAGTCACCGTGAATAGGTGTGGAGATGGAGACGAAACGAACTCAGCCAACAAGTACTCCGAAATTTTGTTCCGTGGTTCCCAAGAAGCTTCGTCGACAGTGTAGCCCTGCCACAGCACACCGCACTCCGGCTTCCCCTTTGCAAACAAGAGGACCGTCTCGGCAGTCATCTCAGATACACTCTCTCCTTCTACCTCTGCACTGGCAGGCTGGCTCAAGGGGCGAGGGCTAGCCATCAAAGAAAAGATGAGTTTTGTGCTCAGCATTCGACATTCAGTAGAGATCATGAGCTTAATCCTTATGATACCAGCTGTGTTACATGGCACTATATGTCCACACTCCCCCCCCCCCCCGGCCAATTGTTTCTCTCCTAAATGGTTGCCCGTCTGTGCTGTCATCATCCATCTCGGACCAGACTCCACCTACCCCTTCCCCATTATCTAATATTAGGGAGGTTTCGCTCTACCTAGTGGTGTATGAAAATAACGTAAGAACTGCACATAGTTTTCAGATGTGAAAATCCGCTCAGTTCGCTTTTGCTCTACGTGATTTCTTCACACTCTGCATGCGCCCACCGCCTGCACCACAAACGTATACCGGCGACAACGTAACAACGTTAACAAAGTTACATTCTCCATTTACTGGTACGGTAGCTTTCCAAGTGCTGTGGACCTGTATTTCACGCAGCTTGAACTTGGCAATGGGTACATCTGGAAACATTGAAAAAATATTTCAAAAAGCCCAACGGAGGATCGAATGTAGGAAAGCACTTTCCTACACGGAAATCCGTAGAGAGATTTAGGTACGAACCCCGGCCCGTACGACGTACGGATTTTCAAACTTAAGGGGCCATCCTTAATTAATATCCATAATTTATCACGAAACGAATTTATTTCGTTTCAGCCCAAACCCTTCCTACACTCAGAACGTAAAACATGTTGATACATGCATTGACTTACAATAATAGTCGCATGTGGGTCACTCCTCCTACCTCCATGTACATCAATGTTTTCTGAAACGAAATTATTGGTCTACCCCTTCTCACCCCATTACGAAAATAATTCGTTTCCTGAAAAATCATCATCACCAAAGGACTGCAATCAAACGTCTGAGTATTTTAACACATCATGTTTTGTTTTAATCCATATCCCTTCCTTGCCGTGGTTGGCTAACACCCTCTCTCTTTGTATTGGCCGGTGTTCTCACTGTGCTATGAGATGCTGTAATAAATAAATAAATAAATAAATAAAATATCCCATTGTAATGATGGTGATGATTTGTGAAAAAGTACGACATTTATGAATGACCCCTAATTATGCAGAGCGAAACCTTCCTACTGTCCGCTCGAGTTGCCTCGTACTTCTTGGCACCTTCATTCGTTTCCTTGTTATTGAGTACCTCTGCCGTTTGGTGACTGCTAACTTTTAAAATCAAATCAAGCAAACAACAATGCATCGTTCTTTTGCAGTTGCTCACCTGTCTGTGGCGTACCTTTGGCAGTGTTTCCACTTCATACTCTCCAGAATCACACCTACTACACCTCTTACTTTCCCTGCTCACTGATTGCAGGTCAGGAGGACCAGCAAAGGGAAGAAGAATATCCAACGTCTCTGTCCTCTTTGTCATTTCCACAGTCAGCGACAAACTCGGTTTCAGTTCGAGCGCGAAACGCTTTGGGCATACGCGTGTCGACGATGTCGCGGATCGTCCGCGGCCTTGAAAACACCTTTGCCTAGGTGAAATGCCCAGGGGGTAACCAATCATAATTTTGCGAAAAGTCAAGAAATGCAGGTATCGCCTATAGGTGTCTTCAAGTCTCCTCTTAGCATTCATAATCGCACTGAACCCGCCGCTCCCACCCATGGCGTTCTGTGGGCTTCCGGGTTTGCTGTGGTCGGTTTGATCTACGTCTTGGAAAAACTAAGTGACTCGGATGGAGCATGCATGTAATTGGTTGACAGTAAATACCCAAACATTGAAAATTTTGATCGGGCACTGGGTATAATCGCTTTATGAGCACATCGTGGACTACGGCCGGGAATGACATGTTGCGCACTCGGAGTAAACCTCTTTCAATCTGTGGCCTTCCCGGCATGCACTATGCACAATATGCGTTAGGTGCATCTGTTTTCTTCTATTTTGATGGGGGAGGGGGGGGGGGGTATAATTGCCCAGCCACAACTGGGCATCGTGCATCATTCGGCAAGTAACGTTACAAGTACAGTGCTGGCAACTGAAATCCGACTCCCCGAGCGGTGCGCTCACATCGCAAAGACCCCCAACACGGGATGGTAAAACTACGAAACAGAGACCGCTAGAATGTGAACCCACCGCTCAGGGGGTCGGATTTCCGTTACCAGCACTGTACATACAGCTCACCGTTGAATACTGGCCGTCTATGCGCTGGACTGCATCAGCGTAGTCGGATAGCAAAAGCCGCTGAGTCCAACTACTGTTGCCCTCCGATATGTAGATATATGATCTTCACTGCGCAGGTCCTTCACCAGCATTCGTCCCCCGCTATAAAACATGAAACGAACAGCAGAAAGCAAAGTGTCATAGTACTAGAGCTCTATTGTTGCGGAGAGAGAGAGAGAGAGAGAGAGAGAGAGAGAGAGAGAGAGAGAGAGAGAGAGAGAGAGAGCTGTGAACACTGCACACTTCCCCCCCCCCCTCCCAAAAAATTGTATATTTCCAATTTCTATGAGGTGTGAGGATAACTCAGAAGTTGCGACGGACTCGGAGACACAGGACACAGGACTGGCGGCGGTCCTGCTCCAATGGAGGATTTCGATGTTGCCGCGCTGCTGGAAGCTTGGCATGTCCAGGGGTGTCTACACAGAGCAGATGGCCCAGCCAGGAACACTAGAGATGATGATGGTCTCACCACCACACAGTGGTGCTATCATAACAAGCTACATAAGGAGAATGGACAATGCACCAGCGGTGACAGGTGTACGCTGGACAGATAACCATCGTGCTCAAGAGTAGTACTGGCATAACCTTCGGCATCGGGAAGATGGACCTGATTTCATCTCCCAGGAGGAGGGGACAGATGGGTGGTGCCTCAACTGACCACCATCAAGACCAGGCAATATACCCCATGGAGCTGCAGAGCGCTAATGCAGCACCTAATGAGGTAGACTCATCAACAATGCGTGACGTACCCATCTGCGCGGTTTGCAAGGATGCCCTGGGCCCTCCTCATTCCAAGTTGGTGTGCGGGCATGAATTTCACTTTGATTGCATCAAGGAGTGGATCAGCTGCGCCCCAAGCCCTGCCTGTCCAGGCTGCCGCTATTCCATGTCTGCTGAGGACTTGGTTGAATTCTTGTAGCAATACATATGCACCAGTACTCATTCTTCTTGGTTGCCATTTCCCAGTGTTAACTGTTGTTCGTTTGTGTTGTTCATTGTTCGGAGTAAAGTAACATGTCAGGGTCGTTACATGGTGATCTTCGATTGTCAAGTGTTGAAGTTATGCGTCAAGCTCATGCACAACTTTTAGTAGCATTTGCCAACATGGAGTCACAGGAGGCAGGTGCGGTAGATTTTGTGTAACGTGTTTGTTTCGTCTTGGTCGCTGTGCACACGCGTCATTGGTTGGTGGTGTTGTGCGCATGCGCGAGACTGTGTGAGCTGGTCTTTGGTCTGTCGTCTTTGTCAAGATGTAGTGGTTTTCCAGGGTCCTGCTTGTTGCAATAAAAAGAGTGTAAACAGGCAGTCCAGTGGTGGTGGTTGAGCTGATGGAGAAGTAAGGTTACATTTACAACATTTGGTGCCCAACGTGGGACTCGAACCCACGACCCTGAGATTAAGAGTCTCATGCTCTACCGACGGAGCCACGACGTTGAGCAGCATGTCAATGTCATGATATCATTAGTTGTCCTTTTTTGTCTCCCCTTCTTAGAAAGAACATAAATAGTTGTTCCTGGTCCAGCAAGGAACCAACCGACACATCTTGTGCATTGTCAATAATTCTTCAATCAGTCTGAGGCTCTCCCAACTACAACTGGTTAACGTTTGCACAAGTTGCCTTTTTTGATGGTTGTGACCATGAAGAAATAGAAACGGAAGAAGCTGTCGCTTGCATAAGATGCGGTATAGTCTTGGGCTCTTTGCTTGTGTCAGAAATAACTGTAGCAGAGTACATAATGGCGGCTAGTACATGTATACCCTACACCGATGTGCCGCCATCGGAAGCAGTGGATAAAAGTAAGGGTCTTTTATCGAGATGTTAGGTTCACGATTCCAGATATGCACACACTCACACACTAATGACCTTGCAGATAAGAACCTCCTCGAGCCGACTGCTCTTGTGCCTGTGCGTGCCGAAATCGAACAGAGATGGTGGGGGTTTGCAAGGCCGTTACACCCATCATTTTGTGAAACTCGGCAACGCCTATACGCTGTGAACGACCAAATATCACCGGACCTGGCCAAATTTCCGATTTTGCTCAAAGTTGGCTCCTTTTATTCCTGTGTGGACCTTGTTCGCCCAGTATGATGGTTTGGCCCAGAGATCCTCCATTCCTTGGATCTTGGGCAAAATTAAAAAAATCGACTATATGCCCACTGAAACAAGGTACTGTACAGGCAGAACATTTCGTCGGTCAATAATTTCGTCCAACTCCAAAGAAAGGGAGTTCGTCCGGTTGTAAATTTCGTTCATGGATCATAAGAGTGTATTGAAAAGGTGGACAAATTGACATTAGTCCGGCATTTAATTTAGTCCAAAAGCTCCTTAAACGAAAAAGACGAAATTAAATTCCAGACGAATATTTCTGCATTTACAGTACAAGAACGAGGGCTCAATGCTGCTCCCAATAATGCAGCACAGCTAAACTTATTATGTTCGCACACCGATCCAAGTTGCCTACTTGTAATAATGTTTAGCCATCCAACTTTCAACTGGTGACTTGCTGAGTCCCTCAAAACGAATCGATCAATTCAGCCTGTCCAAGGCGGCCATTACGAATGCCATCTTCAAGGACCAGTACCAGCAAGGTCACGTCCTGAAATTAGGGGTAGACCACAACAACCATAGTCTGCTACGACATGTCTCCAAGCGCCAACAAGTGGTCTTGAATAAAATTATCCGCTAAAAATCACTTGGGGAAATATTCAAATTTCGAACTCACCAACGGCCATGCACTAGCCGAATCCAACCTCGTAGCAGGAAAGTACACACAGAACATCTCCACACGCCTTTTCGCTACACTACCAGCACTGAGACATCATGGGAATAACCCCTTCCCTCGCAGAAACTCGAATGAAGCCGCTATGAAGCGTCACTTGCTGAACAGCCCAACATGACAAGAAAGAAGACTGCTCCGCAACAAATCAGCAAGAACTACAACAGTAGCGCAAGATGGCTCAGAAAGTTCTCATGTACTGAACAGCCAGTGCACGCGAGAGTTTCACATGTGTGCCACGCTCCCATAAAAAAAATCACAATTTCTCTCAGGTTGCTATGAGCACACCTACTTCTGGTGCATGCGCTATTACATCATGCATTTTTCAGGTACCAGAACGACGCAGCTGTGCCCCAAGGAGAATTGCTTTTTTTTTATTCTTGATTTTCCGACAGGAATGCATACCTGAAATCCTCGAGTGCACAACTGCTGTCGTGATTTTCTACTTGTTCGACGAGACATCGATGCACATGCCATGAAACTCACATGCACTAGCTGCTCAGTACACGAGACTGGTCTGGGCCATCTTGCACTACTGTCGTAGTTCTTCCTGATGGTTGTTGTGGAGCTGTTCTTCTTTCTTGTCATGTTGGGCTGTTGTTCAGCAAGTGACGCATCGTAGCAGCTTCATTCGAGTTTTTGCGAGGGCAGGGATACTCCCATGATGTCTCAGTGCTGGTAGCGTAGCGAAGAGGCATGTGGAGGCGCTCCATGTGTGCTTTCGGCTAGGGCATGGCCGTTGGTGAGTTCGAAATTTGAATATTTCCCCAAATGCTTTTTAGTGGATACCGTAATTCCGCGCATATAAGCCCACCTCCGCTTATAAGCCCACCTCCGCATATACGCCCACCTCCGCTTATAAGCCCATGGGCTAATAAACAGACACAAATGCAACTCACGTGTCAAGTAGAATTTTTCACAATAATGGACTCTTCCTACCGTGGTACAGCAGGTCAGTGCAGTTTGCCAGTCGAGTATGGTAGACCCACTTTGAGCACGGACTTGAACTTTTTCGTGAACCTTCAAAATTCGAATATTGGCCCATGGGCTAAAAAGCGGACATGTTTTACTGGATATTTTATCCCCAAACTGCATCATTGCACATTATAAGCGTATGGGCTTATATGCGCGGAATTACGGTAACTTTCTTCAAGACCACTTTGTTGGCGCTTGGGGACATGTTGTAGCAGACTATGGTGGTCGTCCACCCCCAATTTCAGGACGTAACCTCGCTGCTACTGGCTCTTGAGGATGGCATTCGTAGTGGCCGCCATTGGATAAGTTGAATTGGTTGATTCGTTCGAGGGACTCAGCAAGTCGATAGTCGAAAGTAGGATGGCTAAACATTACTAGGCAACTTTGATCGTTGTGCGAATATAGTTGGTGGGGCTGCGCAGTGCTGTTGTGAGCAGCGGTGGCCCATCGTTCTTGTACCTTGCTTGAAGCATTATTTCACAGCGAATATTTGTCGATTTTTTGGATTTTGGGCCATATCGAAGGAACACAGCATTCCTGGACCAAAGTGCCATAGCGGGTGAGTGAGGTCCACCGAGGGATAAAAAGAGCCAATGTTGAGCGAAATCGGAAATTTGGCCTTGTCCGGTGACATCTGGTAGTTACCGGCATTAGACATGGTTAGCATTTTACCGTTCACGCTAAATCCAACGGTACTCGTATCCAACACCCAAAGTACCGTCGGTTTGGTATCTCTTCGAACTAGAAACAGGGATCGATTTATCCGGGTTCGCATTGCAGTTTGCGAATCAAAATTCACTGGCTGCGATTCGCTTTTCGTTTTTTATCGCCCAAAACTGCGATGCGCTGGCCGTGCATACCGGTACGCGGTATGTACAAAGACCATTCTGTACTGATTGTGTGCAGTTTACATGCGACTGTAGTACACGGGTTGCGGATATCCGGATCGCGCTCTGTATGATTTTGGACACTGCACTAGCACTGGTGGTACAAGACTGCAGTCGTTTGGAGTTTTGTACACGGCGGCGACTTTCCCTGAAGTTCTCCTTTCTTCTTTCACTGTCAAGCTCAATTCAGTTTGTTTCTGTGCGACAAGACACAGTTGAAGTAGATGGTTCTTAGTCTCATGTAGCCAACATGTCAGTGAATCTGATCACTGTCCAGAAGTGAGAAAGAGAACTGGAAGCGCCAGGAGCGTCGATTCATTTCAATGAAGAAAAGGAGAAAAGCGGAAACTCTGTGTGCTTTCCACGAAGTGTCACGCTCGTTTGAGCGCTTTCCTGAGCTTTCTTTGTCGAAGGAATCAGTGGAACTGCCCTGTTGAAGGACATTGTGTTGTGAAGAACTTGAAGTCGGATGGACGCTGAACATGTAACGAGCCCAAGCGAAAACCCTAACGTAAATATTCGGGTCAACCGTTCGCTTGGAAAAGCAAAATTAATAGCAACTGTTGTTGTTGTTGTTGATTTTTATTTTGCTTCGCAAGGCCAAACGGGCAATGGTGCCCAATTCTATGGAAGCGAATTTCAAAAGGGAGAGAGCTACGGGGAGAGAGAGAGAGAGAGAGAGAGAGAGAGAGAGAGAGAGAACTGCAGCTTTTGTCCTCTTCTGTGCAAAATCCTGCTATTGTACAGATATACAAGTCATGTAAACTTTTGATGAAGGAAAACTGCTAATCAATACTGGGAGTTGCTAGTCAATTATAAAGCTGTGTGTAGCAGTGATTGCTATGCAAAAGAATCAAAGTAAATCGATCCCTGTAGAAAGCTCTGTTTAGCGGGAGAACGAAACGGTAAGATTCCAACTAGGGTTGCGTCACGAGTCGATCGTTGTGTCAGGAACCAAAATGCTAACCATGTCTTGCAAACACACAAAAAACGGTAGGGTCTACGGACCGATGGTCGAAGATAGCGTGAACGGTACACTGCTAACCATGTCTATTGACTCTAATGTCTGGTTCACAGTAGGCCGATTTTCCGGCCGATACGGACTTGTACGAAAAATCCTCAAGATCGGGGCGAAAATTGCCCGTTGTGGACGGTTTTGTCGTACAGGTTTCTAACAGATCTGCGGCGATTTTCTCGTCGCACTAGTTTTCGGCCAAGTATCAACTGGTCGATATTTAGCCGAAAAGCCAGCCGGTTTTTAGTGCTTGCACGTGATGGAGCGGGCATCGGGCCAATCATTGTAGGCTTTTCACCATGACAGCGGAGAGCGTCGGTGCAGACTGTGAACTGGCTGCACTGCACTGGATCGCTACTACAGTCCATTCAGAAAAGGTTGATATCCTAGCTTTTGGCCATAAACAGGTCAAATTTTGAGTTTTCGTCTCCTTTTTTTGGCAATCCCCCATGGAATGCTCTTCCAATTGTGTTTTTGAAGCCTATTTCTCCCAAAAGCAAGCCATAACAAGAATAGGATTTCGGCCAGGTTTTGCCCCCAAAGCACTGAATTGGGTAAAAACCATGAAAATCCCGGCCGTTCACTCCACTTGCATAACAGTACATTTGCGGTTCGAATCCCAGTTGAGGTGCCTTTTTAGACCCTTTTTCAAGTTTCGAATCGCGCGGCGCTGCAGTGTACCACAAAATCGCCAAAACACAGGGGCTCTCCAGAGCCAGCGCTCAACCTTTTCTGAATGGACTGTAGACGCTAGCCTTTTCACGCATTTCGCCTTGTAGCTCGTGTAAAAACTATCTCATTTCCGCTGTCTAGCGTCTACTGCGGTCTAGCGCGGCTGTGTGCTACGTGTAAGTGTGTAACAGACAAGCATACAACTATAGTACAAGCGAAATTGGCGACCGTTGTGTGTGAACAGCTAGTCCGACTCATCCGACACAGTCGGTCGATTTCTTGTCGGAGTCGGTGTGGGAGTATCGGCCGGAAAATCGGGCAAGTTTGGACCAGGCATTAGAACACAACACAACAACTCAACCACATGATTCGCTACCCTGTTATTGAGCACTCCTGCTCGTTTGGACTCGCGAATCCAAATAAAATCAATCAATTAAAGGGGAAGTTAAGGCAAAAATTAAAATTTCACCAGTTGTAGTCTTCGGGGTGCTGAGTCGAATGGTCTTGGTCCGAGAAAGCTGAGACGCTCCGTTCCTACTTGAATCCCAATCGAACTCGCGCACTTCCACCGAAACTGGGTGACTGCGCCCTACTAGATGGGGATTTGTATGCAAAATGTCACTAAAAGCGCCATTTCGTTCTTATAAAAGCACGGATGACCGCGATTGGCCCATATGTTGTAGTCCTTTGGACGCTGAGTCGACTGGTTTTGGTCCGAAAAGGCTGCGATGCAGCGTTCCTCCTTTATTCCCAATCGAACATGGTTGAAGAAGCGGTCACGTGCTCCTGGGTGCCAAAATCACCTGGTCACCACGCCAGCAGGCGACAACTTTCACACCAAGGTTCAACTCGAGTGACAGGACTGCACCCAAAAAAGGTCAAAACAGGCCGTAAGTTGTACCCTGCAGGCACGGTGACCAGGTGACTGGTGTACGCAGGAGCACGTGACCGCTTGTTCAACCATGTTCGATTGGGAATTAGGGGCGAACGCTGCATCGCAGCCTTTTCGGACCAAAACCAGTCGACTCAGCGTCCAAAAGACTACAACATATGGGCCAATCGCGGTCATCCGTGCTTTTATAAGAACGAAATGGCGCTTTTAGTGACATTTTGCATACAAATCCCCATCTCGTAGGGCGCAGTCACCCAGTTTCGGTGGAAGTGCGCGAGTTCGATTGGGATTCAAGTAGGAAGGGAGCGTCTCTGCTTTCCCGAACCAAGACCATTCGACTCAGCACCCCGAAGACTACAACTGGTGAAATTTTAATTTTTGCCTTAACTTCCCCTTTAACACTAGGCGTAGACCTACCTTTGCCGCACCGCGAGCGCATATGTGCAGGCGTTGGCCAAAACGCTTCCTGCTTTGTCATGGCGTGACTCTCCACTTGTGACACATCGCCGTACTCCCTTCACTAGCCCATTTCGTCCGTCACGACGAATATCGCGGTGTCTAGTCACTGAATGGAAAACCGTAACTGCCAACACTCATCTCAAAGTTGAAACAGTCAGTGTCCTGCATTTGTAGTTCATAAGCCGCTGAGCGCTCGAGCACGGAACCATCTTTCAACTTTACTTCATTGGAAAAGAACAGAGAAGGTCCAAGTCCTTTCTCTTCGACCTGGCCTGATCGTTGTTCGATTTATCTTTGGACAAAAGGCCCGAAGACGAGGCACTGCATGCAGCTGGCACTGGCGCCATAGCATATGCATAGTCATTGTAGCTAGCTACGCGCTGTCGTGTCCATTTTCTGACGAGTCCATGCCCTGACCCCTGACCCCTGACCCCGGGTCATACTCATAGTTAAGTTGTACTCTTGCTTTTACGGCGAACTGCAACCATGGTAACGCCCCCCCCCGTCCCCGCCCCCTTGTAGGCCCTGCTTGCTGCCCCGTGATGTGATTGTGCTGTACATGTACATGTACATGTACTAGTAGTAGTAGTATGAATGCCGCAGACATCAGTCACATCGCCACGGCTTGGTTTTGTGTGTTTCCAATGATGTCTGCGGCATTCATACTTTTCATAGCTATTATTAAACTTTTATCTCCACGTAGATTATTAGTAGTAGTAGTAGTATTTATTATTTTGTTAGGGAAATTCCTACAGACGTTGCCATCTTTTTACAGGGAACCCTAAGTGCTCTTTGCAGAGCGAAATGAAAGCGGATGGTTGGTCAGCTTGGCGACACAACATAGGCAGAGAATTCCACCGATCAGCGCCAAGAAAAGAAACAGAGAACATGCCATACCGTATTATCTCTAATATAAGCACGGTCCTCTATTTTTTCAATGCACCTCCGCCCCGTGCTATTAATGGAGACGTTCCTTTATTGGAGACTGTTCCATTATTATTTCAACCTCATTTCAGAGGCATGTTGCCATGCCAAATTCATGTATGACACACACATTTCAGGGTTTTTCGCCGGTACAGAAAATGAATTTACACAGTGTGCTTATAATGGAGACTGAGCATTTTATTTTTTGAATGCCGCCCCAAGGTGTTCTATTATTGGAGATTGTGCTTATATTAGAGAAAATACGATATCTAGTTTTAGCAGCAGGCAAAGAAATAGAGGAGAAGGACTGTCCTTTAGTGCGCCTATCTGTACAAGTAGCAGCTGATTGTAGAGTGAACATAGAGGAAAGCAGGGGACGTGTCAGCTTGTTGACACATCGGAACAGAAAGACAAAAAGTCGCAAGTTGAGGCGAGACTCCAGTGAGCATAATTTAGCATGCTGCAAAAGGAAAGCAGTTGGGGTGCGCCTAGAAAGGCCAAAGACCTTCTTCATACACCAGTGTGACTTAGTGTAACAAGGCGAGAATACAGATGTGCAGTTAAACAGTGCACATACGAATTACTGGCATACTCAATGGTGGATTGTATTAGGGATAAGTAAAAGATGCGTCTTGTGGCATGATCTACTGAGCGGCGGCATCGTCGGAACGCTCCTATTTTCTTATAAACAGACGTGCAAACATGGTCAACCTGGTCTTCAAACGTAAGGTGCTCATCAATAATCAGACCGAGATACCGAGTAGTTGGGGAAGGTGGAATATCGACATCACCGCATGCAATGGCCAGATCTGGGGCGAGGGAAAGAGGCTTCCTCCGGAGCACCATGAATTTCGTTTTCACGGGATTCAAGATCAGGCCAATACTTTCCAGGTACATGTATGTCTGTAGCAGGTTCAAGTCGCTTGTTAGTTTGTGCTGAAGCTGCATGGTCAATTGACTTAGATGCGAGATAGAAGGCTATGTCATCAGCGTATTGCTGAGACTGTGCGTGCTCGAGCAGTCCAGGAACATGTTTCACATTCAGTGAGAATAGCAGAGGCCCCAACACTGACCCTTGCGGGACACCACGCGTGCATTCTGTGGCTTCTCCTTGCCTTCTGCCCATTCACACGGACTGACGTCTATCTTGGAGATAGCTTGCGAACCATTCCAATGCCACACCACCAATGCCAATCGACCGCAACTCATTAAGAAGGAGTTGATGGCGCACCCTATCGAACGCTTTGCTCATATCGACAAAGACCACACCAACGCACTCTTGCTTGTCGATACTTGTCATCCAGCGGTCAACCGCAAGAGCAAGAGCATCCTTACAGGAGTGCCCTCGCCGGTAAGCAAATTGCTCATCGGGGAGGATATGAAGCTCAGCATGATCTTGAATGTAACGAACCAGTTGAAGATGTACTATTTTCTCCAGCAGCTTCGAAACAACTGGAAGAAGTGACACGGGCCGATAGTTCGATGGGTCACATTTGTTTCCTGACTTGAAGACAGGGCACACCGTTGCCAATTTGTACACATCTGGGACAATTCCATTGCGCACTGTGTCTGTGTCTGTAGTCTAGACAGCCTGTTGTGTACAAGTGTGTGTGTGTGTGTGTGTGTGTGTGTGTGTGTGTGTGTGTGTGTGTGTGTGTGTGTGTGTGTGTAGTGAGTGAAATGTGAAGGAGGCTATGCCACAATATTGCAATGTTCGGCGGCTATATCACGTGACCACTTATTTAACCCTTTAAGAGCCGCCCCATACTTGAATGCGTCGTAAACGACGCATTCAAATGCAAATTAACACAACTCGGCTGCTCACGCAATCAGCAAATCACACACATGATCACTTGGCCACGTGATACTACAATGCAGCATGCTGCTAGGCACTGATGCGACCCCTCCAATTCTCCTGTGGATAAGCCAAAGATATATGCAGTGTCCATTTAGCCCTGAACAGGCTGAGGTATTGCCAGTTCTGCGCTGTATGGTGGAGCAAAAGGTGCCCACCCACCCCCCCCCCCCCCCCCCCCACACCACCACCAGACATTCTGATCCGCACATGTCATGGGCGCCAGAGAGTCCAATGGCTACTGGTGAAAATGGAGTCACAGCGCACACCTTAAATTAGCATGCACTGGATGCATGCTTGCAGTAGATGCTTGTTATCACCTAGCAAGCCAGGCATGATCATAGACTATGCACGCAAGTCACAGTCCACGAAGGACAACAATAGACGCCGTTGGCAGATTGTACATATAATTTCCAATTAAAAAGAATCCTAGCCTAATACCAGAATGCAAGTATGGAGTGGACTAGTGCATGGGCCAAGGGGTGGCAACAGGAAGATGCTAAAGTTATATTATTATAATCATGAATATGTATGGGTGGTCACACCACCACTATCGCCAAAACCGGTAACACCATGTCCGGCAACATCACCACCACTCAACAGCGGCGGCTGCTGCTTAGATGCCTGCCGCATGCATGCTGGGGTTCGTGTACATCAGCTGATTGCCAGGAGGGTTCATGAACTGTGTGCCGTTGGCTAAGAGGCCGACGGTCGAATTATGGAGCGCCGTACTGGACAAGAAACCCGGGGAAAGGGGCGGCAAGCCAACGTGCTGATTGACCTGGAAATGTTCTGGCGTCGCGGTGAGCAGTGAACCGTTCGGCAGCTGCGACAGAAGCTTGGCTGTCGGGACCAGTGTGAACCCTTCCTGGGAATGCATCGGCAAATTCACGTTCGTGCCGCCATCGCCACTGCTGAACTGACTTATCGCGTGCTTGTTGTCGTACAACTGGCCTGAGAGCAGATTGGTGGTCGGCATCATCGAAGGTATGACCACTCCACTTGGCGTCTGCAATTCCTTCTCCGACATATATGTAGTGACGCTAGAAAGGACCTGCGTAGGCATCACTTGAGGCCTCGGCATGTTTGCATTTCTGATCACAACCTCACTCTGCTTAGTGCCACGGTACTGGCACTTCAATGCTGCTGGTGCCAGTGGGTGTGGCAAGTCGCTGGACGATGGCGGCAGGGAAGAAAACTGAGATACCGGAGGCAGAGCGGTATCGTCATCTCCGTCGCAACTCTGCAACCAGGGAGAGAGACACATGGCAAGTACAGCGCACGCATGCACACACACACACACACACACACGCGCGCACGCACACACACACACCCACACACACACACACACACACACATGTACACACAGGCAACACACACGCATGCACACACACACACACACAAACACGCACACACACACATACAGAAACTTGAAAATGCACCGTTGAATAGAACCTCTGATTTCGAATCAAGACTGGTCAGACTACAGAGGGTCAACCGATGTGGATATAAACTTCAACAACAGGTGTGTCTGTATGGTCACGGTTAGCTCCGCGAACATTTCAGTTTCTATCACACAAAAAGCTGGTTCTTAAGAATTGTTAAAATGTAAAGTCTCGACTATTGAACATTGGCTGACGCACAGCACTCAGTTCCGCTTGAATGCAAGTACATTCAACAACTCGGCTCGGGGAAATTCTCGCTTAACGCAAGGACAAAAAGAATACTTGCTGGGATGCATTGAGCTGTGATAGTGTGCAACATTGTATACCCACACACACACACACACACATCTTCAAATTACCGTATTTTCAGGAGTATAGGCCGCACTTTGAACACTCAGAATTCATCCCATAAAACGGGAGTACGGCTTATACTTTGATGATCAAATCAACGGAGATAAATAGGGTAGATTTAGTGGCAAAATATGGGTTCAGCTTACCCTCCAGTACGACTTATACTCGGTAAATACATTAAAGGACTTACACAAGCGTAGCACCGTTTACGGCTTGGTGGGCTCCCCGTCAGCTCCTGCTTGATCTGATGCCGCTTCCACTGGTCGACGTCGTCGGTCGCGCTCTTGTCACCGTCGCCATCACTACCGTCGGCGTTGTCCGTGGCGCTGAGCGGTGACTGTACGCACTGACGCAGCAGCTCCTTGCCGCTGGGAATCTGCAGCAGGCAGCGCAGCTTCGGTGTGCCGTACGAGAACATCATTCCTTCGCGCACCACCACCACCAGTACCTCCGCCCCAGTCAGCTTGCCAAGCTCGTATCCCTGAAGAGCACAATGTAGGTGGCGGCAAGAAGAACAGAAACACAGTAAAATGCCAGATTATACAGCAGCATGGTTACAGCTTCACTGAACACTGGATACTGAACACAGAATTGGTCGGAAACCCGAAAACAAGTGACCTTTCCAACCAGCCGCGGATCAAGCAGTCCTTGATGTTCAAGGCGAGCGCACATCTACCATTTCCCTGAATTCACAATTTCTTCCCAGTTTTCCTCCCGGTAGTTTTGCCAGAGTGACAGTTCTTGGTTCCGTTCAGTTGTTTATCACTGAGGTTTTCATAACTTCAATTCCACTCCAGGTAGGTTGAGCCTGGTTAAAGTTTGTGCATTCTCGTCCCCTCCGAGCCAATTCAGCCTATACACTACACTAACACCCGAACATTCTATAATAGGCATGCAGGTTGGCATGGGCAATGGTGGCATATCGTAGAGCGTTTGATCATAAATTCTCCATACACCATGCAGGTACAGGCCCAAACGATCGCTTGCAGCCAGGAGTGGTGGAAATTCACCGTACAGTGCATAGACCGTCAATATTCGCATCGGAATTCAGGTCCTGGGACCTCTACCGTCGGCGCGGTGAGCACAAATCACGAGCCTTTGAGTTCATTGAGAGGATTCTACAGAGAAGGTGATGCACATATCACGAAGGATAAAAACTCGGGTATTGTGTAAGTGGAACACTTCACTAGTAGATTTACTTTATACACGGGAAACAACGCGGCCATAGCAAAAGATCAGTGATAAACGATTACCAGAAATCGCTGTGGCGGCACATGAGCTTATTATTTCGCTATCCGCAGCACGAGGTACCTTACCTTTTTCATTAGCCCCGATTTCCGTTTGCGAAAAGCGCTGGTCCTCTTTTGTCTCTGTTGGATATACTCGATGCCAACCTTCTTCCTATCGCCAGCTGTTTCCGACTGACATCCGCCAGGACGACAATGGCGATCATCTGGTAAGTCGGGCTCCGAGCAGGGCTCATCCTCGGGCGAAGAGTCGTCCTCGTCATCATCACCGACATCAACACTGGACAAGTCGCGCTGAGAGCTTGTGGGAGGAACACCAGCAGTGGTAAGGGTAGCGCGAAGGGGGATAGGGCAAAAGGTAGATTCGTCCCCCGAACCTTCTGAATCGCATTCAGATAGCATGGCTTGGATTGCCAGTTCCTCTTTCAGATCTCGTCGTCAATGTTGTAGAAGAACCGCGCGGCTTTCTTTGGAGCGTAACAGCAACAGAAGGTCTCTGTAAAGATCAAAACCATTGGACGGCACCTTTTTCTTCACCCCAGATCCAGATGAGGCGTCGCTCAACCTGTTTCACTCGACCTCGACCAGCTAAAGTCCACGGACCATCTATACTTGTGATTTGTACGAACTGTGTCTTTGGAAATCGCGACGTAGATTTCGACAGGATTTACATGTATCGTTGAACTTTGAAGTCCGCTACCCACCGATTATCATGCACACCGCATAATCATGATAATGCACATAACTAAACTCCGATCCTGCCGTCCTAGATCCTGCGCAGCTGCGGTATTGGTAAAACGCAAGTAACTTGACACGTGATTTTTTCCTCCAGGCCATGGTATTCCGTATATGGCCGGGTTCTCGCCGCGCCGCACGTATAATAATCTTCTCCACTCAAACAAGCTCCTCGATCCTCCACTCCAGATCCTCCAGATCCTCATCAATCAGCAGCTGCTCTACACTATACTACACTCTCCCTCTGTACTCATACAGTACCTACATAGATCATGTCATGTGTACGTGTCACATCATGTCTAAGGGCGGCCACATCATGCGAATTATTTTGTCCAAAATTGAAATTCCAAAAGCGAAAAAAACGTTCAAAATGTTTTAAGAAAATTTTAATTCAAAAAAAAACCAAAATGCAGAAAAAATTCGATCCGCTGCCATGGTTTTTACAGGACTCGTACCCAACATTTCCAAAATATGAAAAAATAATAAAAATAAAACCACAAACTGCTTATCCTGATCATGTGTGTCTGTACTGCTGTGTGCTTCCAAATTCGGGGATGGGTGTCAAAAGGTCAAAGGTCAAAGGTGTGTGTATTTGAAAGTACTGTTTTCGCATGTCAAACTTGGTAATAATATTGAGCAGCACATGTTCTCTCCAGATGTGACAGCACTGTCATTCTCCAAAAACGGCCAAAATTCAAAGTGCGAAAATCCAACCAAAGTTCAGAAATAATTGAAAACATTTTGTGGAAAAGCCTAATCATGTCACGTCGTCGCGTCGACGTCAGCATGCCCGATTGACGTCAATTTTGAGAAGGTCGCTGTGTTTGGGAGCCGGGTGGTCGACGGTCTGACCTTTCGACATTTGACCGCTAGTCTCAAAGCTAAAGGAGTCGTACCCAAACTAAACCTGGTCCAAAGCCAGGCAAAGGACTTGTCAACCTCAGCTTCAGGCTCGGCGTGCACGCGTGGTTTATGCAAAGCTGAGGTTTCTTATCTCGTCATGGTTTCGCAGGCGTCTTCGTCGACACCAGCATCGTCATCTACCTACAACTAATTACTTCTTGTTACGCAAGCTCTAGTAGCATGGGACATCCGCCTCCAAACCTCCCTGCTACACTCACCCTCCTGGTTTCTGATATCTCGAACGTGTATTTAACGATCTCGATCACCCTGCCATTCGGATCCCGCTTGTTTTTCATGATCCATTGTTCACTGCCTCCCCTGGTTAATTTCCATCTACAAGTAGCTGTTTCTGGCTAGTATCCGTTCTATCACACAGTCATATCAATATTCCTTATTGGCGTCTCGCCATCTTGGACAACATGAAAACTCCAGTTACTAAAAATCAGCTCATGCCATGACATTGCACAACACTGACCGACGGGACTGACGTTCTACAACTAACTGGCTTGGTCAGTGTCGTGCAATGGAAACGAATAAGCTGATTGTCGGATGGAGCCAAGGATGATTTTATAGGAAAGAAAAAGGACAAATGAACTATAACTTGGTATAAGTTACGGTAATTATAATGACTAACACCACCAGTTACTTAACAATCAGCTTATGCGATAACATTGCACGACACTGACCCAACGATATAATAATAGTGCCCTCTACTTCTTGTAGTTTGAGCACTCTGGCGCTAGAGCGACGAGCTATCTTAATGTCTGTGGTGCCTCCTTTGCACCATGGCTGGTAGCTCGGCCTATTTAGCTCGTAGCTGTACTAATGAGGCCGTTATGGCCGAAACAGCTTGCTGTCTACAGCATTGAGAGAGAGAGAGAGAGAGAGAGAGAGAGAGAGAGAGAGAGAGAGAGAGAGAGAGAGAGAGAGAGAGAGAAAGAGAGAGAGAGAGAGAGAGAGAGAGAGAGAGAGAGAGATAGAGAGAGAGAGAGAGAGAGAGAGAGAGAGAGAGAGAGAGAGAGAGAGAGAGAGAGAGAGAGAGAGAGAGAGAGAGAGAGAGAGAGGGAGAGAGAGAGAGAGAGAGAGAGAGAGAGAGAGAGAGAGAAAGAGAGAGAGAGAAAGAGAGAGAGAGAGAGAGAGAAAGAGAGAGAGAGAGATAGAGAGAGAGAGAGAAAATAACGCAAGTTCAGCCAAGGCAGCACCTCGCACTCCGTCCCGGACGTTCCACATTAGGAAAAGAATGCACAATGACCTACACACTATGAGAAGAACTCGGCTACCAGCCGAGTCTCACGCGAACCGTGAAATTTATGAGAAGAAGGGGGGAAAGGAGACTAAATGAAAAAAATATACGTAAATTCTACTCGGTAGAAAATTAAATCATTAGCAGCTCTGCGACTGTAACAATGAGTTAACTTCTTCTCTATGAGAAGAACTCGGCTACCAGCCGAGTCTCACGCGAAACGTGAAATTTATTTATATTTTTAATGAGAAGAAGGGGGAAAGGAGACTAAAAGAAAAAAATATACATAAATTCTACTTGGTAGAAAATTAAATCATTAGCAGTTCTGCGACTGTAATAATGAGTTAACTTCTTCTTAGAACAGGATGCTGAGGAGAGCGGCAATTACTGTATAAGATACCAGGGAGGATGGGGCCGACTGGTGGATGGCCGCCGAGTTCCCCAAATTGCCCAGGGGTCCCGACAAGTAAAGGGATCTGTTACCGCTCGGGTTGGCCGCCATGCTGCGCTTCTGTCCCCGGTCCGTTTCGCAGCCTGTTGTGTAGCAGCCACGGCAGCTGAGGATCTTGGCATCGCCGGGCAAGGTCTTGTCCTTGTAGCCAGACTGCTCCTTGATCTGCTGCAGTGTGGGGCACTTGGTACGATTCACCGGAGGCCCCAAATACTCAGCAGTCATACTGGCATTGCAGTAACACGAGCCGGGAACCAGGCGGCAATGTTCCGTATCGTTGAGCACCTTCGGACAGTAGGTTCCGTTCTCTTCTCCTACGTCGGGAAAGTAGCGTGCCAACAGGCATGCGACGTCTGGCGAGTTCCTCTTCAACAGGGCGCGGCTGGTGGTTCTCTGGCCGGCTGCGTTGTGGTAGAGGAAGTCACCTTTAGGCGCCCCCAGCCAGACGGCGATAGCATTGTTAAAGTAGTCGTACGCTAATACACCTGCCCACTCACCATCGTTCTCGGACAGCGCACTCTCAATGCGCTGTTGGTCCTGTCCGGCCGGTCTGTTTCCTGCCGTGTAGTTTGACTTCACACCATGCTCTCCCTTCTCTCCCAGGTTGTACCACAGGTAGAGGCCGCTCGCCGTGTCACGCACAGACAAACACACAATGGCGATGTACGCGTCGGGATCTAGCTCCCGGATTGCTATTTGATGAATTGTACGGGAAAACTGAGTGATAGCGGAGGAAGGTTGAGGGCGCGCGAGACAGTCGGGGGCGCCCGTGTAAATAGCAGATTCCTCAACGCCGACGGAGGGATTTTCTCTCCATGCAGCTCCCACTGTCATAAATGGGGAGCCTTCAGGGTGTCCTGACCAATCGTTGCTTTTCGATGTTTCGTTGAAGTGCTGGCAGGAGTTGATGAGCACGCGGATGTACGCTTTGCTCAAATAGTCGGCCAGGTTCGGCATGACACGGGAAGACCATTTCAGTAGAAAAGAAATTTGCTCTCTGACCTGAGCGAAAGTCTCATTCCTTGCAGAGTCTGACAGGATCGCAATCCCGCTAGCGTTACTAGCTGTGCCGCTCTGAACGTTCGAGTACTGGCGGTAGAAAGCTGGCGGCTTGAAGCAGCCCATGGTAGATCTTCCCGATGCGCAGCTTGCATTGTTGAATCTCGCCAGGACACCAGGGTCTTGAGGATCGACGATGGAGTTGCCCGTTTCCAGCAGCCGAATGGGCCCAATGCGGATGGGGCAGCAAGTGTCATTCAAATTCGCCACCTCCCAGGCGGGCTTCAAGGGATAGGCCACATCGCAATAATCATCAAACATCTCTTCAGATTCCAATGGTGCCTTGCAGTTGGTCTGGGCGAAAACCAAACAAGGTCCCGCCGCTACGAAAAAGAGCAACTGAAGAGCCCTCATCCTGAACCCACACTGATTCACTATCCAGCGCTGGAATGGCAAAAGCGGACACCTCAGTGAATGTCCAATGGCGTTGTTCCTTGACAAGGTTGTGACACGCAAACTGTCGTTTAGCCTCTCCGAACCATACAACTCTGTGAGCCTGGTGAACAGGAAGGACTTTACGGCAAAGGAAGAAGGATGCATTAACCCATGAGTACGCGTATACGAGGGGTATACCGCCGAATATTTTCACGAGTGCGTTAGCACGAGGGAAAATAGAAGGGACATGGTGTACACCGAGTACGAATGGTATAATCCATTTATCCCTTGTACTGTCACAAATAGAGCATGACCAGCACTAAAATCTCCCCTATTGGCGTGACCCGGGGAATATTCGTGACCCCAGCGGGGTATATTATTGACCCTTTGACCCCAGCGGGGTATATCATTGACTCCGGCGGGGTATATCGCTCTTTATACCATGGTACGGTACGGAGGGCCTGTTTTCAGCCAATCAGCGCTCGTCTAGCCATGGTTATATTGGCCAGTATAAATCCCGCGCGGGATTTATATCGAATATAAATCCCGGTGCACGGGACGTAGACCCGGGTGCTCGAATGAGACACAGGGTACCAAAACAGAAACACCCTGAAATTGTACCTAAACTTGTTCCGATTTCGTTTAGTTTTCACAAATACCATCAACATACGGCCTGCTAACGGTATGCCAAATTTCAGCGCTGCCCGGTAAACACTTTTTGAAATACTCGCGACCCACTTTTTGATGGGTCCTTGATTCGAGGATATGGGTCTCCTGTACGGTGCTGCCAAAGACCTGCTGAATCTGCGGCTCCACTGACCATCTTGCTCTCAAAAATGAAGTAGTAAGTTACTACTCCCTGCCCTCAACTGCCACACCAAGCGTAGACGATGGCAGACCCGTGTGCATGAATCGGAGACGATCTGACGAGTTCGCTGTTTCTGATTCGAGCACCCAATTTTCAAATAAAAAATCCGAAGGAAATACGACAATTTTACTGCGTACTGTAGCTTGTGTTGTAGCGCACCCAGGTTCTGAATTCCTGCTGGGTGGGTCAAGCCAGACTCTCTTCCCTGTTCCATCGCCTCTCCAAAAGTATATTCTGACATTGTTGAGATTTACAGATGAGAAATTGCACACCTGTCAAATCGTTTCTGATTCGAGCACCCGGGTCTACGCTAGGGCACACCACCGACGTCCGTACACGTTCACTGCCATGCCTGAAAGCAAGAGTAGATAAACAAGAGTGTGCAACTCCGGATGGATTGGCCCACGGCGGAATTTTTTGTTGACGTAATCTTTTCGACGACGCACGCGCTGCGAGCCTTTTGGAGAGTTTTCCCTCGTGCACTTGGCTGGGCTTTACACTACAAGGTCGGTGCCCAGCACGTGCTCTCACACTGCTCTGCGGCAAAGCCGCGTTTCTCTGAAAAAAGGTGACGTAAACAAAAAATTCCGCCGTGGGCGCGGGGTATCTGCAGATTCTGCAGGAGAGATCCGGAGTTGCACACTCTTGTTTATCTACTCTTGCTGAAAGGCAGTGAACTTGTACGGCGGCAGTACTCCAGCGCACGGACAATGGGGCTGTTAAGTGATGACGTCACAGTTCGTTCGATACGCATAGCAACGATCCTACTGGGGACAAACAAAAGTAGCGTCGTCTCCACCGAACCAGTTGTCAGTGGCAACATATAGGAATCGTGTACATTTCTTCGTTTCTTCTTTGCTGTTTTCAGTGAGAGTTTTGTTTTCTCTTTGTCCTTGATCTCGACGGCGTTGTCATGCTCATTACCTTACTGAGACGTCTCTTGTGACTGTAGCCAGTGTCATGGAGGATTTTATTGGCGTGACGAGGTAGATCGCCGAGATCGAGCGTGAAAAACGCTGCATTAGTAGCTCCTGTAGAATGTCTTCTGGGATGGCGTATCCATGGTCAACAAAGCCAAGGTGCAAGACAGCATAAGAGATCGTGTAAACGATGTGAACTCCAAAAGGTAAGCTCCTGAACAAGTGGAAAGATATGTGTATTTGCAAACTCTCTCTTCATCCATCGATTGCCGCTATGCATTGCATTTTGTCTTCACAGATAATCTGGACAAATAAATTATATTGTAACTGGAGAGTGCAGTCGTGCTTGGGGCCCATCCCAATGTCATCACATGGCTGTGGTGACTAGTGTATACCTGGGAGAATTTTCCTCAACTGAGACGGAGTGTAGATGGATGGATTATGAGAAATGCGAAGATGTGGAGTAAGTTGTGTCGAAGAAATGTGTAATAAAATAAAATTTACTTTACACTCAAACATACACTGTACATGTACATGTAACATCATGATAATGATTCCATCTTCATTATCTCCGCAACAGGTACGCCATACGCACCAAATACATGGTGTGTGTGCACGTGCGCGCTTGCGTGCGCGCGTACATGCACACACTCTCATGCGTGGCCGAGTTGGCCGGATGAACAGACCACGCATTTGCACGAGGTGTCCGTCATGTCATTGGAGTGCTGTACTTTATGACTCGGGCGTAGGAGGGGTTTTGGAAGTGGTACGACCGAAGGTCGGTGCGGCGGAAGGCCGTGTTGGAGGGGGTCTGGCCCCCCCCCCCCCCCGGGAAAATTTTGTAAAAGACACAAAATCCTGCGTTCTGGGAACTTCTGGCGCAGTGTGCAGTCGAGTCGAGTACAGTACTCAGTACGACTGCAGATGCATAACAGATCTACGAGTACGAGTCTAGAAAAAGGTCTGATGCGCATATGCAAATATCGATGGATCCTGATTTTTTATTACGGTTTTGCACGTTCCAGACGGACCACACTTTTCGAAAAGTGGTGCGGCCATGGTCGTACCAGTCGTAGCGGGTGCTACGCCCCTGTGACTTTATTCCAAAATACAGAGGCAATATGCTTTGGTTATTCCAAAATAGTATGTCGTGCCCCTGTCAAATGGAGTTTGTGTCTATGCTCAGCGGGTATCGGGCCATGACGCCACACTGCAGTCAGCGCTGGAATTAAAATAGCACTTCATGGATTATTTTAAATAATTTCCTTTGCATTTACTTTGTTGAGCCCGTGGTTTCATTTCTGTGTTCTGTTATGATTGGCCTCTGGAAATAATCGGAGTGGATGTCATTTTTTGTCATATGTGTGTGCCTTGTGCAACAGGTTCAAGGCTAGATGCACTTCATTCGGCGTGGGATCTCGGCGTCTGGGACCTGATAACGTCTTGGTTGGATGGGTGATCAAGGATGATACTACTCGGCACACGAATGTACATGTCAATGTAGTTTTTACTTTTTCAGAGCTGCACTATTTACGCCTTGATGCTTACTTCGGTGCTAGTGTCATGTCCGTGTGTTGCTACAATGTCATTATCTGTATTGTATTCCGTCTGCTTATACATGTGTCTTTATGAAGTGTTTGCCGTGGCGGCGATGTGTCTTGTCGATC
The DNA here is from genome assembly GCF_964019385.1 of Sycon ciliatum. Taxonomy (NCBI): domain Eukaryota; kingdom Metazoa; phylum Porifera; class Calcarea; order Leucosolenida; family Sycettidae; genus Sycon; species Sycon ciliatum. Next base: position 23,743,975 of record NC_088645.1, on the reverse strand, counting down.
AATAGTGTTGTGAAACCTATCACTATTCTTGCTTTGCTGGCTACTCGCTCGCTCCGCGCCGTGCACGCTACTAGGTCTTGTAGTATATAGCTCAATGCTTTGCATCGATCGCTGGTTGTTGTTGTTCTTGTTGCTTCTCTGTTGTTTGAGCTTGGTCCTAGAGTGAAGCTTTGGTCTTCTTGTGTGGTGAGGGTGAGGAATGGGTATCTGGACTCCTGGTATATTTCCGTAAAGAACCTGGAATTGTAGAATCCTGAGAGTATGTCTGGCCCACTCCCCGGTCATGACATTAGCGTGTTTCCCCCGGATTATTTCTATCATCCTGCGTGTTCTTGGGCTGAGCGAGCACATGCACGAGTGTGCAGCTATAATCCTGTGTATCTTTGGTTACACTTTGTTCTGCAATGCATGTACCTTGTAACAGTCTGTGCTTGCACTGCTTTGTGTGGCCTGCGTATTTCAGGACTATTCAGTGCATCAGACCCAGATTGGTTTGGTTGCCGGATGATCTCTTGTTGCGTCGCTCTGTGTTTTGTATTAATCAATTTTTGGGCTTGAGAATTGAGCTGGTGTGTGGTTCTCAATATGAAAACATCATGCTGGTGCTCTGTGTTTCGATTATCGACTGTCCGAGCAGTCACGATTCATTACCAGAACGGTCAATACTGTAGTCTCTTCACGTGTTTGTGTTTTCGCCGGGGGAATTAGCGGTGACGTTGCACATAGAACGGCAGTGTTGCATCACTGGACGACCCTGCCTCTGCATCTGACTTCATTTCCCCAGGATCTGGTGCAGATACACCAGACAGTCACTTCCTGTAAACACGCAAACAGCAAAAGAAGAGATCCCGCAAATCAGGAAAAACCATTGTGGAAAATATCGAGTAGATCATACACCATTCAATAATCTGGAGTAATTATTACAGTGAGACAAACACTTCAAACAGTGCTCTCTCTCTCTCTCTCTCTCTCTCTCTCCATCCTTCCAAAATACCCTGTAACAATTCCCTGGAATTATTTTATTTTATATTCTCAGGACATCATTCTGAACAACTTCTTCTTATGATGGGTCTTCAATCACCACGGAGGGCGAGAATACAGCTAAGTCATGCAGTCTACGAGAGGTGCGGGCTGTTATGGATATGGAGGCTGATATTGTGCCAGCGTGAGGGCAGAGACAGAAAGAAGACACTGATTTCTTGAACAACTCACCTACTTCGAAGTACATATAATCGAATCCACAGGGAGCGCTCGTACTTTGATCCATCAGGAGGCGAAGAATCTTCAAAGCACTCTCAAACACGGAGTTTTACAGTGGGCAGCCAATTTCACAGCCATTATGAAGGCCCTCGACGACTACAGGAGATTTGTAGAGGAAAGAACAAGGAGTAAAGAGCGACAACAATCGCTTGACGAAAAAGCAAAGAAAAACTGCTCTCTCTCCAGTCATTTAGATGCTGTTGCCCTTCACAACTGGTTCCATCCAGAGGACGCGACTTTTGTTTGTCCCCAGTGCTCTCCGTTGCTATGCGTATCGAAGGGGCCGTGACGTCACACTTAACAGCCCCATGGGGCTGTTAAGTGATGACGTCACAGTTCCTTCGATACGCATAGCAACGATCCCACTGGGGACAAACAAAAGTAGCGTCGTCCCCACCGAACCAGTTGTCAGTGGCAACAGGAATCGTGTACATTTCTTCGTTTCTTCTTTGCTGTTTTCAGTGAGTGTTTTGTTTTCTCTTTGTCCTTGATCTCGACGGCGTTGTCGTGCTCATTACCTTACTGAGACGTCTCTTGTGACTGTAGCCAGTGTCACGGAGGATTTTATTGGCGTGACGAGGTAGATCGCCGAGATCGAGCGTGAAAAACGCTCTGCATTAGTAGCTCCTGTAGAATGTCTTCTGGGATGGCGTATCCATGGTCAACAAAGCCAAGGTGCAAGACAGCATAAGAGATCGTGTAAACGATGTGAACTCCAAAAGGTAAGCTCCTGAACAAGTGGAAAGATATTGTATTTACAAACTCTCTCTTCATCCATCGATTGCCGCTATGCATTGCATTTTGTCTTCACAGATAATCTGGACAAATAAATTATATTGTAACTGGAGAGTGCAATCGTGCTTGGGACCCATCCCAATATCATCACATGGCTGTGGTGACTAGTGTATACCTGGGAGAGTTTTTCCTCAACTGAGACGGAGTGTAGGTGGATGGATTATGAGAAATGCGAAGATGTGGAGTAAGTTGTGTCGAAGAAATGTGTAATAAAATAAAATTTACTTTACACTCAAACATACACTGTACATGTACATGTAACATCATGATAATGATTCCATCTTCATTATCTCCGCAACAGGTACGCCATACGCACCGAATACATGGTGTGTGTGCACACGCGCGCTTGCGTGCGCGCGTACATGCACACACTCTCATGCGTGGCCGAGTTGACCGGATGAACAGACCACGCATTTGCACGAGGTGTCCGTCATGTCATTGGAGTGCTGTACTTTATGACTCAGGGGCGTAGGAGGGGTTTTGGAAGTGGTACGACCGAAGGTCGGTGCAGCGGAAGGCCGTGTTGGAGGGGGGTCCGCCCCCCCCCGGGAAAATTTTGTAAAAAAGACACAAAATCCTGCGTTCTGGGAACTTCTGGCACACTTCTGGCGCAGTGTGCAGTCGAGTCGAGTACAGTACTCAGTTCGACTGCAGATGCATAACAGATCTACGAGTACGAGTCTTGAAAAAGGTCTGATGCGCATATGCGAATATCGATGGATCCTGAATTTTTATTACGGTTTTGCACATTCCAGACGGACCACACTTTTTGAAAAGTGGTGCGGCCATGGTCGTACCAGTCGTAGCGGGTGCTATGCTCCTGTGACTTTATTCCAAAATAGTATGTCGTGCCCCTGTCAAATGGAGTTTGTGTCTATACTCAGCGGGTATCGGGCCATGATGCCACACTGCAGTTAGCGCTGGAATTAAAATAGCACTTCATGGATTATTTTAACTAATTCCCTTTGCGTTTACTTTGTTGAGCCCGTGGTTTCATTTCTGTGTTCTGTTATGATTGGCCTCTGGAAATAATCGGAGTGGATGTCATTTTTTGTCATATGTGTGTGCCTTGTGCAACAGGTTCAAGGCTAGATGCACTTCACATTCGGCGTGGGATCTCGGCGTCTGGGACCTGATAACGTCTTGGTTGGATGGGTAATCAATGATGATACTACTCGGCACACCAATGTACATGTCATGTAGTTTTTACTTTTTCAAAGCTGCACTATTTACGTCTTGATGCTTACTTCGGTGCTAGTGTCGTGTCCGTGTGTTGCTACAATGTCATTATCTGTATTGTATTCCGTCTGCTTATACAATGTACATGTGTCTTTATGAAGTGTTTGCCGTGGCAGCGATGTGTCTTGTCGATCAATAGTGTTGTGAAACCTATCACTATTCATGCTTTGCTGGCTACTCGCTCGCTCCGCGCCGTGCACGCTACTAGGTCTTGTAGTACAGTCCGTATCGCCTATAAGGTTGGCGGCTATAGTAATATACCGGGTATAGTGATCAATTTCTCAAATTCATTTTCATTTGCCATAACTAAGTATACACAGTTATCGCGTATAGTAATAATCGTCTATAGTAATATATCGCCTATAGTGATCAAATTCATATTTCAAAAGACGTTTATTACACTATTTTTGCATCAGTTATAGTGATTGATGTAAAATCAAGCGATGTCAGAGTAGAACATGGTGTTACTTGTTCGTGAAGAACTTGTCCAGTGAGTGTTGTTTGGTGAGTTTTGCTTGTACAAGTTGCCAAAATACGCCTCCATCATGAGGAAATCCTGATTTTGTGTGTCATGAGCTACAGCCAGCTACATGTACATGACATTGTACATGTATGTAGTGCGTATGTGCACGGCGCGCTGAGTCGTTTGACACCCCACTCGCATACATTGCATGCAGTATCGGTCATAGTGATATATCGCTTATACTGATAAAATGCTCAAAATCAAACACCAACGCTATAGGCGATACTGACTGTATATAGCTCGATGCTTTGCATCGATCGCTGGTTGTTGTTGTTCTTGTTGCTTCTCTGTTGTTTGAGCTTGGTCCTAGAGTGAAGCTTTGATCTTCTTGTGTGGTGAGGGTGAGAAATGGGTATCTGGATTCCTGCATGGTATATTTCCGTAAAGAACCTGGAATTGTAGAATCCTGAGAGTATGTCTGGCCCACTCCCCGGTCATGACATTAGCGTGTTTCCCCCGGATTATTTCTATCATCCTGCGTGTTCTTGGGCTGAGCGAGCACATGCACGAGTGTGCAGCTATAACCCTGTGTATCTTTGGTTACACCTTGTTCTGCAATGCATGTACCTTGTAACAGCCTGTGCTTGCACTGCTTTGTGTGGCCTGCGTATTTCAGGACTATTCAGTGCATCAGACCCAGGTTGGTTTGGTTGCCGGATGATCTCTTGTTGCGTCGCTCTGTGTTTTGTATTCATCAATTTTTCGGCTTGAGAAGTGAGCTGGTGTGTGGTTCCCAATATGAAAACATCATGCTGGTGCTCTGTGTTTCGATTATCGACTGTCCGAGCAGTCACGATTCATTGCCAGAACGGGCAATACTGTAGTCTCTTCACGTGTTTGTGTTTTCGCCGGGGGAATTAGCGGTGACGTTGCACATAGAACGGCAGTGTTGCATCACTGGACGACCCTGCCTCTGCATCTGACTTCATTTCCCCAGGATCTGGTGCAGATACACCAGACAGTCACTTCCTGTAAACACGCAAACAGCAAAAGAAGAGATCCCGCAAATCAGGAAAAACCATTGCGGAAAATATCGAGTTGATCATACACCATTCAATAATTTGGAGTAACTACAGTGAGACAAACACGTCAAACAGTGCTCTCTCTCTCCATCCTTCCAAAATACCCTGTAACAATTCCCTGGAATTAATTTATTTTATATTCTCAGGACATCATTCTGAACAACTTCTTCAATGGGTCTTCAATCACCACGGAGGGCGAGAATACAGCTAAGTCATGCAGTCTACGGGAGGTGCGGGCTGTCATGGATATAGAGGCTGATATTGTGCCAGCGTGAGGGCAGAGACAGAAAGAAGACACTGATTTCTTGAACAACTCACCTACATATAATCGAATCCACAGGGAGTGCTCGTACTTTGATCCATCAGGAGGCGAAGAATCTTCAAAGCACTCTCAAACACGGAGTTTTACAGTGGGCAGCCAATTTCACAGCCATTATGAAGGCCCTCGACGACTACAGGAGATTTGTAGAGGAAAGAACAAGGAGTACAGAGCGACAACAATCGCTTGAAGAAAAAGCAAGGAAAAACTGCTCTCGCTCCAGTCATTTAGATGCTGTTGCCCTTCACAACTGGTTCCATCCAGAGGACGTGACTTTTGTTTGTCCCCGGGGCCCCAGTGCTCTCCGTTGCTATGCGTATCGAAGGGGCCGTGACGTCACACTTAACAGCCCCATTCACAACAGACACAATAGACACCACATGCACGTGTAGTAGAATAGTAGTAGAAGAATTTATTATTTTGATAGGGAAGGCCCTACAGACGTTGCCGTCTTGTTACAGGGAACCCTAAGTGCTCTTTACAGAGCGAAACAAAAACGGATAGATGCTCAACCTGACGACACGAGACAGGCAGAGAATTCCACCTATCAGCGCCAAGGAAAGAAATAGAGAACATGCCATATCTAGTGGTAGCAGCGGGCAAAGAAAGTGAAGAGAATGATTGCCCTCTAGTGCGCCTCTCGGTGCAAGTAGCAGCCGACTGGAGGGTGAACATTGAGGAAAGAAGAGGACTTGTAAGCTGATGAATACAGCGGAAAACAAAAATAAAAAGCCTCAAGTTGAGACGAGATTCGAGGGAGTATAACTTAGCGTGCCGCAAAACAAAGACAGTCGGGGTACGGCGAGGGAGACCAAAAACCTTTTTCATGCTGATATGACTTAAAGTAACAAGGCGAGAGTATAAAGATGGTGTAAGGCAGTGAGCATACGAGTTGCTGGCGTATTCAATAGTGGATTGGATGAGGGAAAAATAAAATATTCGCTTAGTTGTGTGGTCTACTGTACGGCGGCAGCGGCGGAATGCTCCTATCTTCTTATAAACAGATGCACATACATGGTTGACTTGATCCTCAAAGGTGAGGTGTTGGTCAATAATGAGGCCAAGATAACGCGCTGTGGCAGAAGGTCGAATATCGACACCACCGCATGCAATGGTAAGATCCGGCGGAAGAGGCAGAGCCTTCTTCCGAAGCACCATGAACTTCGTTTTCTGGGCATTTAAGATGAGACCAATGCTTCCAAGGTACGTATTTAGTCTGTTCAACTCACTTGTCAACTTGTGCTGAAGTTCTCCAGTAGACTGACAGTGTATATAAAAGGCGATATCGTCAGCATACTGTTGGGACTCTGCGTGGCGAAGTACTCCAGGGACATGTCGCACGTACAAAGAGAATAACAGATGCCCCAGCACCGACCCTTGCGGAACGCCTCGTGTACAATGTGTCTCGTCTCCTCTGGTATTTCCAATTTTCACCTGTTGTCGTCGACCCTGGAGATAGCTGGAGAACCACTTTAGTGCTACTCCGCTTATGTCAATAGCTTGAAGCTCGTTAAGTAGTAGTTCATGGCGTACCCGATCGAAGGCCTTGCTCATGTCCACGAGTACAACCCCGCAATACTCGCCCTTGTCCACACTCATCATCCAGCGGTTTACTGCGAGAGTTAACGCATCCTCACAGGAGTGCCCTCTGCGGTAGGCGAATTGCTCGTCTGGGAGAATACGAAGCTCAGCGTGATCTTGAAGGAACCGAATCATTTGCCGATGTACTACCTTTTCAAGGACACCACATGCACGTGTACACTCCACACAGAACATCATTACTGACGAGGAACAGCACACAATGGAAAAGAAGAATGACCTGGAATTCGTCTACAGAGTATTCTATTATACTGAAGATAAAGAACGTCGAATAACCACGAAGTATCCCGAATGGGTCAGCAATGTACATTGTACTTCGAAGAGTTGAAGATCATCAACAGACTGTCTCCTTGGTAACTAAGTTTATGATACAGAGTGTACTTCAAACCGATTGGAAAATGCTAGATTGGATTGAATTGTGACACAATGATACAAAACAGTGTATGGAAATGCATCTACTTGCAAGTAAGCAAAACTAATAATTATAAGATGCCGCATGTGAAAATCAGCACTGTACCATAGTTATAGTAACACTAAACTTACTCCCAAAGAGTCCAGACTGTAGTCTAACTAGTGACAGTAGTTTGATTCAACGACAGCTCCAGCACCCCAGCAATTCAGTTGACTTCCGCACCGCTCACGAGACAAGATCATAAAATGCTACAATATACACTGGAACTGAAAGGAAATCTTATGCCAAAACATCCACGGAGGAATCTCCTTCTGATCTTGCTCGACCATTCTTTCAATAGATGACTTGCACAAAGATTGTCTGGGTTCGAGACGGGGCAAGTGGACCTTCTGACTCTGACTTCCCCACCTTTTGAGTTCGTGACTTTCGAAGTTTCGCTTTTTGCCTGAAGAACACTGAGCTATTTTTTTTGGCTAGAGAGTAGAGTTGTTTTGATTCGGCTTGTATCGTCATGCCGAAGCGCTGCTACGCTCCTGAATGCACTAGCAGACGAGAGATGGAACTGAGGCTCCCATTCCATACGTTCCTTTCCGAGCCGGCCGGCCGGGAGGCAGAAAAATGAGGGAATATTATGTTAGTATCATTGGTGTAGGCTGCAACAAGCACGTCGTGGTCCTGAAGTGTGACTACCTGTACCTTCCCGCAGTGGAAGCGAAGTCAAGCACAACGAAAGTTTGTGGACGTCTGAGAAAGAACTCGACTCGATGATTCCCTTCGATTCGGCTTCACTAGATCCAGAGCGACCCTCTCCTGAGGACAGACTGCGGAGAGGCCAGGAACCTGCCGAGTCACGAGTGGAAGCCCAAACCACGAAAATGAGGGGTGGAAGGACTGAGTGTGAGAGCCAGATGGCCTTTAGTAGTACTTCAAGTAGTATCTGAGTTGAAGGAGAGAACAAATGTGCTGGAGAAACGCTGCGAAGTCCTCAGGCCTAATGTGTACTAGCTACTGTTGAAGTCTCACTTGTTCCGATATGAACACTTCATCAGCCCTGACTCTGAGCAGCTGTATCTAGACTTGGACTTAGGCCAGAGACATAGCATTGTAAACCTTACTGAAGCCATATGTATCCAATGCCTGGCTCTAGTGAGAAAGCAGTTTGGCGCAGGCTCGCAAACTATGATTGAATCAGGGAGTGGTGGAAAGTCACATTATACCTCCCCATGATTAGCTGGTAATGTCGACGATGCGGCTCCGGCTGGGTCTCAGTCTCAGAAAGGATTTGTTGGAGCATCATCAAACAGTGCATTCGCCTTCATCATACACTGGCTCCGTTGCCTACAGTAATTCACATTTTGACGGGGCGCGCTGGGACGATACGGAAGGAGCGGCGGGAACCATTGGAGTGCTCATGATGCTGGTTAGCGGAGACGGATGTGAGTGTCAGGAACGGGAACGCAACGGGCACTACTGTACAGATCAGGAAGCGATGGAAGAGTTGAATCTGTTCAGCTTTCCATGCCGTGTACAGGGACACAAGCGTAAAAATGGCTACATTTCGAATGTGAACTGGCGATGGCATTGTGTGGCGACGAACACAACTGCAACTGTTCAAATTTCAGCATTTCGAACATTATGCTTCTCATAACAACTCACCGAATGGCTCACATGACGGAGTTGGACATTACCAGGCTAGGATTATCATTTGCTGTATTTATGGATAGTCCTTGAGTTTTCAGATGAAGTGCTTTATCTTTTCCTGTCGTTCCTTTAGTATGGCACAATGTCCATGGCTGCTTCCTTGTCTTCATAACAGACTGGTATAATCAGCATGATTCTGCTTTTTTGAGAAGAAATAAAACTTTCCTTTCGGAAAAGAAGCCCAGGAACGTCAACCCCCATGGACTTTATGACTCTCGTCCATCGACGTTAACCGTCGCAATAACTGCTGCATGTATGTTGTGCTGTGCGAACCGTACAATATTTTACACCTCACCCACGCCTTCCCAACAGGCTCCTATATCCCCTACCGTTAGCGTTACATTGAATATGAACTAGGCTAGCACAGTTATCCTTCGTTCTTTTGATGGCGGCGGGTAGCATGGAACTTGACGTGTTCTTGAGATCCTCGTGCAACACTTGCTGTTCCCGGATGCCATATTATTGGGTGCATCGAGGTTGCTTCTATGCTCACTGTTGTTTAGTAAGACAATTTTTTTAATCTATTTCACCGAAGAATAAGGCAAGAGTATTTTGGGTTGATTTGGACGCCTGGCTTCTCTTCACATAACAATACAGTCATGTACTTCCACTCAGGGAGTAGTACAATACCTGCTTCCACTAACCCTACAAGTGCACATGCATGACTTTTCTTTCCTTGGCGCTGATAGGTGGAATTCTCTACCTGTCTCGTGTCGTCAGGTTGAGCATCTATCCGTTTTTGTTTCGCTCTGTAAAGAGCACTTAGGGTTCCCTGTAACAAGACGGCAACGTCTGTAGGGCCTTCCCTATCAAAATAATAAATTCTACTACTACTACTACTACTACTACTCATGAGCTGCTGAAGACAGTGACGGTACTGATCATGTACATGTACATGCCGTGCACCGTTCATTCATGCCGACAAAAAAAGTACACTACACTAGTCTACAGACGGTGTAGGGTGCCGGCAGTGTAGCCTGGGTGCACAGGGTGCACTTGCCCCGTCTCACTCGCGGCTCGGATCTTTGTGCAAGTCATCTATTGCCAACTGATAACCAGCAAACATGTTCATGTACTGTATGATGTAGGAGATCTCCAAATAGGTTCGTTCTTTTGGAAATGCGTAGGGGTACCTGGCATAAGTAGGAAATGACCCTCGTAGTCGGGTTATTTTCGTAGGGGTACCTGGCATAAGTAGGAAATGACCCTCGTAGTCGGGTTATACCGTACCCTCATATAAATCCCTCCTGCTATCGCAGTCGGGATTTATATTCAGCCGGTATAACCCTCTGACTCGGGTTATGTCCTCTACATATATTAAATTTATGGGTAGGCTGCCCCCTTAAAGGGGCACTCCGGCTTCATTTTCGACGCCGAGTTTTCGATGCCAAGACGACGGTAGGTGAAAGAGAAGACCCCTCGAACAAGAACGAGTCTCCAGAAGCGATCGAGTCGAGCAGGAAGACGACTTTTGAATTTCGCCGAGCGAGCGCTGATGACGTAATGAGGGATTAGCTTGCCAGTGGAAATGCATCTGCGCACATACATTTCACATACTTTTTGGCCAATTTTCAATCGAAGAGGAGGTTGTTTTCTATGTTCTTTCAACGTCGTGAGCGATCCCGTCTTCTATACCCTTCCAGGTACCCTGAAGGTCCTCCAGAGGAGAATTTATCTCCAGCGAAGCGTTGTTGATCCGGAAATGCGTAGGGGTACCTGGCATAAGTAGGAAATGACCCTCGTAGTCGGGTTATACCGTACCCTCATATAAATCCCTCCTGCTATCGCAGTCGGGATTTATATTCAGCCGGTATAACCCTCTGACTCGGGTTATGTCCTCTACATAATAAATTTATGGGTAGGCTGCCCCCTTAAAGGGGCACTCCGGCTTCATTTTCGACGCCGAGTTTTCGATGCCAAGACGAAGGTAGGTGAAAGAGAAGACCCCTCGAACAAGAACGAGTCTCCAGAAGCGATCGAGTCGAGCAGGAAGACGACTTTTGAATTTCGCCGAGCGAGCGCTGATGACGTAATGAGGGATTAGCTTGCCAGTGGAAATGCATCTGCGCACATACATTTCACATACTTTTTGGCCAATTTTCAATCGAAGAGGAGGTTGTTTTCTATGTTCTTTCAACGTCGTGAGCGATCCCGTCTTCTATACCCTTCCAGGTACCCTGAAGGTCCTCCAGAGGAGAATTTATCTCCAGCGAAGCGTTGTTGATCCGCTAAATTCGTCTCGAGACATATTCACCCAGTGCAGTGCTGATAAATGTAGAATGTTGAATCTGTGATAATTGTTGACGATGGAGAGAGAGGTTGATAGCCGCTGTCGCAGGGAAAGTGAAGCTGCTGGAAGTAACAACGGGGAGCCCGTTTGTATCACCTGCACAACCAGACTTCAAAGCAGCTTGACCAAATCGGAGGGTGCCTCGTTGCTTATCGTGAATATTACACCGACATGAATTACCACAAGTACACTGGTGAGTTTTTATCTTGTTTTGTTCGTATGCTAGTACCCTGGCCTGGAGTTCTCGTTAGCAAATTCCTATTCCCTGGCGTTTTCTAAACATTCCGTGTAGTACTGAATACGTGATCAAGTATTCCGATTTGGGTAGATGTGGAATTTGGACATGTATTTTATTAAAAAAATTCTATTTTCCCAATAGAGCGTTTGTAGTGAAATGGTTGCCCAAATACAACGAAATTGATTCTGTATTTCTACAACTTGTACTGAAATCCAGTCAAAGTAAAAATGATTCTTCATGACAGTTGGGGTCAATGAAATCTGATCCAGGCATAACGAATAGTGACGCCTGCCACCCCGAGAACGAATGCCCATTTGGTGGGGGATACCAAAGTACTCGAAAGTGGTGCGTGTTTCAATGTGGCATGGAAGTTTTATAATAATTATGATCTCTGGTCAATGCAACATACGATAGCCATCATGAATTGCAGGCCTCGAACGCAACTCAGACCAGAATCGGCAGTTCCCTAAGTTTATAATTCCATGGCCCCAGCTGTGGTTATAGAAGTTTGTTTGCACATTATTCTTATAGTCGATAGGTTTATACTGATGGCCACAAACAACGGCAGTTCAAACTTCACTGACGTGTTCATGAGCTTAGAGATTTCTCTCCACTATTTCTGTTGTGCATACAGGCCTGTCCAATATGCATTGACGGTATTGGGTGTGGTATCTGCTCTGAGAAGGGAATCGCTGGAGCCACAGTCCAATTATACAGGCTTTCAAGAAACAGAGAGGAGCCATCCTTTCAAGCTGATACCTGATGTGTACCGACAGAATTCTCACGAGATACCTTACGGACTACGTGTGGTGTGTACTTCATAGTACTCCTTCGACTACTATCTAGAATCAAGTCGACTGAAACAAGTTCAAACAACTCTGGCTTCAAACGAGCCTTCGATTAGACAAACAAAACATTCTCTCATATACTGGAGCACTCTGACAACTCACGACCTATTCCTAACGATTGCCACCGCTTATAAATATGTAGAGTGCTGATTGGAATGTGCTCACAATCTCAACAATTCAGTGCTATAATTATTTGAACGTGTTAGAAATTATTCCACTTTTCCTTCCATAAATGTTGTATCCACATATAATCCACAGTGCTCCAAAGTTTCAGAGTTCTCTGGGTATCAAACAAAACAAAATTATTTCAAATACAGTTAAATTGTTCGTGGACATTATAGCGTAACTAATTTACTTGTAGTTCCCTGGTCCTTTTCTTTGCTATAAATTTATCCTTTCCTCTCTAGCCGCCTGCGAGTCCAACAGTGAAATTGTTAGTTCATATTTATAATGTGGGAGGGGGTTGAACATATTTTATATAAGGGACCTGCAACTGTAATACCACAGTACAGTAGCCGGCAAATATGTAGAAAACAGAAATGCATGTTCCCATCATTGTACATGGACGGGCGCAGCAGGCCGAAGCTATCAGCCAGAACAGGATTTACAATCACTTAGAGATACTTGAGCTATTCCAGTATTCTCCGTGAGCTGTCCCATTCCACAATGGTTCATGCCACCATTATTTCTGGTAGTATCCTTGTGCATAGTTCCAAGACCATCTCGGATTCTTCAGCAATTTGTGCCACGGCAAAAAGACAATGCTTGACTCGGTCACTGGGGCTGTCAAACTTCCCATCACAAATGAACTTCAATTTCTCATCTATTTCAAGTATATGTACTGCCATGACTTGACCATGCTTCATCCACAGCTGGGCGAAGATTGTGGCGTTGAATTCCATTGCGCACCTTCTTGCTGCCATGCAGGAGTATGTTGAGAGAAGTGAACATATTTTTACTAAAAAAACAACAGCCACTGAAGAGGATAGCAATAGCCTTGGGTGAATTTCCTGCAGGTACACATTGTTGGTAGGTCTACTGGTCTGTCTCCATATCGTCAAGTTCAGAAATCACCTGTACTACACATCTTGTAGAAGGGATCCTGATCGAATAATTTTCTGGTCATAAAATTCACTAAACTGAGGGCGAGATAAATAGTCAGTACTCCCCGATTCCGTCAAGCTGCTTTGAAGTCTGGATGCACATGTGATGCTAACAAGCTCCCCGTTGTTACTTCCAGCAGCTCCACTTTCCCTGCGACAGCGGCTATCAACCTCTCTCTCCATCGTCAACAATTACCACAGATTCAACATTCTACATTTATCAGCACTGCACTGGGTGAATATGTCTCGAGACGAATTTAGCGGATCAACAACGCTTCGCTGGAGATAAATTCTCCTCTGGAGGACCTTCAGGGTACCTGGAAGGGTATAGAAGACGGGATCGCTCACGACGTTGAGAGAACATAGAAAACAACCTCCTCTTCGATTGAAAATTGGCCAAAAAGTATGTGAAATGTATGTGCGCAGATGCATTTCCACTGGCAAGCTAATCCCTCATTACGTCATCAGCGCTCGCTCGGCGAAATTCAAAAGTCGCCTTCCTGCTCGACTCGATCGCTTCTGGAGACTCGTTCTTGTTCGAGGGGTCTTCTCTTTCACCTACCTTCGTCTTGGCATCGAAAACTCGGCGTCGAAAATGAAGCCGGAGTGCCCCTTTAAGGTGGCAGACTACCCAAAAATTCGCTGAAAAATCGAATTTGTAAATTCATATTGAGTGCTACGTCAGGGGCGGATGGACTTGCCGCATTCAGTACGAGGCAATTTCTGGACATGAAAATAAAATAGAGCCCCACTGGCTGTGTGTTTTACATTTTTCATATCTTTTTGTATCTATTGAATGGCCTAATCCTTCATCTTTCCAAATATGTGACAATTGCTCATGCTGTGATCCCAGAGACTTTATAGCAGGACGTTTTCGACAGGCCAATTTTTTGGCCTAAATTTCAGTGTATGGAATTCTGGACATGAAAGTAAAATAGCGTCAATAGGCATCCTATTCTGCACCATTTTTGTTATTTTTTCTATTGGTGAACTGCAGTTGGCCTCTTCACACTTCCAGCCAACATGTCCAAGACTATACAGCGTCTCAAGTGGAGTGCACATGGGGAAGCCAACTATTCGTCCATTACTTCTTATTTTACTCAAAATTCAAAATCCTCATGCGACATAGTACCACAAAACTCGTTGAAATGCCTCACAAGCAAAGGCTATGAACAAGGCACCGACACGAGGAGAAACTACAACAGCCCAGCTGTCAACTACGGCAAGAAAAAACTTCATCAACCTGAATGACTTGACTCTACACGCGACGAAAAATTATTTTACTCGAAATGTCCAGAAATGTACAATGTCCAGAAATAGCAATTCACCTCCTACTACAGGTCTGCTCTCGATATAACAACTCTCACTTGTACATAAACCTCGTTAGTACATAAAAAAGTCAAATCCCGCGCCGAAACAGCATCACTCCCATACAAATGTTGTTCTACACAACATAATCCTACATAACATAAACCTCGACATAACACACGCTGCGGCCGTCCCCGACGTGCGCACTCTCGATACAACATAAATTCACGTGCACGGTATGATCAAGCGGTAGCTGTAGCTAGGCAGTTTAGCACTTTAGGCCAGTTTAGTCCTACATAACGTAAACTTCGGTATAACGCACCCGACGGCGCAGTCCCCGACGTGTACACTCTCGATACAACGTAGATTCACGTGCGCGGCACAATCAAGCTGTAGCCGTAGCTAGCCAGTTTAGTCCTATGTGCATATATTCTGCGGCATTGATGGTATCTGATGTCGATGGTGGTACAGTGTGTATATGTTTGCACGGTTGAACCCGCCTTGCAATACCCTTCATTTTGAGGTGCATCTTGTATTTTTACACACGGTTTTCTACATAACATAACTCTCGATATAACATAATGTTTGCGTGGTCCCAGAGATTACGTTATATGGAGAGTAGACCTGTACCTGAAAAAGTACTCACCCTACGAAAACTGTTCGTGCATCTCGTACACCGACCAAAGTGGAACCTTCATCCCTAGTTTCGCATCAACTGGTGGTACTGGTCGAGCTGCTGCCGCTCTCCTCAAGAGCTGCAATGGTCTCCGACAAATCTGGGGAGCCATACTTGCTTTGCAGCCCCTACTCTCCCTGCTGTTTTGTCATTGTATACTCTGTTGTCTTCTCCCCTTCTGACGAGTAGGTTGTGTACTTAGTAAAAAAAAAAAAAAAAAAAATTCTCTGCAGTGATGGCAGGGATCCGCTGCAGGTTCAGCTTTGCCCTTCTCCGTGCCGGCGTGGTGCACGACGGCTGTATTCACACCCGGAGGTGGCTGAGTCATCCGCTCGACTCACGCGCCATTCATTTTATGCACATATACATGGCGGGTTGAAATCTGACATGGGTCGACCGGAGAACGTGGTGAGTGTAGTATCCCTGCCCGACCAATACGGAAGTAGTACGGAACTAATACGGAGCTTTGCCTGATGTATATTTCGTGTATCTCCGTATGTAAGCGTACGGCGTCTGCTGCATAAAAGCTGCTGCGCATTTCTGTTTAGAGGAGATTTTGAATAACGAGCTATTCAACCTACAGGTGTGGACCGGAGAGAAAGTCAGTTATTTTGCCGTTTCTTCTTTCACTAATAATTATATCTCAGGTACACTATATAGGTGTGTACCTGAAAGTAGAATAAAAGTAATTCTTGTTGATTTCACCGCGCCTACCACTCGGCTACCCATTACTCATTAGGCATTACAGTGAGTACGTGGGTCCTCCGTGTCGCGTATGATTTGAATCAGGGAGTCGTAAAATACCTGGTATTTTACGACTCCCTGATTTGAATGGTCGCGGGGACAGAAGAACAGTAATTTTACCACTCCCAGCGGCGCGGTGCAAACAGACCGCGGCCATGTTTTCTCTGTCGGCCGCGATCACGTTCAAAAAATCGATCACGCAATGCATGCGCAGAGGCCTGCGCAGTGCGTTCGCTGACATCCCTATAAATAAGGACCTGACAAAGACGAAAATAGTATGGACCCGCTGGGGTGGGCATTTGCAGCAGCAGGGAGTAGTATAATACTACTCCCTGGTTT
This sequence comes from Sycon ciliatum, assembly GCF_964019385.1. Classification (NCBI taxonomy): domain Eukaryota; kingdom Metazoa; phylum Porifera; class Calcarea; order Leucosolenida; family Sycettidae; genus Sycon; species Sycon ciliatum. The sequence goes on along the minus strand of NC_088645.1, from coordinate 23,727,559 downwards.
GCAGTGAAGTGGACGTTTGCATGCAGCGGACTTTACGCAATTACGGTACTACTACTACCAAGAGTAGATAAACACGTGTTTATCTACTCTTGCTACTACTAGTAGTCATGTGAACCGAGCGGGGTCAGTCGCTGAACCGAGGGGGTACTTCGCGATATCGCTGAATATGCCCAATATAACTCGCTTAGAACGGCCGCTGATTGGCTGAAATCGCCCAGATCGCACCGTACCACAGCGGGATATACCGATAAGGCAGAGCGTAGATCGACGTACATGTCCGCGCGTGCGGAACGTCCTACGACTTGTAGACTCCCATATACACTCTGTGATTCGGTACTACAGGTACTACAATCATGGATACAGTAGTAGATAGTAGATCTAGTAGACTGTAGACGTACTGTCGACGACTCGACGTACCGGTATAACTTTTCTTCCTTTGCCGTGAAGTCCTTCCTGTTCTGTAGCTGCCTGGCTATAAAGGACAGTTTGCTTGTTACAACCTTGTCAAGGAACAACGCCATTGGACATTCCCTGAGGTGTCCGCTTTTGCCATTCCGGCGCTGGATAGTGAATCAGTGTGGGTTCAGGATGAGGGCTCTTCAGTTGCTCTTTTTCGTAGCGGCGGGACCTTGTTTGGTTTTCGCCCAAACCAAATGCAAGGCACCATTGGAATCTGAAGAGATGTTTGATGAGTATTGCGAAATGTCCCATCCCTTGAAGCCCGCCTGGGAGGTAGCGAATTTGAGTGACACTTGCTGCCCCATCCGCATCGGGCCCATTCGGCTGCTGGAAACGGGCAACTCCATCGTCGATCCTCAAGACTCTGGTGTCCTTGCGAGATTCAACAATGCAAGCTGCGCATCGGGAAGATCTGCCATGGGCTGCTTCAAGCCGCCAGCTTTCTACCGCCAGTACTTGAGCGTTCAGAGCGGCACAGCTGGTAACGCTAGCGGGATTGCGATCCTGTCAGACTCTGCAAGGAATGAGACTTTCGCTCAGGTCAGAGAGCAAATTTCTTTTTTACTGAAATGGTCTTCCCGTGTCATGCCGAACCTGGCCGACTATTTGAGCAAAGCGTATATCCGCGTGCTCATCAACTCCTGCCAGCGCTTCAACAAAACAACGAAAAGCAACGATTGGTCAGGACACCCTGAAGGCTCCCCATTTATGGCAGTGGGAGCTGCATGGAGAGAAAATCCCTCCGTCGGCGTTGAGGAATCTGCTATTTACACGGGCCCCGCCGGCTGTGTCGAGCGCCCTCACCTTTCCCCCGCTATCACTCAGTTCTTCCGTACAATTCATCAAATAGCAATCCGGGAGCTAGATCCCGACGCGTACATCGCCATTGTGTGTTTGTCTGTGCGTGACACGGCGAGCGGCCTCTACCTGTGGTACAACCTGGGAGAGATGGGAGAGCATGGTGTGAAGTCAAACTACACGGCAGGAAACAGACCGGCCGGACAGGACCAACAGCGCATTGAGAGTGCGCTGTCCGAGAACGATGGTGAGTGGGCAGGTGTATTAGCGTACGACTACTTTAACAATGCTATCGCCGTCTGGCTGGGGGTGCCTAAAGGCGACTTCCTCTACCACAACGCAGCCGGCCAGAGAACCACCAGCCGCGCCCTGTTGAAGAAGAACTCGCCAGACGTCGCATGCCTGTTGGCACGCTACTTTCCCGACGTAGGAGAAGAGAACGGAACCTACTGTCCGAAGGTGCTCAACGATACGGAACATTGCCGCCTGATTCCCGGCTCGTGTTACTGCAATGGCAGCATGACTGCTGAGTACCTGGGTCCTCCGGTGAATCGTACCGAGTGCCCCACACTGCAGCAGATCAAGGAGCAGTCTGGCTACAAGGACAAGACCTTGCCGGGCGATGCGGAGAACTTGAGATGCCATAGCTGCTACACCCCGGGCTGCGAAACGGACCGGGGACAGAAGCGCAGCGTGGTGGCCAACCCGAGTGGTAACATATCTCTCTACTTGTTGGGACCCCTGGGCTATTTGGGGAACTCGGCGGCCGTCCACCAGTCGGCCCCATCCTCCCTGGTGCCTTATACAGTAATTGCCGCTCTCCTCAGCATCCTGTTCTAAGAAGAAGTTAACTCATTATTATAGTCGCAGAGCTGCTAATGATTTAATTTTCTACCAAGTTGAATTTATGTATATTTTTTTCTTTTTGTCTCCTTTCCCCCTTCTTCTCATAGTGTTAGGTCATTGTGCATTCTTTTTCTAATATGGAACGTCCGGGACGGAGTGCTAGGTGCTGCCTTGGCTGAACTTGCGTTATTTTCTGCTGGCAGAGTTAGTTCTTTTTATTGCTTTATTACAATAAGTGACATGAGATATTATCTTGCAAAAATTCAACTCAAGTCGTGCTTGCCATTCTTTGAGTTATCATGGGAAGCGCAGTGTTCGAAATGCTAAAATGTCCAAGTACGAATCGGGAGTAGTCGGCGCTCGACGCCATCTCCTGTTCACACTCGATTTGCAGCCGTGTTTTATGCTTGCGTCCCCGTCCACGTCTACGCCCGTCTACGGTATGAAAAGTTGGATCTATCCAACTCTTGCACTATCCAACTCTTCCCGTCGCTTCCCGATCTGTACGGTAGTACGCTTGCATTCCCGTTCCCGGTGTTCACATTGGACGCCGTCAGACTGTCCAGTCGATCCTTACGTCGTGTCCCGTCGCGCCCCGTCGAATGTGAACTAGTGTTTTCCGGCAGCTCTATCTGTAACATATTCAGTTACCTTCGATGACTTCTTTCACTTGTGATTTTCTCCTCCCCTCCCCATTTCTATTACTATTAAATTTGGCATGTCGCTCGCATGTATAAAAGGAGGCGCCATCGCCTGTTTGTGTTGCGACTTTAAATAAAATTCAACAACAACAACAACAACAACAAGAGCAACTAGGCTTTATCAGACGATAATTAGCACAACCATACATAATAAGAAACCCATGACCACTCTTGATCAATTACAGGCAAGGTTTGCTAGAGCTCTACTGAAAAAGAAAAAATTGCATTTGATTACACTTCTTCCAAATCTGTCTTAAATTCTAAATGCTCCCTAGAGTCACTAGCCTATCGTCGTCAAATCATCAGTATCACTACTTTTCACAGATATGTTTTCCGTCATCGTGATTACCTTGCTGATTTCCATTTCAAGAGTACCTCGGAGTTCTGCTGGACAGCTCCCTCAACTGGCAGAAACACGTGGACAGCATCGCCAAGAAAGTATCGCAGAAGATCGGGGCGCTCTGGCGATCTAGGCGAGCATTAAGTCTGAAGGCCCGTACACAGTTCATGAAGTCCATCATCATGCCTGATCTGCTGTACGGGTCGACAGCATTTTTCGCCTGCCTGCGACAGGAGCAAATCTCTCGCTTGCAAGTTCTCCAGAACCGAGCTGCCAGGGGTTTGGCCAGCCACCCCGCTCTCATGCTCAACCCCTCCTGACCAGCTTGCAGCTCTACAGCATTCAGGAGCTGCACAAGCAGAAGATGCTGAGGTTTGTGTGGCGTTGCCAGCACAATCGAGCCAGCCCAGCCCTCCAGGACAAGTTTCGAAGTGCTCATGGAAACACCACCCGCCTCCAACAAGGACAGGGTTTGCGCCTGCCGCTAGCCCGGTCAGCAGCAGGAACATCCCGTCCATCGCACTGTGGTGCCATCCTCTGGAACACCCTCCCCAGCGAAGTTCGCCTACTCAATCGTCCCAGTGAATTCGCCGTAGCTGCACTGCCCTTCACGCTGGCGGGCTAGATCTGCAAACTCCGTGAATTCTCCCGCCTTCTGTGTTCAAAGTCCCATACTCCCCTTGGAGTAGTCTGCACGGCGCTGCTGCTGCTGCTGCTGTTGCTGTTGCTGTTATTGTTGTTGTTGTTGTTGTTGTTGTTGTTGTTGTTGTTGTTGTTGTTGTTGTTGTTGTTGTTGTTGTTGTTGTTGTTGTTGTTGTTGTTGTTGTTGTTGTTGTTGTTGTTGTTGTTGTTGTTGTTGTTGTTGTTGTTGTTGTTGTTGTTGTTGTTGTTGTTGTTGTTGTTGTTGTTGTTGTTGTTGTTGTTGTTGTTGTTGTTGTTGTTGTTGTTGTTGTTGTTGTTGTTGTTGTTGTTGTTGTTGTTGTTGTTGTTGTTGTTGTTGTTGTTGTTGTTGTTGTTGTTGTTGTTGTTGTTGTTGTTGTTGTTGTTGTTGTTGTTGTTGTTGTTGTTGTTGTTGTTGTTGTTGTTGTTGTTGTTGTTGTTGTTGTTGTTGTTGTTGTTGTTGTTGTTGTTGTTGTTGTTGTTGTTGTTGTTGTTGTTGTTGTTGTTGTTGTTGTTGTTGTTGTTGTTGTTGTTGTTGTTGTTGTTGTTGTTGTTGTTGTTGTTGTTGTTGTTGTTGTTGTTGTTGTTGTTGTTGTTGTTGTTGTTGTTGTTGTTGTTGTTGTTGTTGTTGTTGTTGCTGTTGTTGCTGTTGTTGTTGTTGTTGTTGTTGTTGTTGTTGTTGTTGTTGTTGTTGTTGTTGTTGTTGTTGTTGTTGTTGTCGCTGCTGCTGCTGCTGCTGCTACAGCAGCTACTGCTGTGGCTGTAGTTACAGCCCCTCTCGTTGTCAGGAAATGTTTGCTTGTGCTACTTCTCATCCAGTTGACTTCTTATTATGACTTTGTACGTTATAGATTTGTTGAGCTCCGGTTTTCCCTTTCATTCTAACTCAAGTGCAGTTTAGCGTGTATTGGCTTGCGATTTCCTTTCTTCTGTTTGCTTGGCATTTTTATCGCTCCACAGGTACCCTCGGTCTCAGGTGCTCTCACATTTGTGCAATTGTTGATTTTGGTCCTGAATTGTCCTCCCTGTTGCTTTGCTACCGTCCTCCTCCTTCCTCCACCTTTTTTTCTTAATTGGCCTCATTATGGCATTCGCTTCCATGTAATTGGGCTTGTAGCCCGTGTGTACTTGCGAATTCAAATAAAAATATACATACATACATACATACATACTAGTCAGAACAACAGATGGCTTGATCAGTCACAACTTAAAGTTTCATGCCATCTCAGGCACTCATCAGGTGATATGAACATCAAGAAAAATAACCCACTATTTAAAGCCCAGTATGGCGGGACAAGGATAACAGAAAGCGTTAGGGGCGCTATCAACTCATATCCGATTCAGTGTCATAGCCAGTAAGGATCGCGGTACTAAGGTGATAAAGGATAAAGGTGATAAAACTGAGCTGGCCTAGCTAGTGAGTTCCGCAGTGCAAAGATGATGATGGTGACAAGGCGGCAGAGAGCTATCAACTGGCCCTACTGCCTGGAGGCAGGGTGCCGAGAAGATCATGTTATCGGTGTTGACAGCATGAATTTATTTTGATGTCGACATTTGGATATCAACTCCGACCGCTTGTTGAGGCTCGATCTCCTGTCGGCAGTGATTATTCTCGCCTTCTCCTCGAGGCACAGGCTGCATCTTTTTGTTATGTTGCTGTAGGCCTTGGCCTTCTGGACCACTCGCCACTTGATGTCGTGCGTCTTGCCATTATCTTTTAATTCCCACACATGCTTTGAGAGGCCCGTGGATTTGCGGTATCCAGGAAGCTTGATGGATGTCTTGTGGTTCCCGTATCGAAGCTTGAATGGAGGCTCCGTACTGCCAATGTAGGTTTTGGGCCCATCGCTGTGGCCATCACTCGACACCTCCGCCGCGTAGACTATGCTGGTTGCTTGGCACGCTCCGTTGAGAGGGCACTGGTCCTTGCGACGGCAGTTGCACGGCTTGTCCGGTTCCTGGACGCACAATTGACGCTTATTGTGGCCACTGATAATGTGGGCCATATTCGGCAAACAGGAGTAGCTCACCTTCACATTGAAGCGGTTGAAGATTTTGTTCATTTTGGACCCCTTAGGAAAATGCTTGTCGATCAGCCGGAGGAAGGTGCCGGCGATGTTGGTCCGGACACTCTTGGAGTATGGCGGGTTAAACCACACCACATTCCGTTTCCTTTTTTCTTTTTTGCTTGCTGCCGTTCATTGCAGCAGGTGGCGTTGGGTCAATGTACTTGATGTTGGCAGGTAATCCGCTGGCCGCTAATGCATTGCGATATGCAGGGGCAGCATCGGCGAATACGCCGCTGTCGGCAGATATGCTTGAGACACGTCGAGCGATCATATCAGGGATGTTCCGTAGTATGGATGGTGGGTGATTGGACATGGCGTTGACGTAGAGAGGTGCGTCTCCAGGTTTACGATACGGCTGGAATTTCCCGGTGTCGAGGCTGAGCGTGACGTCTAGGAAATTCACTGTCGAAAGATTAACGTCGATAGTGATTTTTAGATCATACTGCTTGAATACTTCAATAATGGACTTCCTCGTGCGGTCGGCAACTGGCCCTGGTGCATTTTTCAGCACGGCAAGGCCGTCGTCTCTGTAAAGTCCAATTCCGGCCTCATCGACGTGCACAGACAACTTGCTCAATAGGAAAGCACCGACGAGCTCACATATCTCTGCTCCATCGTACGATCCCATCGCCACGTCGAAGTTGCATTGTGCGTTGTTCTTTATCCATGGACGGCCGCCCTGGAACAGGAGTGACCTACGGGGGCGTTGACGTAGAGAGGTGCGTCTCCAGGTTTACGATACGGCTGGAATTTCCCGGTGTCGAGGCTGAGCGTGACGTCTAGGAAATTCACTGTCGAAAGATTAACGTCGATAGTGATTTTTAGATCATACTGCTTGAATACTTCAATAATGGACTTCCTCGTGCGGTCGGCAATTTATTTTTCTTGATGTTCATATCACCTGATGAGTGCCTGAGATGGCATGAAACTTTAAGTTGTGACTGATCAAGCCATCTGTTGTTCTGACTAGTGTGTCACGGCTCTACCTTCCCGGTATCGAGCTCTCTTGGATTTCTGCTGGAATTCACAACAGTGTACATACATACATACATACAAGATCACGAATAATGAGCGACGACCAAATAAAATCATTCTTCCCAAATTTAAATCATTGTATACGTCTCTCTTCATGCTCCGAACTGCTATTCTATGGAACTGTTTACCCCCCCCCCCCCCCCAGTCTAACATCGGAAGCCTCGATCTATAAGTTCAAAGCTGCCCTCAGGAAATTTACAGCTGACCATGCTTATGCAATCAACGGAATTCCGCCACCTTGCAGTTGATTTTCCCCATTTCTCTCCTCATCAATCCCTGCTTGTCTTTGTACATACATCTACATCTACTGTTCTTTCAATCAAATGAACCCCTCGATAGGCACATTGCCTTTGAGTCATTTCTTAATAATAATAATAATAATAATAATAATACCAACTCTTGTTGAGACTAACGGCGTCCGGGTTACGGCCAACTCCCAGAAAGCAGAGCGCTTTGTTGTTGTTGTTGTTGTTGTTGTTGTTGTTGTTGTTGTTGTTGTTGTTGTTGTTGTTGTTGTTGTTGTTGTTGTTGTTGTTGTTGTTGTTGTTGTTGTTGTTGTTGTTGTTGTTGTTGTTGTTGTTGTTGTTGTTGTTGTTGTTGTTGTTGTTGTTGTTGTATATTTATTTTACATCGCATGTCAAACGGGCAGTTCTGCCCAATATTATGAAAGCGATGACAGCCAGTAAGAAGAGTCAGAAATGAAGAGAAAAATAAATAAAAATACGAAAATGGAAGAAGCAATGGGGGGGGGGGGGGCAGGGTTAAGACGAGCAGAAAAGGGATCTCAAATTTACAAGTCGGGTCATCGTAGCATGATTCTATCGAGCCTCATCAGCAGGTTACGAAAGCCATTGCATTTAACCAAAGTAAAATACGCGTAGCATGCGTTTGAATTCACGGACAGATACTATGGATTATGGACTTCATACAGTCGGGCAGGCCATTCCAGAGTCGGCAGCTGGCTCGAAGCGGTCGGCATGCGCCAGAAGCGCTGGGCAAACACCCAGCCTGGTGTACAGGAGAAGAGTGTGGGCCAATGGATGCTCATTGGCCACGCAACGGATGCAAGGTTTATCCAGTTTGGCTGCTGTGTTCCGCTGCTCAGCGGACTGTCCTGGGAGAAACGCATTCGACGCATAATATGCGTCGAATGTAAATGTCGAATGTGTTATAAAAAAATGAATGTGTTATAGAATGTCCGGTATGACAAGGGCAGAGTAATACAGCATCGCCTGCCGCACTGTTAGGCAGTGCTGGATCTGGCGGTGGATCCGCAGCTTCATAGCCATGCGTCGGACGATAGAGGTGACTTGCGGTGACAAGCGAAGATTTTCGTCCAGAGTGACTCCGAGGTAGCGAGCCCAGTACTTTGGCACGTTCTTTTCGTCCAAGTGCAGCCTCGGAGCAGACACAGAGAGACATGCTTTTCGGCTAGTGTGTTTCTGTGGTATAGCGGACTGAAGAATAGTAAACGCGTTTTGCAATAATTATATGTATGAAGCTATTTTGTAGTATGTTCCCATTCCGTTTTTGCTTTGGTGTAGCCCTGAGGTTGATTTGCTTATTTATTTCTACTCTTCCTCTCTCCGTACTTCTGTCCCCCTCCCCCCCCTTCTCATTCCTTCTGTCGTCCATATGTATCAAAGGAGGCGAAAGAGAACCCACTCGTGAAACTCCCCGCTGTCCGAATGGTACTATAATTGATCTCATTCTGGCTGACCCTACCCATGCAACTGTAGCTACTGTCGTACCTCTTGATATCAGTGATCACAGTGCCGTGGAGTGCAATATCCAGGTCGATGTTCCCCGGACTACACGGCAGGCCCCAAGGCACATGAGAAGAATCCATAAGATAGACAGTACCGCGTTCCGTCATGATATCTGTGAGGCCAACCTACATGACTTTTCTGACTTCAATGATGTAAATATCATGTGGAGAGAATGGCATGCCAAGTTTATGCACGTTATGGATAAGCATGCCCCCCTATGTAACTCAAAGCCTCCCAGACAGTCCACACCACGGTGGGTAGACGCAGAACTACACAGGCTAATGCAGCGAAAACGTCGCATTCATAAACGTTGGAGACAGGACAAAACGAATGGAAATCTTCACACTGAGTTCAAACGAGCACGTAGCATTGCTCGGAACGCTTCTCGGCAAAAGAAAAATGCGTACTTCGCCACCCAGTGCAAAGAGAATGCTGGTAACCCAAGAAAGTCTTGGGAAATTCTCAATGCCGTGACAGGGCGCTCACGGTGCCGTCAAGATCCGTGCTGCGATGTCCATGAGATCAGCAACACGTTCCACTCTATTGTTACAGACACAAACCGACCCGACCATCTCGGCGTTCCGTGTGGCCCCAACGGGCCTGTCTCCCTAACCGAGTTCTCCCCTGTAACTCCATCGGACGTTCAACGTCTCCTTCAGCAGGTAGATGCTCGCAAAGCTACGGGAAGTGACGGCATACCGGGTTCGCTATTGCGGCAGTGTTCCGATTTATTGGCATACTCTTTAGCAGTACTGTTTTGCACTTCCCTCCGTACTGGCACGGTTCCTTTGGCGTTCAAGCTGGCGACCGTTGTACCGCTTTACAAGACCGGGGACCCATCAGTCCCCACCAATTATCGCCCTGTGTCCCTCCTTCCAGTTGTCTCAAAGCTGTTGGAGAGAGTGGTGCAGCGTCAGCTAGTTCGCCATCTAGACTTGAGTAATGCCCTACCCGATTCTCAGTTTGCTTTCAGGAAGAAGTGCTCCACTGAGGATGCCCTCTGTGTTCTCACGGACAGCTTGCAGAAGGCGAAGGACAGTGGTCTGGTAACTGGGCTGTGCCTCCTCGACATGTCCAAGGCTTTTGACAAAGTCCGGCATGGTATCCTCATCCAAGACCTTTTTGACGTTGGTATCTCTGGTGTCGCCCTGAAGTGGTTCGCGAATTACCTGACAGATCGCAGGCAGCAAGTTACAGTCGCTTCGGCCACAAGTCGTGCTCTTGACTGCACCTGTGGTGTGCCCCAAGGCTCCGTCTTGGGGCCTGTTCTCTTTAACGTCTACACCCGTGATGTGAAATCGGTCTCATCGCCAATACCCAGCGTGCAATTCGCAGACGACATTGCTCTGTATGATTCAAAAGCTTCCGCTGGGGAAGTCTCCAAATCCGTCTCTTCAGCTGTCACTGATCTCGCCATATGGCTTAAGTCACGCGGCCTAATTTTAAACGCCTCCAAAAGCCAGGTAATGACTATCTCACCGCAACATGCCGGGCCTGAGGTCTCTATCGTGTGCTGCGATACCTCTCTACCGATAGTGAAGTCTGCGCGGTATCTTGGTGTCTTTCTTGACAACCGCCTGAGTTGGGATGTACACGTCAGCGCCATAGTGACCAAAGTTGCGAGGAAGATAGGCGCCTTGTGGAGAGCCCGTCGATGCCTCTCCCGCAGCTCGCGCAAGGTATATGTAAAGGCTATTGTCATGCCGGATATGATATATGGTGCCTGCAGCTTCTCTGCAGCCCTCCGCGTGACCCAACTTCAGCGTCTGCAAGCCATGCAAAACCGGGCGATCCGATGCATTGATGGCAGCCCGCCATGTTCCGCGATGCAGCCCCTCCTGGCTGCCAACTCGATTTACCGCGTCACTGAACTTTTCAAACAAAAGCTCCTGATCTTCATCTGGCGTTGTCTAAATGACTCCACTAGCCTTGCTCTAGCCCAGCTTCTCAAACCAGCAGCATGCAGCGGCAGAAGTACGCGCCATCAGCATGCCAATGGTCTGCTCAGCCAGCCAGCTCGCAGTCGGTGTGGCCAAACGAGATTCGCCACCGCAGGAGCATTGCTGTGGAACAGTTTGCCTAGAGAGGTGCGCACCGTATCCAGATTGCAAGATTTTAAGCTAGCCTGCCTTCCTTATGTATGCCTGAAATAGGTTGGGTTTCGTCAGGTTTGACATGTTTCTTTCGTCTCAGTATTCTCGCTCGCATAGTACTCCACTTCTATGATAATATTGCCTATGCTGTTGCTCATTAGGATTTTGGCAAATTCTATCCTTCGCTTTCATATAACTGGGCCAGGAACCCGTTTGAACTTGCGAAGTAAAATAAAATCAATCAATCAATCAAATCGCCTGTTTGTGGTGCGACGTCAAATAAACTTCTACAACAACACCAGCAGACGGCTTTCCAAAAGATCTGCCATCAGACGATCTGCCACCTGTAACACCTCGCACCGAGTCTCGGCTTACTACCGTCCACTTTCGAACGGATACTGTCAGAAGAGAGCTCAGAAGACTGAATCCCACGAAAGCCACAGGCCCTGACGGGATTCCAGGAAGGGTGCTGAAGAATTGTGCCAATGAGCTCTGCTTGCCTGTCGCCCGGCTGCTCTCCTTATGCTCTTGGCAGCAAGTGCAACCGAGGCTGTGGAAGGTCGCCCGGGTTGTTCCAATTCACAAGAAGAAAGCTAGATCAGACCTTCGCAGCTATCGCCCGGTGTCTCTCCTCTGCATTCTCTCCAAGGCCATGGAAACAATTGTCAAGGAAACGTATACGCGGGCCTGCGCCCCTGGTCTTGTGATCTTCAGTTGAGTTTGTCAGTAAAAAGCATTGTAGCTTTACCTGTTTATGTAGTACTTCGGGTACTACTTCCTTCACCACAAGAATTCTTGTTTATTTTATTTTGACCGTAGAAGAAGAGGCTTTCCCGTCTGCTCCAGGCCCTTTGCCTACGGTGCATGACCTCGGGATACGCACTACATAAAAGTGGGTTTTTTTTATGGACACACAATGAAGCCTCTTGTACGGGCAAAGCAAAATAAAAAGAAGAAGAGAAGAAAAACTAAACTGAAAAGAAGAAAAACAAAACTAAAAAGGAGCACCCATTTTGTTAAGCCAGGGCTGGCTCACGCCTGGCATGAAAATGAGAGATTGAGAACTTCTCAGAAACTAGACATGATGACAACTGTCTAGCTGACCACCAGCTGTGCCTCTGCTCGGACCAGGACGACAGGGGCATGGTCAAAGTGACCGCGGCGAATTGAGCGTGATCCACGGACACAGCGAATAGCAGATCTGGCTAGCGAAAAGCTTAGCATGCATCTGAGCCAACACACCATCTGGCTGTACGGCGCATGCCTCTTACCGTCCATCGTACCAAGTTTTATCACTTCAAGTGCACGCGGTGATGTCCAAAGTCTAAGTTCAAATTGTCGAAAGATAAGTGACAATATTGCTGACGCGGACCAAGTAATCAAGCAAATAATAACCGCGATGCAGAAGCAAGTTTGAAAAATAGGAGCTCTGGCAGAGTGGGCTTCTCCAAATACTGCCCGCTCCTATTCCTTTTCGCTTTTCTCACTGTTGCATTCCTCGTGTCAAGTAGCCCTTGTCTATCATTTTGTGTAGTATTTGCCGTTAGTGTATGTCCGAGTCAGCCAACAGGAGGTTGAAATCCCAACCGTCCTGAACAACTCTGTACCCCGCACGGTCCCGCTGGACCCGTCTCCTTGACCGAACTTGATCCTGTGACTCCTGCTGACGTCCGACGTCTCCTTGAGAAGTTGGATGCGCGGAAAGCCACAGGTAGTGACGGCATACCGGGCTCTCTGCTACAGCAGTGTGCTGACTTGCTTTCATATTCTCTTGCTGTGCTCTTCTGCACCTCGCTGAGGACTGGAACCATTCCATCCGCATTTAAATTGGCGTCTGTCGTGCCACTGTACAAGGCCGGTGACCCATCAGTCCCCACCAACTATAGACCTGTATCCCTTCTCCCAATAGTGTCCAAGTTGCTGGAGAGGATAGTGCAACACCAGTTAGTTCGTCATTTGGACTCGACCCAGGCATTACCCGAAACACAATTTGCCTTCCGCAAGAAATGTTCCACGGAAGACGCCCTCTGTGTGCTGACTGATAATCTGCAGAAGGCGAGAGACAGTGGCAAGACCACAGGGCTGTGCCTATTAGACATGTCGAAGGCTTTTGATAAAGTGCACCACGACAAGTTAATTCAAGACCTCCTTGCGGTTGGAATTTCTGGAAAAGCCCTTAGTTGGTTCGTCGACTACTTGTCCGGCCGCAAGCAGCAGATCCTCATCTCGCCTTCAACCAGCCCTGCTCTGGCTTGCACCTGCGGAGTGCCCCAAGGCTCTGTTCTCGGCCCTGTCCTCTTCAGTATATACACACGCGATGTCCCTTTGGTTTCCTCGCCTGTGCCAAGTGTACAATTTGCAGATGACATAGCCCTGTACGACTCCCAGGCCTCAGCGGCGGAAGCGTCCAGAACCCTCACCACAGCGGCAACTGCTCTGGCCGGTTGGCTGAAGTCCCGAGGCCTTATCTTGAACGCCACCAAGAGCCAGGTTCTGACTATCTCTCCCCAGCAGGATGTACAGGAAGTAACAGTCAAAAGCGGCGACTGTCTCCTCCCCTCAGCGTCTTCTGCGCGCTACCTCGGCGTTCACCTTGACAATCGCCTAGATTGGGACACCCATGTAAACTATGTGGTCACCAAGGTTGCCAAGAAAATTGGCGCCTTGTGGCGGGCACGCCGAAGCCTATCAAGACGCTCTCGTCAGGTGTATGTGAAGGCGGTCATAATGCCCGACCTGCTTTATGGCTCCTGCTGTTTTTCAGCCGCAATGCGAGAGGGTCAACTGAAACGACTGCAAACCACGCAAAACAGAGCCATCCGCTGTATCGATGGCAACCCGCCCCGGACAGCCATGCAGCCGCTGCTCACTGCTCACTCCCTGTACCGTGTCAGCGAGCTCTACAGGCAGAAAATATTGATCACCATCTGGCGGTGCATCCACGCCCGCACCAGCCCTGTGCTCGCCCAGCTTCTGACCCCGGCACAAGGCACCCCTACCCGCCATCAGCAGTCAAATGGCCTACTAAGCCAGGCAAACCGTAGCCCCCGCGGTCAGCGGAGATTTTCTGTTGCTGGTGCTCTGCTGTGGAACGCTCTCCCTGGTGAGGTCCGCACAATTACCCGGCTACCTGAGTTTAAGCATGCATGTGTACCATACGCCTGTAGGGAGTAGTTCGAGTTGCTGCTGACTGCTCTGCTCTCCCTCCCCGTGCAGTTCAGTAACCCGCACGTAGTATCACAGATACATCGTATTCTCTCTCTCCCCCCGTTTACCCGCAGTTATTAGCAGGGAGTAGTACAATACTCCCTGGTTATTAGTATCCTATTCTCTTACTTTGTGCTTCCATAGCTTTTACTATGTTCTTCCATAGCCACTTCTAGGCTAAGCCTTCGCCGTCATTTTATTGGGTCGTCATCCCGTTTGAATGTGCGAATTGAAATAAAAACCAACCAACCAAATGGAGCCGACAGGACAACGAAGATGTTGCAAGATGTTATCTTATAGCCTCAGTCGGCGGTACGTTACGTGTGTACGGAGACCGGATGCTGATGGAATGGACTCAGCTGCGCCCCGACCGACCGTTGTCTAAGCAGCACCTGATGGACCAGCTATGGTTTGTGAAAAGAACAAAAAAGATTACCGACATCGAATTTGATGAGATAAAGGCTCGGCTCTGAAGGGAGGGATTGCTCGTGACGGCTGGCACTGATAACGCTGTGCCTGCGGAGCTGCCGGAGGCGAATGCTTTAGGTGAGTCTGGTGCGTCGATCTTGGTGCCTGGTTCGTGTGACGGCATGGTGACTAGCCCAGACGTTGCTGAGGCCACCCACAGTGAGTTGCTGGACGCTTCTGTTGATGGTTTGCGCGGAGCTAGTCCTGACACCTCAGTTACATCAGGTGGTTCGGGTGATGGCACTGGCGCAGCAATGCAAACTGGCACCAACGCTAGTGACACCCTGGGTGCGTTCGAGCCAGATAGTACACCACTTTACGCCAAACTTGTTGAAATCTACGAACAGTGCGGTGCAACTACTCCAGAGTCCAGGTCGAGCCTACCAGTACCTAGGCACGTGGCCAGGAAGTCTCTGGCCTCTGCCACTGCCCGTGTGAACAAGATACTCCCTAGACTCCTGGAGTGTGACCGTGAGGTGCGAAATGACACCACCTCGCTTGGCCAGATCAGTGACATGGTCTATGCTGGGGCCAAGCTTGTACATGTACTCTCACTGCTGGATATCAATACAGATGGTAGAGGAGACGGCTCGATACTGGGACGCTTTGACAGCCAAATTTGTATAGACCCAAACCGATCATCAGCGTTGATTTTTCACTCGAAATATGTTTGTGGAAGGAAACTGGCATGTTGAAGTTTGCTCTGGGGCCAGAGTCAATCGAACTGAGCCACTCCTTTGTGTTGACCCATTGCCTCCAAGTTGCCCAATTTTTCGCTTCAAAAAAGTTCAAATCAGAGGTGGCTCCAAACCGGACACGTTTTAGAGTGCACGTCAAATTCACTCTGGGTCTGAAATTAGGTAATTGCTATCGCTCCACGACGGCCAGTACAGAGTAACAATAAGCCTTGTGTGTGCTTCCATTAGTTTTGATTGGTATGCGGTGCTTTATTGGCGAGAGGCGAGCCGCTGTTTACCTGCGACAAGAAGTTGATTTTTCGAAAGTCGTAAAACTCAAGTCGCAGTGCGAAGCAACACGTCAAAAACTCACCTGCTTGATATGGCGCTTCTGGTCATCGCAGAGCCATGAAATTTTGGCTCGGAGTATAACACATCGTAGTCTCACTGTGACATATGTCTTCTAATCAAAATACCAAGAGAGAAAGTGAATATTGAGTCCGTTCCGGTTTGCAACCTATGTCCTATTTGAAACCGTCCCCTCTACCCCTGACACAGCTAGAGGAGAACGCTCCTTGCCTGCCTGGCGACAACGCGTTGAAAAACGTGTCTGCGCACTGAGGGCTGACGTCTCCCGGCTGACCAGCTTCCTGCGTGATGGATCCCTCTCTGACACCAACATCAAGCAGCACAGGATCCACCGGCAATATAAAGTCCATACTTTGGATCAGGCCCGCCAGCTACTGGAGCATACGAAACTGCAGCTAGAAGCAACAGCCGCACGGATCCGGCGCTATAAGCTAGAGGCCACACGCAGGTCGGAGAATCGAGAATCAACTACTTCGTACTGTTGTGCCCAGCGCGGGCTTGCGACTAGTTGGTTTGGAGGTGACAGCGTTGCGAATGACTGAGGGTCCTCGACGTCTGTCTCACCGTCCAGGAGCGACACTGACTCACGCTGCTATCTGGTGTTCACGAGGTGTTTGTCGCGCTGGAAACGGAGCGTCTCTGTAAGTTTGTATCCCTTGTGATGTTTGTGCCTGGAGAGCACTATATAAGTGGTGCTCTTCAGGCACAATCTTCCTCAGCCTACTCAAGCTCAACTGATGAGGGGTGAATTCCCCGAAACACTGTGTATTGAGCAGGGAGTGGTGCTTTCTTGCAGGTTTGCCGAGTCGAAGGTTCGATGCACTTCTCGTGTGCTCTGGATGGCAGTCGTGAGTCAGTCAAGTGTCAAGTAAAGTCGGCGGAATAGCGCGAGCTCCGGTGTGGGGAGCAAACCCTTTCTTAATAATAATAATAATAATAATAATAATAATAATAATCTTCACTAGTTTGAGGGAAAGAGACAAACGGGAAAAGTCTGAAGAAAAAATTGACTGTCACCACCAGGACTCGAACCAGGGACCCTGGCGTGTAGCTAGCGATGCTCTAACCACTGAGCTATGGTGTAGTCGTCATCCCAGCCGAGACTGTTCAACATTTTCTTCAGACTTCGTAACTCACACTTCCTGTGAATAATAATAATAATAAGAAGAAGAAGAAATGGTTTGCTCCCCACACCGGAGGTCATTTCTTACAAATCATCGCCGAAGTCGCAACCACTACTTCGTAATAATAATAATAATAATAATAAGAAGAAGAAGAGGCATATTTCAAGGTGACACATTATCCCCGTTACTGTTTTGCCTGGCGCTAAACCCAATCAGTTTTGAGCTCAACCGATTGCCTTTGGGATACAGAGTCAGCTGCAGAGACGCCGAGTTGTCTATCAATCACTCTTGGTACATGGACGACATTAAACTCTATGGGAAAACTACAAAGGATGTGACTACCCTCGTGTCTACCGTGTGTGGCGTTGGTGATGACATCGGCATGAATCTCAACCCGGCCAAGTGTGCCGTGCTGCACGTCAGGAGAGGAAAACCAGATGAAGGATGCTCTATCCAGGTTGGCGATGAGACCATTGCAGAGTCGCTACGACTCAATGAAACATACAAGTACCTTGGAGTAGTGCAAGCAGCCATGATACCTCACCCGAAGCTCAAGACGCAACTCACTGCAGAATACAAAAAGAGATTGTATTTGCTTCTTAACGGTGGATTGAATGCGCGAAACATGATCAAGGCCATCAATACGTATGCTCTGCCGGTTATGACATATAGTTATGGAATCGTAAATTGGACCGAGGCTGAAATCAAGACCACAGATCGAGTGACAAGATCAGCCTTGACTGCGTCTGGATTTCACCACCCCAAAGCCTCAGTCAACAGGCTCTACATGAAGAGGGGAGATGGAGGCCGGGGCTTGGTCTCTTGTGAGGATATGCACGGCCGGAGCATGTGTGGCCTGGCCCGCTACATGAGTACCAGCCCAATAGACAGAATAAGCCTGCTTTATCAGTATCATCAACAAAAACCTACAACAAAAAGCCACTCAATAACTGCAAAGGCCGCTAAGTTCCTGTCGAGTTTGGATCTGCCAGCAGCTGGACCAGCTTTACCCAATAAGCATACCATTAAACAAGCGTGCGCTGAGCGAAAATCCAAAACACTTTCCACTATGCCGCTGCATGGGAGATATTGGAGCCGATTGGAGGAGAATCGCCTAGATAAGGAGCTTACCTTCATGTGGTGTGAAATCAAGGACACTGAAACCTTCAACTGAAGGCATGATTATGGCAGCACAAGACCAATCCCTCAAAACGAAAAATTACCAATACGCCATAATGAAGTCAATTCCTCGAACTGATGCCAATTGCAGGCTTTGCAAGGGCAGCTTAGAAACAATTGACCACATTGTCAGTGCCTGCCCAGTTCTTGCTCGGACCAGTTACATTGAACGACATAACCGGATAGTAAAGTATGTGCACTTCGAAATGTGTAAAGCACGAGATCTACCTACTGGTGCTTCACGATTCGACCACCAGCTCAAGGCATTGGTCAAGAGTAATCAGTATCGCCTCTATTGGGAGTATTCGGTCCCAACTGACCTGAAACTATCAGCAAACAGGCCCGATCTGCTCCTTGTTGATGACAAGGAGCGCATCGCCTACATTATAGACATCAGCGTTCCTGGTGAGAAGAACATCAATAAGAAAATGGCTGAAAAGCGCTCGAAATATTATGATTTGAAGCGGGAGATTTCGAGGATTTGGTCCCTCAACCAGGTTGACGTGGTCCCTGTGGTTGTCGGTGCCCTGGGAGGCTTGGTGGGGGAGACTCCTCAATGCCTTCGGACTGTGCAGGGAGGAGACCTGGCTATTGTGCAACAGGAGGTTATACAAGGTTCGATTAAAATACTGAGAACTATCCTTAACATGTAGATGCACCTCTGCTGCGTTTGCATGTTCAATAGCTAAGAGACTTGAATAACGACTGATAAAGACTGATATTTCCTTTGTTACTACTCCCTTCATTGGTTGATGTATTTTGCCTGTCGCTGCAAATTCTTTATTATTGTTTTGATGTTGGAGTTCGGATTGAGTTTCTTTCCTTTCTTCCTCTTCCTTCAACTAGTTCTTGTCCCTTTGGTTTTTAGGTTTCATTTATTTATTTATTTTTGTTTTTGTTTTTTCACTTTCTTTTTGCTGTCCCACCCATGGAAATATTTCCCGGTGGGTCTGGCTTATCGCCTTCGAAAGAAGTGAATAAAGGAGAAATAATAATAATAATATTAACTGGTTTTGAGGGAAAGAGACAAACGGGAAAAGTCTGAAGAAAAAATTGACTGTCACCACCAGGACTCGAACCAGGGACCCTCGCTTGTAGCCAACGATGCTCTAACCACTGAGCTATGGTGTAGTCGTCATCCAAGCAGAGACCGTTCAACGTTTTCTTCAGACTTCGTAACTCACACTTCCTGTGAATCCACACAGGCGGGTGGGACGCAGCCCTCACTGTACCCACACACTTCACGTACAAACTAGCACGCGGGGAGCCCCAAGTCATAAAATATTAACTGGTTTTGAGGGAAAGAGACAAACGGGAAAAGTCTGAAGAAAAAATTGACTGTCACCACCAGGACTCGAACCAGGGACCCTCGCTTGTAGCCAACGATGCTCTAACCACTGAGCTATGGTGTAGTCGTCATCCAAGCAGAGACCGTTCAACGTTTTCTTCAGACTTCGTAACTCACACTTCCTGTGAATCCACACAGGCGGGTGGGACGCAGCCCTCACTGTACCCACACACTTCACGTACAAACTAGCACGCGGGGAGCCCCAAGTCATAAAATATTAACTGGTTTTGAGGGAAAGAGACAAACGGGAAAAGTCTGAAGAAAAAATTGACTGTCACCACCAGGACTCGAACCAGGGACCCTCGCTTGTAGCCAACGATGCTCTAACCACTGAGCTATGGTGTAGTCGTCATCCAAGCAGAGACCGTTCAACGTTTTCTTCAGACTTCGTAACTCACACTTCCTGTGAATCCACACAGGCGGGTGGGAAGCAGCCCTCACTGTACCCACACACTTCACGTACAAACTAGCACGCGGGGAGCCCCAAGTCATAAAATATTAACTGGTTTTGAGGGAAAGAGACAAACGGGAATAATAATAATAATAATACTATATACAGTCAGAAAGTGCAACAACTAGGCACAAAACTGACAGAGTACTGAGACATTCGACGTCCTGACACCTAGCTTCAACACATCTCCGTAGCGCTAACTGACAGCCTTCCAACTTGGAAGGTTCAAGGTTATGGAAAGACCAAAGAGGGGAAGGCAAGCGCAACGAGTATCTAGTTACAGTGGTGGAGAGTTACTCTTAACTCGTTTCCATATGTCCTTTTCCTTTCTACTTTTATTATTGGCTCAATACCCGAGTTTCAAATAATAATAATAATAATAATAATAATAATAACCCCGTTGGGGACAGTTTAGCTTTTTGGAGCTCTGGTTGCTGACCGCCCTTGGGCTTGCAACTCGCTCCAATACTCTTTCAATTTTAGCCCCTATCTCTCTCTCTCTCTCTCTCTCTCTCTCTCTCTCTCTCTCTCTCTCTCTCTCTCTCTTCACTGTGTAACCAGTATTGTCTTTCCTAGTTCCCAAGTTTGTGTCCTAAGCGTATGCCACCTCGTCGACAATGGAGCGGTGTTGATAACCGAGAAGCCCTGGAGTGCCACTTCAAAGCCATCTGGCCAGATAAGCTCGGATACAGGAAACGGCAGCTTGCTAATTGGACAGAGCGGCGACCAAACGATGCTATAACTGAGCAGTGTCTTGCTGGCCAGATATCCCTTATCAGCCGAAAGTATCTCTCTCTGGTCGAACAAGAAGCCATTGCTCAGCAGCTCGTGGAGCGAGGGGAGCTTCCTAGCGCGTTTCTACAACGTTACCACGCAACGAATCACCAGGGAGAACCGGAGCCCTGCGGGTCCAGCGCTGCTGGCGCTAGCGCTACTGCCGGTACGAGTACTGGCACTCCGCGCACTGATGACGCCCAGGCGGATCCTCGAGCCACTGACACTAGTGCTGGTGCTGGTAGTGCTGTCAATGATGTACATGTACCTCCACCCAACTCGGACGGTGAGTCAACTGTCACTGGATCAACGTGTGAACACGTTCTTGCCTTGCATGCTGATGCACTTGGGGCTGCGGACGGTGGATCCGCAAATGTACCAGCGCTACCCTGTGGGAACTCGGCACGCTGCTGCTTCGCTTCTAGGAACAAAGAAATTGGAACTTCTGGCCCTTGCGGGTCGAATGCGCAGATACAAAGCTGATATGAAACGTAAGCAGGAGAATCAGTTATTTCGCTACAATGAACGTCAATTCTATCGTAACCTGTGTGCCAAGAAGGATAGTGACCCCGAGAACCGTCCATGTATGGATCAATTGGAGCAGTTCTGGAGAGGCATTTGGTCTCACCCTTACCCTGTGCGTCGTCAGGCCTGGATCCAGCGTGAGGGCACGTACGCAGAGGACATCCATGCCCAGGAATCTGCTGTCATTACTGCTGACCTTATGTCTGCTGCGACCTCCAAGATGCCACACTGGCGTGCCCCTGGTTGTGACCAGATCCCGCCATTCTGGATTAAAAAATTTACTGCTCTCCATCCAGCTCTACTCCGAAATTTCCAGCTGCTTCTGGATGGTGAGCTGGATGCCCCAGCGTGGTTTTCACTGGGCCAGACGGTCATGATCCCAAAGTCGAAGCTATCCTTCACAGTGCGTTTGCAATAGTAATCTTGAACAGGCTGTAGGTAGATGCACAGCCATTTCGAGATAGAGTATTGAGGGGAGGCGGTCATGGATACTATTGGTCTAACAGGGCATGTAGGTTTATGGATTTTAGGAAGGCCATAGAGTCTAGGACGAAGGGTACCAGTCGGTTTGATGCGATCGAATTCATGTTTTGATATTTGTTCTTCATTCTTTAGCTTCTTAAGGTAAGTTACAAGATCCTTTTCTACTTTTTCAGTTCGATCACAGGTCTTGACCGGACCAAGTGTACGGAACTTTGATGTGTCATTTAGGATAACGGACATCTTCTCGATGTAGTCAGTTTTATTCATTAAAACAGTTGCACGACCCTTATCAGGGCGCGTGACAATAATGTCTTTGTTATTCCGTAGCTCATGCACATCCTTCCACCCAGTGCGCAATCGGAGAGGCCCAAACGCGGGAGGCCTAGGAAAAACCCATCACCTAGACGGCAGGATAGTTCCCTGCCGCTGTCTGCCGCTCCCCCTCTGACATCTGTGTTGGACGGGCTGGAGCTTGGCAGCTCTTTGGAGGTGCGTGCGGAACCGCCACTGGTGCAGCCCTCGGGTGTGCCTAAGTCTGTGCCTCTGGGTGCTTTGCATGGGGCTGTGCCGCGAGTGGTGACAGCACCTCTGCCTCCCCCTGACCCTCCTCCTTCGAGGTCTGTGTTGGTGGGGAGCACCCGCGGCGGTCGATTTGTCCCACCGGAACCAGAGCTGGATTCAACAGAAAGACCAACAACCATGGCTGCAACAACAACACCAGCTTCACATCCAACAACAACACCAGGTTCACATCCAACAACAACAACAACTAATCCACAAAACAAAGCAGCAAATGACAGACCACGGAGATCTACAGCAGATTACAACCGGACCTATGAATTCACGGTAAAAATACAAAGGAAACAATCGGAAAGGACGACGACTGACGTGAAGGCAACGGCATTCAGGGTTGGCGTGGGTGGTGAAGGTGAGACGCAGGACGATGCAAGTGAGGAGGAGAGTCAAACCGCGGTGGATGACGGAGCAGGTTCTGATTCGGACAGTGAGGGAGAAGGTGAGCTGAGTGAGGGTGAGAGTGAGTGTGAGGGTGTGCGCGTGAGTCGAGATTGTGTGCGTCCGTCTCGTAATAACAAGTCTTCAGTATACAATCATTTGGTTTCTAGTACTGACTGTTGTCGTACTTATTCTGATTCCTGTTTTTCTGTTTTGTGCCGTGCTCGTCATGGTTATCTTTTGCAGTTACAAGTTTTGGAAGCTGTTTGTCAGCGCATTCATAAGCCGAATTTGTGTGTCCAGAAAGATAGTGTTATTACCCTAAAATTGTTCAAATAATGTTCTGTTGTGTAGTGTGGCAACGTTGTTGCCACTTGTGCCTAAATGTGTTTTGTCACCTTCTTGTTTATTACGAAGTAGTGGTTGCGACTTTGGCGATGATTTGTAAGAAATGGTTTGCTCCCCACACCGGAGCTCGCGCTATTCCGCCGACTTTACTTGACACTTGACTGACTCACGACTGCCATCCAGAGCACACGAGAAGTCCATCGAACCTTCGACTCGGCAAACCTGCAAGAAAGCACCACTCCCTGCTCAATACACAGTGTTTCGGGGAATTCACCCCTCATCAGTTGAGCTTGAGTAGGCTGAGGAAGATTGTGCCTGAAGAGCACCACTTATATAGTGCTCTCCAGGTACAAACATCACCAGGGATACAAACTTACAGAGACGCTCCGCTTCCAGCGCGATAAACACCTCGTGAACACCAGATAGCAGCTTCTTGTTTATTATTGTTATTATTATCATTCGTTCTCACTTTTTTTGTTTTTGTTGCTAATACACACCAGTCACGCTTAGTTCTTACTTGTATACCCTTGTTTTCTGCACACTTTTGTGAGAAATCGCACCTCGATATTCCAGTGCTGTCATTGTATCGTGTCACCCTACCTTGATTGCTATATTATTTCCTTTGTTCTCATTTTGTTCTTTAGTACAACGGTGATTCCTGAAGAGTGTTGTACGAAAACTTGTTCGAATCATCTTTTTTTTCCATTGCCCTTTTTCTTCTTACATGTATTTTTCCTTACCCTTTAGGTTGTTTCTTGCATCGTCTCCATCGCTTACATTGTTAATAAAGTAGTCCACATGTCGCTTCAGCTCGTCCTACTTATTGCCATATTAAAATTATTGTCTCCTCGTCGAATTTTTAAATAATAATAATAATAATAATAATAGTAGAAAGGAAAAGGACATATGGAAACGAGTTAAGAGTAACTCTCCACCACTGTAACTACATGTAGATACTATATACAGTCAGAAAGTGCAACCACTGGGCACAAAACTGACAGAGTACTGAGACATTCGACGTCCTGACACCTAGCTTCAACACATCTCCGTAGCGCTAACCGACAGCCTTCCAACTTGGAAGGTTCAAGGTCATGGAAAGACCAAAGAGGGGAAGGCAAGCGCAACGAAAACGAGCACAAGCTACAGTCCCAACGGAACAAAGAATGTCGATTGTCACTGGTCTCGTCATCGTCCAGTGACAATCGACATTCTTTGTTCCGTTGGGACTGTAGCTTGTGCTCGTTTTCGTTGCGCTTGCCTTCCCCTCTTTGGTCTTTCCATGACCTTGAACCTTCCAAGTTGGAAGGCTGTCGGTTAGCGCTACGGAGATGTGTTGAAGCTAGGTGTCAGGACGTCGAATGTCTCAGTACTCTGTCAGTTTTGTGCCCAGTGGTTGCACTTTCTGACTGTATATAGTATCTACATGTAGTTACAGTGGTGGAGAGTTACTCTTAACTCGTTTCCATATGTCCTTTTCCTTTCTACTTTTATTATAGGCTCAATACCCGAGTTTCAAATAATAATAATAATAATAATAATAATAATAATAATAATAATAATAATAATAATAATAATGTAAGCGATGGAGACGATGCAAGAAACAACCTAAAGGGTAAGGAAAAATACATGTAAGAAGAAAAAGGGCAATGGAAAAAAAAGATGATTCGAACAAGTTTTCGTACAACACTCTTCAGGAATCACCGTTGTACTAAAGAACAAAATGAGAACAAAGGAAATAATATAGCAATCAAGGTAGGGTGACACGTAACAATGACAGCACTGGAATATCGATTTTTTTTCCATTGCCCTTTCTCTTCTTACATGTATTTTTCCTTACCCTTTAGGTTGTTTCTTGCATCGTCTCCATTGCTTACATTGTTAATAAAGTGCACCTCGATATTCCAGTGCTGTCATTGTTACGTGTCACCCTACCTTGATTGCTATATTATTTCCTTTGTTCTCATTTTGTTCTTTAGTACAACGGTGATTCCTGAAGAGTGTTGTACGAAAACTTGTTCGAATCATCTTTTTTTTCCATTGCCCTTTTTCTTCTTACATGTATTTTTCCTTACCCTTTAGGTTGTTTCTTGCATCGTCTCCATCGCTTACATTGTTAATAAAGTGCACCTCGATATTCCAGTGCAATAATAATAATAATAATAATGTTGTGGAGTCAATGGGCGACTGCATTGGTATGCGTTTCAACCCGTCAAAGTCTAGCTGGCTCACTATGAAACGGGGGAGAGCCCAGAGCGATCAGCAGTCTGCTCTCCAGACACTCCAGGGTCGCGCCATTGCTAAGCTGCAGGCGGAGGAGTCCTACACAGGGGCGTGCTCGGCCCCCCAACTAGGGGGGTGCACGGGAGCCGAGGGGAGCCCCCCACCCCCCCCCCGGCAATTTTCTGCAATTTGTTTGCAACCTTTCTTGAATTTTAGAGCATATTTGCACGCATTACAATTGCAATTACCCAGATTGAAAATTTTTGGGGGGTGCACGTGCCCCCCGTGCCCATCGCCGAGCACGCGCCTGCTACAGGTACCTTGGTGTCCCGGAATCAGCACATTTTCACGCCACCGAATTGAAGACCACAGCAAAGGCTGAGTTCGGCCGCCGTCTTCAATTGATATGCTCGTCTCAATTGAACGCCAGGAACTTGGTCAAAGCCATCAACACCTTTGCCATTCCAGTCATCCTCTACTCTCTGTGCATCGTTGAGTGGACAAAGGCAGAGATAGAGGAACTCGACCGACAGACCCACCAAGCACTGTTTAAAGCACACGCCCGCCACCCCAAGGACTCTGCCGCCAGGGTCCACCTGCCTCGTGACATGGGTGGTCGAGGAATTCTATCATTCCAGGATCTCCTGGATAGAACCCGTGTCCGGGTGGCGTAGTACCTACAAGCCCACCCAAACGTGCCACTGTTGGCTGCTGTTAAGCGCCATCACGACAATGATGTGGCACCGTCAAAATCAGTTACACGTCAAGCCTCCAGACTTCTGGGTGAACTTGACCTACCCGACTTGGAGACTGCCACAAAAGTAATTGTCAAGAAAGCCGTTGCTCTCCGGTGCCTGGCCGTTATCCAAGGTAAGCCTCTCCATGGCCAGTTCTGGAGACGAGCTTCTGATGCTGGCTTGGATCTGGGCTTGAGATTTCGCTGGCTGAAATCGCCAACGATCAGGCCTGCGACAGAGGGACTCTTGCTGGCTGTACAGGATCAGGCCATTGCGACCAGGCACTATCAGGTCACGGTCATTGGACGGGGAGACGTTGTGGACATTTGTCGAGTTTGCGGCACTCGCGGAGAAACAGTTGATCACATTGTGGCCTGTTGCCCAGCCCTAGCCAAAACACTGTACATTGAACGGCATGACACGCTCGTCAAGTTGGTGCATTGGGCACTATGCAAGCGGCATGGTTTGGGTCAGCCGGGAAGCAACCCGCTGAAGCATCATCTTGTGCCTGTCACGGAAAATCTTGACATGAAGCTCCTGTGGGAGTTCAATATCCCAACGGATACGCAAATGCGCCACAACCGTCCAGACCTGGTGTTGCGGTCCAGCACACAGGTGCTGCTGTTGGATGTCAGTGTTCCATTGGACCAGAATGTGCCCACAAAAATTGCCGAAAAAATAACAAAGTACGCTCCCCTTTGCCAAGGGCTTTGGCGCATCTGGCATGTGGATGATGTCCGCGTTGTGCCCCTGGTTGTTGGGGCGCTTGGTGGACTGACTGGTGTGTCCCTGTCACACTTTGTGTTGGCATTGGCAGGCACTCTGCGCATTGAAAGGGCTCAGCAATGTGCTATCCTGGGCACGCTGAACATCGTCAAGTCGGTTCTTGGCATTCGGCTCCTCATGTTACGGGTAGAGCTAGTCCGTATAAACCTCCAATACCGCATTTGCTTTGACATCCATGAATGTGCAGTATGACGGTCCTCACAGCCTGATTTTTCTCTTGCCATTTGAGTATGTCCGGCATTCATCTCTTCCTCTATTTCTACAGGTCTATTCCTGTACTGGTAGTCCATTTTTGTGATTACTCTTTTTGTATTCGAATATGTCCTGTCCTCCTCCATCTTTTTGTATTCGAATATGTCCTGGCCTCCTCCATCGTTCTGCTTATTTCTGTCCGTCTCTCAGTTTCTGCGTCGGCTTTCAATATTTTTGCTTTGGTTTTTACAATCCTTTTTGCTTCGGTCTTCATTGCGTTGGCCATTTATCTATTTTTTTCTCTCATTACCCTTGGTCTCTTTTGGCCCGGTGATGGGGTTCTTACCTCATGTCATGACAACGTGGGTGAAATAAAGCCAACTCCATAATAATAATAATAATGGTGTTTACTACTTGAGTAGTTCTGTTATACATGACTGTGATTTTATGTGAGTATCGAAGTTGGTATAGTTGAATTTTTCTCTCATGAAGTTTATCAAAATTTTGTTCAGGATTTTCTTTTATCTTCATTGATTGGTGCTTCACCCTTGGGTCATATGGATAATACTAATAATAATAATAATGGTGTTTACTACTTGAGTAGTTCTGTTATACATGACTGTGATTTTATGTATTGTATTGGATTGTATTTATTTAAAAGGATTCTCCAAAAGCAAATGGATGCGTATCACGGAAGTCTCCCACATAAATATCGCAAGAAAGTGGGGAAATGGGGGAGAGGAGAGTGGAAGATGAAGCATGGGAAGAAAGGAAACAAGTACCTAAATATCGAGGTATAAAAGCAGGAAAGAAATCGACGAGGGAAGAAATCACCTCTGCAGATAATAGCGGGACATTAAGATGAAAAAAACCCCAGCAAGGATTAATTTCAAGGAAAAAAATTTCTCAAACGGAAAAGTTCGGAATTCCAGTCAGAGAATATCTATGCTGTGAGTAATGAGCCTTTAGAGCAATGCGAAAATTGACAGAGGACTGAACGCAGCGGATGTGTTCTGGAAGTTTGTTCCATTCCACAGATAAACTGAAGAGAGGAGATTTAAGGAAATGGGCGCCAGAACGAGGTAAAACTATAGAGGACGGGTGACGACAACTAAGGGATACATTGAATTTGAAACGAATTAGCAAAGACGGAAACTGGTAAAAGACATGATGAAATACAGCAAGGACAGAATCTGACGACGCCACTTCAGGGATGACCAGTCACAAGTACGATTAAGAATCTGCTTCGGGGTTTCCCACTCAGGAGGGTGCCGGGTCTTACAAAGCAGATATGAACGAGCAGCAACGGCTTGCAGTCGGTCTAACGTAAGCGAATCTGAATGGGATACGGCGAATGACCAGACAGGGACTGCGTATTCTAACAGTGGTCGTACGTAACACTTGTAGAGCAAATTCACGGTTGAAGCAGAAAGGAAATGGCCCATATGGCGCAACAGAAAAACACGATTGCGAAACTTATGGGTGATAGATTTTATATGGTCAGAAAAATTTAGTGAAGGAGTGATAGTCACGCCGAGATGACAGTGGCTATCACCTTTCTGAATAGGCACACCGTTCATTGTCAAGGGGGATGACGGGCCGGGGGCTAATGCATATTTTTGAAAGGGTAGGTGGACGCATTTACTGGTGTTAAACGTCATGGCAGTAGCTGATGACCATTGACAACACTTATCAATGTCAGTCTGGAGCAATGCATGATGGATAGGAAGTGAGGTGTTTGCTGGAGAAACAAGAATTAAATTAGAGTCATCAGCAAAAAGGGATAGGGTACTAGAAGCAGGGGCATCAGGAAAGGAGTTGATGCACAGGTTAAAAAGAAGCGGGCCGAGATGGGAACCTTGGGGTACGCCAGCGGTGATGGGCAAAGGGTCAGAAAGAGTTTGGCCAATGCGAACGCAAATACTACGATCACTGATGAAGTCCTTCACCCAAGAACAGGCAGAAAGAGAACACCAACCTGAAACAGATTGAATAACTAAATGATGACTAACTCTGTCAAAGGCCTTAGAAAAATCAAGGAACAGCTGGTCACAAGAAGACTTAGAGTCAAATGCACGCGAAACAATTGAGGTAAGCTGTACCAATTGGTCAACTGTTGACCTCTTTCGACAAAAGCCAAACTGGTTGGAACTGATAATTTTATGGCTCTCAACAAACGAGTAAAACTGACGGCTAATCATAGACTCATACAATTTGGCAACTGCATTTAACAGCGATATAGGACGGTAATTGACTGGGTGAGAAGGATTACCTTTTCCCTTGAACACAGGTACAACAACGGCAGATTTCCACTCCCTGGGCTGAGTACTGGACAGCAAGCAGCGGTTGAAAAGGGCGGAAAGAGACTGTGACGTGACCTCAGCTGTTTCACGGAGGATGCGATTGTTCAGCAGTCCAGCGGTTTTACGTTGAATGGGAAGTCTGGATAGCGTGTCAAATACGGACTGCACAGAGAATGGTTGTATGGAGAACTTCACAGTGGACGTGGGTGTTAAAATACCAGCTGAGTGCAGGTCAGGTGTTAGCAGTGGCGCCTGGCTGTAGCTCGCAAACACTTTGGCTAGGAGATTCGTCTTTTCCGTATTACTCGTGGCTGGGTAGGCTTGGTTGTCATGGTAAAGATCAGGGATAACCGGAGACGGGCGATTCACATTACAAAGGATCTTTGCTTTGCGCCACCATGTACGGGTTCCATGATGCTGAGCCATGTCTCTCGCCATCCTCTCGTGATAATGGCGTTTCGCCTTCCGGAGCAAGGAAGTAAGACAGTTACGTGAGAGTCTATACGCTATCCAACTATCTGTAGATCCGAGACGTTTGGCCTTGGCGAAGAGGCGATCCCAAAGCCGCCTCTGACGATGGTGAACAGCAGAGTACCAAGGCTTGTTCGATGGAAATGTGCTTCTCCGGACAACGGGAACAAACAACGATACAGAGTCTTCCAGCGCTGTGCGCCACAATGACCAGGCCTCATCAACTGTTTGCGCATTTTGGACGGCATCTAGCAAGGGTAGTTGCCACACGTGGTTGTTAAATGCTTGCCAGTCCGTGTGGGCAAAGTCGAGCCAGGTGTTTTGTGCAGAAGATGTTTGGGCTGTGGAGCCTGCTGATCGGTTGTGGACTACATCGAAAACTACAGGACAGTGATCAGATACCGGTGGGAGGATGGTGAGATGGGAGACTGCTATTGGAGCATTAGTGACAACTAGGTCGAGTAGTGATGAACTCTTACCACTTGCGGAGTAGCGGGTAGGCTGTTGATCCACAAGTTGCGATAAGCCCAGATCATCCAGGGTGTCATACATGCATGTACCAGCAGGTGTATCAGGATCGGATGCTAGCCATTTCCAGAGGCGAGCGTTAAAGTCGCCAATGACAAATATGGAAGCTTGAGGACAAGATATTGATTGAATGCAGGTCCGGAGTGCGCTGCAGAACTGATCAGGTGGCTGCCAAGGAGGACGGTAACAACAGAACACAAACGTGGAGTTGGTGCGATACTCTAGTTCTATGCACACAATTTCAATGGTTGGATCAGCAGGCTGAAGATCTGGACGATGTTTGGTAGTATGGGAAATGGAAGGGTGGAGGAGGAATGCCACTCCACCTCCACGTCGCACGGTATTGTTGTGACGGTCATGCCGGATAATTTTCTATTCAGCTGACGGTGTTAATATTGAACTTGTGATATCAGGAGTCAACCAGGTTTCAGTTATGCCCAAGATATCTAGTTGAGATGTGCAGAATAAGTTTTTAATCTCATCAGCCCGCTTCAGCCAGCTGCATGCGTTAACTGTGCAGATCCTGATACTCGACGGAGACTTCATATCATGAATACAAGGTGAAAAGTTGAAAGTCAAAGGGGACGGTTGGAATGGTGGAGCAAGAGGGTTCAGTGTGGTCACTTGCGATTGTCGACCGGGAGAGAACGGGGCTGCATTTGGGTTAAGAGTAAAAGCGTGTGGTGATGTGGGAAAAAAGATGGGTGCGTGTGGATTCAACATCACAGTTTATGATTTCTTGGGGAGGGGTGGTTCTTGAACTTCTGTGAGTATCGAAGTTGGTATAGTTGAATTTTTCTCTCATGAAGTTTATCAAAATTTTGTTCAGGATTTTCTTTTATCTTCATTGATTGGTGCTTCACCCTTGGGTCATATGGATCCCGGTGCTGTGCTTCATGCCTCCTTTCAAGCTTTCTTTTTCTGCTTTGGGAGTGAATAAAGTCGTCATAATAATAAAGGGTTTGCTCCCCACACCGGAGCTCGCGCTATTCCGCCGACTTTACTTGACACTTGACACTTAATAATAATAATAATAATTATACAAATAACCTACGCGGAGATAATAATTTTAATATAGCTATGAATAGGATGAAGGCCGCAGACATCACGCAACTACGTTACTTGTTTGACATGTATTACTGTGTATTTTATAACAAAAATATTATTGAAAACCCAGAATCGATTTTCTCGTTCCTATCATCCTATATTTTTGTTATAAAATACACAGTAATACATGTCAAACAAGTAACGTAGTTGCGTGATGTCTGCGGCCTTCATCCTATTCATAGCTATATTAAAATAATATTAATAAAAATAATAATAATTCAAAGGATCAGTCGGGAAAGTGAACTGCCTGAAAAGAGAAAAAAAACGCCAGACCCACCAGGACTCGAACCTGGGACCCTGCTTGTCATGAGCAATGCTCTAACCACTGAGCTATGGGATCAGGCTGAACCTAGAAGGCGCTGAAAAGTGTTTCACTCCAAAGGCAGTTCACTTCCCCGACTGATCCTTTGAATTTGAAGTTCTCCCAATCCTTTCCAAATAATAATACAACACTACAACAAAGTCATGAAGGTTTACCAAAATCGATTTTCTTGTCACAATCATCAGTGGAAAGCCGTGACTGAAGAGTAACCATGCTGAATCAATGATTAATATACATTCAATAATGACTGTGTTACAATAATATTCGTGGCACTCAAGATCGCGGCCCCTTTGGCGCCTCATTTTGCTTGACATCTGCAAAATATCTCCGAATTCTTCGAGACTCGTTCTTGAAGAATCCCAGTTTCTTCGACTTCTGTTTTCTTCTTCTCCTAGAAGCTAGAGAATTTAAATAGAAGTTACGATAATTATAATGACTAAACTAACACCACCAGTTACTGAACAATCAGCTTACGCGATAACATTGCACGACACTGACCCAATGGTATAATAATTATTATAGTGCCCTCTACCTTTTGTAGTTTGAGCACTCTGGCGCTAGAGCGACGAGCTATCTTAATGGCTGTGGTGTCTCCTTTGCACCATGGCTGGTAGCTCAGCCTATTTAGCTCTTAGCTGTACTGATGAGGCCTTTATGGCCGAACCAGCTTGCTGTCTACAGCATTGGAAGATAGATAGATAACTGATTGATGGATGGATGGATAGATAGATAGAGATAGATAGAGAGAGAGAGAGAGAGAGAGAGACAGAGGGAGACAGGCAGACAGACAGGCACGCACCCAGGCGGACAGACGTCAGCACTCCCATATTGTAGCGTTACTGCGATTTCTGCGAGAATCACTGGTGCCACGGCATTAAGTTTTATCAAAACGAATAATGAATATTATTCGTTATGGAACACGTGAGCCTTGAATTCACAGTATTGCTGAATACCGAAAAGCCACGTGTTACGCAGATAGCAAAACTGCCAAAAAGAACCAGAGCATAGTGGCGCAAACCAGAGTATTTTCACGGCTGCCTCCACATACTGTGCGGACCGAGCTGGTCTAGTCAGAACGATACAATACAATTGCTATGTGTGTTGGAGGATGCAAGGCTCCCAGTAAACAACCGGGGTCCGGCAGAAAATAACGCAAGTTCTGCCAAGGCAGCACCTTGCACTCCGTCCCGGACGCTCCACATTACAAAAAGAATGCACAACGACCTACACACTATGAGAAGAAGGGGGGGGGGGAGGAGACAAAAAGAAAAATATATACATAAATTCTACTTGGTAGAAAATTAAATCATTAGCAGTTCTGCGACTATAATAATGAGTTAACTTCTTCTTAGAACAGGATGCTGAGGAGAGCAGCAATTACTGTATAAGGTACCAGGGAGGATGGGGCCGTCTGGTGGATGGCCGCCGAGTTCCCCAAATAGCCCATGGGTTCCGACAATAAGAGGGATATGTTGCCGCTCGGGTTGGCCGCCATGCTGCGCTTCTGTCCCCGGTCCGTTTCGCAGCCCGGGGTGTAGCAGTCACGGCACCTGAGGACCTTGGCATCGCCGGGCAAGGTCTTGTCCTTGTAGCCAGACTGCTCCTTGATCTGCTGCAGTGTGGGGCACTTGGTACGATTCACCGGAGGACTTATGTACTCAGCAGTCATGCTGGCATTGCAGTAACACGAGCCGGGAATCAGGCGGCAATGTTCCGTATCGTTGAGCACCTTCGGACAGTAGGTTCCGTTCTCTTCTCCTACGTCGGGAAAGTAGCGTGCCAACAGGCATGCGACGTCTGGCGAGTTCTTCTTCAACAGGGCACGGCTGGTGGTTCTCTGGCCGGCTGCGTTGTGGTAGAGGAAGTCGCCTTTAGGCGCCCCCAGCCAGACAGCGATAGCATTTTTAAAGTAATCGTACGCTAATGTACTTGCCCACTCACCCTCATTCCCGGACAGCGCACTCTCAATGCGCTGTTGGTCCTGTCCGGCCGGTCTGTTTCCTGCCGTGTAGTTTGACTTCACACCATGCTCTCCTTTCCCTCCCAGGTTGTACCACAGGTAGAGGCCGCTCGCCGTGTCACGCACAGACAAACACACAATGGCGACGAATGCGTCGGGATCTAGCTCCAGAATTCCAATAGAATGAATTGTTTGGAAGAAGTGAGCGATAGCGGGGGAAAGTTGAGGGTGCTCGATACAGTCGGGGACCGTGTAAATAACAGATTCATCAACGCCGACAGAGGGACTTTCTCTCCCTGCAGTTTGGACTGGCGTAAATGGGGAGCCTTCAGGGTGTCCTGACCAATCGTTCCTTTTCGTTGTTTTGTTGAAGTGCTGGCAGGAGTTGATGAGCACGCGGACATACGCTTTGCTCAAATGGTCGGCCAGGTTCGGCATGACACGGGAAGACCATTTCAGTAGAAAAGAAATTTGCTCTCTGACCTGAGCGAAAGTCTCATTCCTTGCAGAGTCTGACAGGATCGCAATCCCGCTAGCGTTACCAGCTGTGCCGCTCTGAACGTTCGAGTACTGGCGGTAGAAAGCTGGCGGCTTGAAGCAGCCCATGGCAGATCTTCCCGATGCGCAGCTTGCATTGTTGAATCTCTCCAGGACACCAGGGTCTTGAGGATCGACGATGGAGTTGCCCGTTTCCAGCAGCCGAATGGGCCCGATGCGGATGGGGCAGCAAGTGTCGTTCAAATTCGCCACCTCCCAGGCGCGCTTCAAGGGATAGGCCTCATCGCAATAATCATAAAACGTGTCTTCAGATTTCAATGGTGCCTTGCAGTTGGTCTGGGCGAAAACCAAACAAGGTCCCACCGCTACGAAAAAGAGCAACTGAAGAGCCCTCATCCTGAACCCACACTGATTCACTATCCAGCGCCTGAATGGCAAAAGCGGACACCTCAGGGAATGTCCAATGGCGTTGTTCCTTGACAAGGTTGTGACAAGCAAACTGTCCTTTAGCCTCTCCGAACCATACAACTCTGTGAGCCAGGTGAACAAAATTATGGTGTTTTACGTCAACCATGACGGCTACAATGGCCAACCAGACCACAACGAAGTTGGGGCCAAAGAGAGAGTTTATTTCTTTCACGAGAAAATATATACAGGGGCCATTTTTACGAAAAATGATTTATGTATACAAAAATGCATGTACGAAGTCACTACAGACTTTACGGCAAAGGAAGAAAAGTTAGTTACCGTAGAATCCCGCGTATAAGCCCATGCCCGCGCCTGTCATCACACCATGCATGGTACAAAGCGCTGCGTCTACGTCCACGTAAGGAGTTTTTGGTCGGTTGTCACGATGATCCGTATACAGTCCAAGAGATCGCCTAGTTAGGACAGGTGACGTCCGATTGTTGTTACCATGGAAGAGCCTTGTTTGTACGCGTGGTCGAAGCGTTTTGTACACATTTCGGCTGCATTTGGACCATCGATTTCGATTTTTCAAAATGTGGTTTCCACTTTCCAGACCGCACGTGGTGCTTCCTCCATGAACAATTATTTTGATACTGAGTCGAGCAAGTCTGGTCACTAGAATTGCAAGACGAAGATATGGACACCAGACCAGCCGTGAGTGGCCATCGTAGGCGCCAAGTGACAGGATATAGCGGACGGAGCAAGACGGTGGAGTTGCCAAAGCAAAAGGAAAAGCGGGCTAATGAAGAAGGTTTGCTCTCATTAAAAAATATTTAGCTCTTATGGTTTAGAAACGTTTGACAGTCGCATCTTTGCGTATTGACAGTTGCCTTGGAATTTTCCCTGCGACGCTCACTACCATATATACATTTAGCTACGTATAAGCTGATTTTTGAACACTGGCATACCACGTAAAGTGGAGAACATGTATTTTATGTAATGAAGTACATGTACTGCAGTTCACTTCGAAAAGAACAACTCCCCCCAAACAAAGGATAACTTAATTTCATTCACAAAAGTCGATACACCATTGAAAGTACAAAAATTGTTCTCTGGTGTGCCTCTAGGCAATGGAGCTGTCGACAGCCACCCAGGCCAAAGTACTGGTGTTGGTGATCGCACCATCTGGCGTCCAACACCTGTACAATAGCCACCCACTACACGACTTCCTTCCTGCACTCCACATCCACACATCACCACAACCACCACAGCCACCAACACCAGCTGCCTGTTCTGCAAGGAGTGGTTCACTTCAGCAACCGACAGCAGCAACAGTCACTGGCACGGCAACAGTCACTGGCACGGCACCAGTGCAGCAGCTGCAACACCAACAACCACCACCGCCACAACAACAACAAACACAACCACCACAACAAACACAACCACAACGACAAACACAACCACAACAACAAACACAACCACCACAACAACAGGAGGCTATTGAAATGCCACTGCTGCAGCAGCAGCAGCAACCACCACTTGCGGCAGGAGCGCCAACCCAAACAAATGTGTGTATTGCCTGCAAAGGCGGCCCACCTCCCCTTCTCAGGACATGTCGTGGATGTGCACGACCATACCACCACATGTGCCAATCAATGGACGAACACGAACAAACATTGTGTGACCAGTGTTATCTCGGTAGAACCTTGAAAGAGAAGGGGCAACCACCTGAACAAGAGCAGCAGCAGCAGCAAGAACAACAACAGCTGATACCATTGCTTGTACAGCAACAGCACCAGCTGGAGCAGCAACACGTGATACAACTCTACGTACAGCAACGGCAGCAGCAGCGCCAACAGCAGCAGCAGCAGCAGCAGCAACAGCAGCAGCAGCAGTAATCTCGCGCCTACTAATGCAGGAAACAAGAAGTGGCAAGACAGAGAAAGAGATGGAGCGCAGCAGCAGCAGCACTCGGACAAGAAGCATAATGCTATAATTCATGAATGAATAATACCAGAAGTTCTGGCCGCATGGCATCAATGATATCAAGATTGAAGAATTACAAGCACACAATTTTCTGTGTGGTGTCATTATGAACTGTCATATTCCTTGTGAGGAACTTCCGTGTAATGCCTTCAAGGCCACCATATTGCGCCATGCATTCATGGGCATGGTGCAGAAAAATTCAGAACTGTTCAGCTGCATAGGACGAGTGATGGCTTGACTGAGAGCATCCAACGCACTTCGCACTACAGTATCACTCCAAACAAAGAGAGCAAACAGCACAAGAAAACGCAGCATCAATGTTCATTGAATGTTTTTTATGTAGAGCATACAGACCGCCGAGCATACTCAACACGCAGCTCGAGAAACAGAACAGTACAGATTACAGAGGTATGTCAGACGCACATAACAAAGAGGAAAGTTGTGTACGAACAACTTAGTTATGAAACCGTTCATCACTCCCAGAATACCTGCGATGTGCCTCGGAATTCAGCCAGGCTAGATCTTTTTTTCCGTATTTTACTACAACTGTGAAACCACCAGTACTTTAAAACAACATTTTTGTTCTTAAAATGCCAGTTGTAATGAAAAATCAGGTATGTTTTCATCTACAGTACAACAAATTCGACCCTTAAAATTTCACGGCCCCATGCCCTACCTGCAGATAGACTTGATGTTCCGTCCGCTGATGCTGGAGAGGACATCCAACAGCGACTTCCTGGCGTTTTTGTCCTTCCTTGTGGACGTACTCCCCCACTGGTAGTGGAAGGGGTTTCCACATTGGTAGGCCCCAGGAGTGGCACGACGCGAGGAACGTCTGGCCTGCACGTCATGCTTCCGCGACGACATGATCAGTGGTCTGGTGGCACTGGACGAAGAGCTCCAAACGTAGACTGGTCAACAGACTGGCGATCACCAAACTAAAAAAGACGAAGTCTGTGCCCTATTTCTAGTATTTGGCCAAGCAAAACCTCTCAACGAAAACAAACTACACATGGAATCCACAATTTTTTTCAGGGGAATGCATGAAAAGGCCATTGCCAACACGTGGCTGTACACGTGTACGCCTGCATTTGACGCATGTGGTCTGCATTCGTGCATTTCTCCCATCCGAATCAGCCCGAATCCACCATTCCTCCTTCTCTGCATCAAAACAGCAGAAGCAGATCAAGTGAATTTTGAAACGCTCAAATGACGCGTACGCAGTACTGAATTTCTATAGCAACCACCGCCAACAGTCACCTGTCCTAACTAGGCGATCTCTGAGACCTGGTATACGGGGTGAAAACGGGAGCAGAGGAAACGGGAGACTAAAGGCCGATTCACAATACAACTTTCTGCAACGCGACATGCGACTTGCGACGCATGCGACGAGCTGCGACAGCGACACACGGTTCACAATATTCTTCATGTTTGCGACATCCTCATATCATGCACAAGTAGTACTATGCACGTGCACTGCACGTGCACCCAGGGTCGAAACTATACTCCATTTGTGTATGTCGCGTGTCGCATGTCGCAAAAGTTGAACTTTCTTCAACTTCTGCGACAGGTGCATTGCGACAGCTTGCGACAGCTTGCGACAGCTCGCGACAGGCAGTTTCTTGTCGCAACTGTCGCAAATCGCGTGTCGCGTCGCAGAAAGTTGTATTGTGAATCGGCCTTAAAGCCTGGTTCACACTAGGCCGATTTTCCGGCGACATGGACTCGTACGAAAAATCCTCAAGATCGGGGCAAAAATTGCGTAGTGTGAACTGTGTTGTCGTACAGGCCATGCAGGGTTCCGACAAATCTGCGGCGATTTTCTGGTCGCACTACATGTAGTTTTCGGCCAAGTATCGACTGGTCGATATTTAGCCGAAAAGCCGGCCCATTTTTACTGCTTGCGCGTGATGGAGCGCGGGATACGGACCAATAACGGTAGGCTTTTCACCATGACAGCAATGAGCGTCGATGTCGAGCTCATGACCTCTTGTACTTTTGTACTCTTGAGTCTTGATGATTTGTAATTGTAAAGTCCTACCAAACTTTCATAACCCCCATGAACTCTTGCTTTTAATATGGATAATCGATGCTCTATTGCGAGTGAGTCGTTCCCCATGTGTGAACAGGCCGTCCGACTCTCAATCTCCTCAGCGGTTGTTGCCTTCCTCGGGGTCTGCAAACCCTGCACTACCGTACTCACAACACTGCCGCTAGGCCCTGCCGCCGTTATGTTACCGTATCACCCGTACCCGTACACTGCGAACATGCAGTCCGTGCGCCAGTTCAGAAAAAGTCGTCTAAAAGTAATTAGTTGCACTTTTATTTTCCAGATTTGCCAGATTTCGCAGTTTTCTGAAGATATCGCGAGACGAATACTCAATGGCGTCTCCTTCGTCGTCCTTTGGTTTACGTCCCCCGTGAGTTCTTTGTCTCAGATCGTTGTCGAAATCCAACCTAATAGTTGTTCTCTGCCCTAAGTTTTGTCCGTGCCGATAACAAATAACGAGAAGTTGAGTTCTCGCTCGTCGCTTGCGTTTTCGTTATGTCGCTGATATTTTGGTTGAACATGCTATAATTTCGTGCCGTTGGTTTGTACAAGGGTTTCGCTATTTCCTGCTTATTTATTTAGAAAGAGATATTAGCCAACAGTGCATCCTCCAATTTTGGCTTGTGCAAAATATCCGACAGCGGTGATACCAACCGTTTCGTCAACACTGTATTTTTGACACATTTTGACACACACATGTCTTCAATTGGTGGACTTATGAACGACCGACAGAATCGTTCAAGGGGTCCTAGTATTCTGCGATGTTCCAGCCAGACCATTGTATCCGTAGACCACGAATTTACAAACAACACGAACCCCCACAGGTTGCTGGAGCTCCAAACACAAACCCTCGCAGATCAATGCATGTGCCTATACTTGTATGTACAATAGTAACAATATCAAGCCAAATACAGTACTGAGGTGGGAAAGAAATATAAATAATTCATGCAGAGAGGATGACACTACA
This sequence comes from Sycon ciliatum, assembly GCF_964019385.1. NCBI lineage: Eukaryota > Metazoa > Porifera > Calcarea > Leucosolenida > Sycettidae > Sycon > Sycon ciliatum. Next base: position 23,688,347 of record NC_088645.1, on the reverse strand, counting down.
AACACAGCACCTGAGCCAATGCAGAATTGAAGTGAAAAATGGCATCTGCGGATGGCCAGGATACGGTGCTACTATTAAATTTTACAGAACAACCGCCACAAGCTATGACACATAACGTCTCGTACCTTCATTCACGGCGGACGCATGGAGCAAAGAATACGTTTACCATACACCCGTACATACATGCACACGTGAATTGACACGTGTTCATGCGCTTTTTTCAACAGACCCACACACGTCTGCATGTACATGTAAACGCACAGACATGTACACGTACGTACGTGCACGAACATACACACCCATAAACATGCACACACACACGCTAAAGTATGGGAGCATATGTGCACAAAGCATCACGTGATTGCATTCACAAGTTTATACAAGCCAGCCAGGTAATGAATGCATACTTGTAGTTGTGTGGTAGCTGCTACAACAAATGGAGCATTGGCTAAATATTGCAATAAGGAGAGCGTTATGATAGTCATGCAAAGGTTCTGCTGTTATCAACGAAGTGCACGCCTCTCGTGCTAAGTTCAAGATCCATTGTACTCTTCTTTGCAACATACTTCGTGCAGCTTGCATCCAATCGTAGGCATCACGAGTCAAGGCAGCAGCCACATGGACCAGTAAGATTCACTGATATTGAGGATTTGGACCAGGGTGCTGTTCCGATCAAACTTGCAATAACACCTTGTTGAGCTGGGTCTTCCCCACTGGCACAGCCACCTTGTGTGGCCCTACCATTAGTGGTCTCTGCCCGTTGCCTTCATTTCATTGGTAGGGTTGTGTTTGACGAAAAGCCCACTTGGCTGCATTCCAGCATCTAGCTTTCAAATGTAAGTGTGATGTATTGATATCACAGACATGCTGACGTTTGGTACATGCCTCAAGGCTAGTCAATAGAATTGATAGTCATACATCACTTCAAGCTAGGACCTCTCCAGTGGGAGAAATGAGGTGATCCACTGTTGTCCGCTGGAAGCGTTTGACCCTGTTGATTATGGTGATATCTACATAGGCATCAATACACAGCCGGAAAGTGAAGTGTGCACACACAGACGCACACACACACAGACACACACAGACACACACACGCACACAGACACACACACGCACGCACATACATACCAAGCAGCATAGCACCACAATTTCCACCATGTAAAGCAGCAAGTATCGCCCCCCCCAAGCATGTGTATGCACAGAGTACATGATTATGCCACAGGGGATTTTTTATATATTTGAATGCAGGTGCACAGACCCTGGGTCATTGGCATTGGTTATGGGTTTCATATTCATGTCCTAGCTATAAATTGATAAGTCAATTATAATTTTGCTCTTCTGTTTCATGCATTGTGTGTAAAATACCAATATACAGGCAAATTGTACTAAAGTACCATACAGCTCCGCATCAATTTTGCCAATGCTGTTGATTGTACATTGTTCACAATCGCTGCAATCGCTGCCATTTCTCATAAATAATATTGTCATGCAGTATAGTTACGAAATACACCGCCAGGATGCCACAATACAAAGATGGCTACATTTTTTCAACCAACATGCAATTATTGCGAAAAAATAAATATTTCCATAATTTCGTGCCGTTGGTTTGTACACAATTTCAGGGCTAAAATAACCTTACCCTGTCATGGCGATATCTCTGAGGAGTTGAATTCACCTAGTCTCCCTTGTGCAAAAAATTCCCTCGTGGTGCTGCCAGCTGCAATGTAATGGCAACCCAGAATAGGGTGAAAATCGAAAACGATAAATTCCTCGCCTCCCGTCCATCCAACTGCGCTGGTTGCATCAAGTACGATGTTTAGAAGACGAGTGGCATCCGACTAACGACTGGCAACATATTTCTTGAAGAAGGAAGCCCTCATTTCACCGACTGGCCTCGAGGTAGGCAACAAATCGACCAACAATTTACTGACCGGCGTCGTCATCTTTCCCTGCATAACGTCTGCATGTATGGTTCCCGCGCAGAAAATAAAAATCGGGCCAAAACAGGGTCTGGCGCACGGACTGATGGTTGGCTCGCCAGGCCGGGGGTGGTTGGTTCTTGCACCTTCCATTTTGAGCAGGGCCGCAGTTTTGGCAGTTCCGTCCACTCTTGACACAAGCACAGCCAACACAGGAGCCTTTGCTTGGCGATATGACGCGCACCGCACTGAAACCAATCGAAGATCTGCTCAAAAACCCGGAGCTGCAAAAAAACTCAAACACGCGGAGTCGCTCTACAAGTGGATAGCTTCGGGGTCTGCAAACCAGGGAGTAGTAAAATACGTATTTTACTACTCCCTGCTGCAAACCCTGCACTACCGTACAACACTGCCGCGCGCTGGCCCTAGCTAGGCCCAGCCGCCGTTATGTTACCGTATCGCCCGTACCCGTACACTGCGAAGATGGTTGGCTCGCCGGTGGTGCCGGTGGTTGGTTCTTGCACCTTCCATTTTGAGCAGGGCCGCAGTTTTGGCAGTTCCGTCCAGGGAGTAGTACTGGTATTGTAAGCATGTTACAAGGCGAGGACGCGTAGTGCTCCTGACTAGACTACAACCATAACCCGGTTGGCAGACGCGTCCTCGCCTTGTAACATGCTGTCAAAATCGAAAACATGTCAACTACCAAGCAAGGCTTCTGTATATACTGGTATTGTACTACTCCCTGGTTCCGTCCACTCTTGACACAAGCACAGCCAACACAGGAGTCTTTGCCGTTGCACCGACAACATTGGTGGCCACCCTGCATGGCGCGCTTGGCGATATATACCTGTGCCCTGTAGATGCTGAAGACAAGCGAAATCTTCTGTTTTTTTCTGTTTTCTTTCTGTTCTACCCGATCTCCCTCTGATGTACCGCTGACTCTATGCTGAAGATCTAAGCATTTAAACACCCTAGTAAAATAAAAGTTAATAATAATAATAATAATAATAATAATAAATTCTCATACTCATTATAATTTTCATATTCGCTTTCATGTTACAGGTCCTCCCTCGTTAGTAGATAATCTCTGGGCCATCGAAAAAGTTATCTTATAACGAGACTTATCTTGTAGCAAGCAGGACTTGCAGCTAAAGGTGAAATAGGCACTACTTCGTACTTACTGGGCTACCCTCGATAAAACATAAATTATCGATGCTCCAACTCGTTATAAGATAATGGAAAATGTCCAACATAACTCTTCCTTGGATGCAAAGGATCGTCCATATTCACGAATACAGAGATTATTACGTTTCGTCTTTCTGCTTTATCCTACGTGTTTTGGCCTTGGTCCTGCATGGTCAGTATTATCTTATACAGGTCCTCCCTCGTTAGTAGATAATCTCTGGGCCATCGAAAAAGTTATCTTATAACGAGACTTATCTTGTAGCAGGACTTGCAGCTAGAGGTGAAGTAGGCACTCCTTCGTACTTACCGGGGCTACCCTCGATACAACATAAATTATCGATGCTTCAACTCGTTATAAGATAATTGAAAATCTCCAAGTTACTCCAACATAACTCTTCCTTGAATACAAAGGATCGTCCATATTCACGAATACATAGACATAATACGTTTCCTCTTTCTGCTTTATCCTACGTGTTTTGGCCTTGGTCCTGCATGGTCAATATTATCTTATACTGAGGGTTTGGCACTCCAGAGACCTGGGCAAAGGGTCGTTATAACGGATTTTATGTAATAACGGATTATGTTGTAACCGGACCTGTGAACAGTTGTATAGACCACGTTTCGCCAGGGGATTTCAGATTTCTATTTACTAACGGGGTTTATGTACTAACCGGACTCGTTATAATGAGGGAGGACCTGTATTGGGTTCTATGCCCGTTCGAATTTGCGAATCAAAACAAATACAAACAAACAAACAAACATATGACGCGCACCGCACTGAAACCAATCGAAGATCTGCTCAAAAACCCGGAGCTGCAAAAAAACTCAAACACGCGGAGTCGCTCTACAAGCGGATAGCTTCTCTTCAAGCCGCTAAGACTGGAGAAGCATACAGCTGTGTCTTGGGTTCGATGCAAATTGAGTTTTGCCCTACTCCGGTCCAGCGTGATGTGTTTGCGCGGATCCCGGAATCTTCGGCCGGTGCAGTTGGACTCACCTCCCACCTTGGCGGTTGCTGAGGCGGGCATTCGCATTTGATACCATTTGCCTCTGGTTTTGTGTGTATTGGCTTCGTCTGTGCTCTTTTCATCCTACTACTTGTAGTAGTTTTCAGTCCGCTATTGGGCGGCTGCACTCCAGCTCTGCTTTGTACTTCTCTTAACTTCTTTTTCCTTTGACTTGATCATTGGTATTTTACCTGTAAAAAAAATAAAATAAATTGTGTTCACATGGCGCTACCTAACGACACCGCTATTCAGACACGTTGTCTACGTAATTACGTAAGTTTCTACGTAAGATGCTCGGTACCTGGTCCTGGACCAGGGAGCTACTCCATGGCTCCTACAATCGCGCGGCCGGCTGGCCGCATGCGTGTGCATTGCAGACTTTTTGTTGTTGCCTTTTTGGATGTGCATGCTTCTTTGGAACTGCTTCTTGCATGCGCTCCCAGTACTATCAACATCAATTCATGTCCGTCCGTAAACAGCCCAGGGGCCAATGGCAGTTACTCAATGGCCTGCTTCACAGACATACCAAGGACACTTTAGGAGGGACTGATCACATTGGTATCTCCGCACATTTGAACAAACTGTTTCAGACCCCATTCGGACACACCTTCACTGCCCATCTGGTCCCCATCGCCAGACTTCTATGTTGGCTATCTCGCAGCCTACGGTCACCGACGTTGTAAAGATCCTTCGTAATCTCAATGCACATAAGGCTCCCGGAGCAGACGGGTTGCCTCCGATCCTTTTCAAGAAATGTCATGAAGTGATGGAAGGTTCCCTGTGTGCTCTTAGTAGTAGTAGTAGTAGAATTTATTATTTTGATAGGGAAGGCCCTACAGACGTTGCCGTCTTGTTACAGGGCTAACTCTTCTCAGGGCATCTATTGAGGAGAGCAAGTTTCCTGCGCTTTTCAAGCATGCATCCGTGAGAGCATTTTTCAAGGGCGGGGACCGCTCTGAACCGCGAAACTACCGACCTGTTTCACTTTTACCGATCGCTAGCAAAGTCCTCGAGAAGCAAGTGTACAACCAATTAAGCCTTCTTCTGAGAGAGAATCCCGACATTATTCCACCCCAGCAATTTGCATACAGACGATATCACTCGTGTGAGGAGGCCCTGGCTGTTGCAATTGATAGCTGGATGAAAGATTTGGATAATGGGAAGGTTGTTGGCGTAGTGCTCGCTGATGTCAGGAAAGCGTTTGACAGCGTCAATCACCAGTTGCTGTTGAATGAGTTATTTGATTGTGGGATTGGTGACTCGGCTCTGGCATGGTTTAAAAGCTACCTGAGTGATCGAACGCAGCAGCTCATTGCACCAGAGGGCCTGCCACGCGTGCCATGTACGCAGGGTGTTCCGCAGGGGTCTGTTTTGGGACCTATCCTATTCAGCCTCTATGTCCGTGGTCTTCCCTCATGCGTCAACAGTTCCACAGTTCTGCAGTTTGCGGATGATGTGAATATGTATGCAGCTGGTGACTCTGCTGAGGAAGTCATCGGAGCTTTGGGTCTGTCAACAGGAAACTCGGCGCCTACCGCATGTGAAGACATTTCTTGCCATTCCACGCACGGCGTAGCTTTTACCTTAGTGTTATTCAGTCGTCATTGGATTATGCAAGTAGCGCATACGTCCACACCCTCAGTTCTTACTATTTCGATAAGTATGTCCGGCTATTTAACAGGTGTCTAAGAATAGTTTTTGGTTTCGAAAACTTTACCAGTGCCTCTCATATTCTTAGCCTATACAATCTCTCTCACATTTCTGTCCGAGTCAATTTGAAGCTTTTTATTCTTGTATTTCGCTCTGTCCATAGCGGCACGAAGCTTGGTAAACAACTAAGCAAACCATTTCCAACAAACATCGGCGTCGTCCAGGGTGACCCAATGTCACCAATAATGTTTATAACTTACGCCGAAGGTTCCATGCGTAGGATCCGAGAGCAAGCTCTACCCGCGTCAGACCTACCAGCAACTTTCACACAATACGCAGACGACACCACTGCCCATCAGAACGAGCGATCATCTGTGGAAGAAACCGTCCGTGTGTGTGAACCCGTTTTCTCGGATGACAATCTGAAGCTGAACGTGGCAAAAACTCAATATTTCACTGTGACCAAGGAAGATGATTCCTGGAAATCGGTGAAGCTGCTGGGGAGTATGCTAGGCACAGCAGAAGACATAGCAGCCAGAGTGTCTGCTGCAAATCGGGCATTTGCAGGCATTCCATGGAAACGCCACAACCTGAATTCCAGGCTGTGTATGTTTTCCTGCCTGATATTGCCTGTCTTGCTGTATAATTGTGCGCTTTGGACCTTATCGCAAACATTAACCGACGTCGTCAATGTATGGCACCGGAAGAAACTACGTACCATCATTGGTATCACGTACCCACAACGAATCTCGAACACAGCGCTGTATGCCAGAACCGAGCAGACCCCACTATCCCAAGTCTGCAGGCAACGGAGACTGCTGTGGTTCGGCCATGTAGTGAGGGAAGGCGAAGAATCGTCCTCTTTCCAAGCCCTCCTAATGTCGATCAACACAACAGACATACGACGACCCCGAGGACGGCCACGTCTGAGATGGATCGACGTTGTCAAGAAAGACTTACAATGCATTAATCTGTCGCTTCTGGATGCTGTGCAATCTGCTTCTGATAGAGCTGCTTGGCTCGAAATTGTTAACAGATGCGTTGACCTCATGCAATGAGTGAAATGCGAACTGTCATTATTATTATTATTATTATAGCGGCACATGTAGCTCTCTCCTAAAAGAAATTTTCCATACCCGCTTCTCCAGTGCACATACTACTGCCGTCACTAGGTCCCAAATCTCTTTTTCTCTGGCCTTGCCTTCTGCCCACACTAAAGCTGGCTTTTATCGTCTTGGCTACATAGGTTCTGATCGGTGGAATATGCTGCCTTCCACTGTTCGCTCTTGTACAGACTATCGCCCATTTGTTCGTTCATGCTTAACCTTTCTATTATTATTATTTAAATAGGCGTCGAGGCGACAATAGTTTTAGAATTGCGATCAACAGAACGAGCTGAACCGACATTTTCACAAAGGCTTTTATTGTATTCAAAAAACGAGTGTATACGAAGGCAGTGAAGAACATGGAAGAAAGAAAAAATGTGATATGGAAGAATTGATGAACAAAAAATTGTACTTCGAACTAGTTTTCGCACAACACTCCTCAGGAAGCTACGTTGTACTAATGAAAAACAATCCAGAAAGATACTAATAAAGAGAAATGGAGTGAGAAGAAACAACACCTATGAAAATGATAATCCTAGCACTAAGGTAATAACAGGAAAAACTGCGAAAGCACTTAACGAACTTGTAAGGACTACTAGTATACTGTGACACAAGATATGACACCATGGCCAACCAGAGCCAAACAGACAGAACAAGTTGCTACTAAAACAATTTCAAACGAATAATGCTGTCCTTCTGGACACACAGATTAGGCTTATGAATACGTTGACAAACGGCTTCTAACACACTCAACTGCAACTTATAACCATGACGAGCACGGCACAAAACAGAAAAAGAAGAATCAGAATAAACCTTACAGCAATCAGGACGAGATGCAAGATGCTTATACACTGATGACTTCCTACCAGAAAACACACGCTCGCACCCACTCTTACTCACACGATCATTCTCGCTCTCACACTCACCGGAATCACTGGACTCACTGGCCGAATCCTCCTCAACGACTTCCTGCCTCGGAGCAATCAGGTCCCGTCTCCTCCCATCCCTCGTCTCACGTTCCTGTTGTGTATTCCGTTGGCTCGGTACTTCCGTACTGAAATAGGTCATGGTGTAATTAGCAGTTGTTCTTCTGGGTCTCGTTGATATTGAGGTAGGTATTGTTGTCGTCTCTGCCGGTGATGCAGCAAGCGATGCTGATGCAAACGTGTCTGCATGCAACACACGTGGCGTCGCCAAAGCCACATCCACCTCCGCTGGTGGAGGGAGTGACTTGGTCATGGCCACGGGAGCCAATGGTGGACTTGTCGAGTGAGACGCTAGGTCCTGTGTTGGCGGAGGTAGTGGTTGTTTACGGGGTCTTCCCCGCGTGGGACGCTCCAGTTGTGCGCTACGTGGGATAATGTGTAAAGGAGTGTGTTGCTTGATGCGTTCGCTCAGGTGCTGAACAGTCCTACCAACATACCGGCTAGCACAATTCCGGCATTCAAAGTTGTAGATTACATGACTTAAATGATGGGTTGGTAGGACGTCCTTCAACACCGTGAACGAACGCATCGTTGTGTGCAGAGACGACAACAATACCTACCTCAATATCAACGAGACCCAGAAGAACAACTGCTAATTACACCATGACCTATTTCAGTACGGAAGTACCGAGCCAACGGAATACACAACAGGAACGTGAGACGAGGGATGGGAGGAGACGGGACCTGATTGCTCCGAGGCAGGAAGTCGTTGAGGAGGATTCGGCCAGTGAGTCCAGTGATTCCGGTGAGTGTGAGAGCGAGAATGATCGTGTGAGTAAGAGTGGGTGCGAGCGTGTGTTTTCTAGTAGGAAGTCATCAGTGTATAAGCATCTTGCATCTCGTCCTGATTGCTGTAAGGTTTATTCTGATTCTTCTTTTTCTGTTTTGTGCCGTGCTCGTCATGGTTATAAGTTGCAGTTGAGTGTGTTAGAAGCCGTTTGTCAACGTATTCATAAGCCTAATCTGTGTGTCCAGAAGGACAGCATTATTCGTTTGAAATTGTTTTAGTAGCAACTTGTTCTGTCTGTTTGGCTCTGGTTGGCCATGGTGTCATATCTTGTGTCACAGTATACTAGTAGTCCTTACAAGTTCGTTAAGTGCTTTCGCAGTTTTTCCTGTTATTACCTTAGTGCTAGGATTATCATTTTCATAGGTGTTGTTTCTTCTCACTCCATTTCTCTTTATTAGTATCTTTCTGGACTGTTTTTCATTAGTACAACGTAGCTTACTGAGGAGTGTTGTGCGAAAACTAGTTCGAAGTACAATTTTTTGTTCATCATTTCTTCCATATCACGTTTTTTCTTTCTTCCATGTTCTTCACTGCCTTCGTCTACACTCGTTTTTTGAATACAATAAAAGCCTTTGTGAAAATGTCGGTTCAGCTCGTTCTGTTGATCGCAATTCTAAAATTATTATTATTATCATTATTTATTCATATTTTACTAGGGCAGTCCCCACAGACCTATGGTCTTCTTACAGGGTGCCCTAGCCACCTGAAGATAGCGGAGCGAAATGCAGCAGGTAGGGATATGGTGCGAATCGCGGCAGGGAGGGCGTTCCATCGGTCTTCTAGAAGACCATAGCCACACGGTCTGTGGGAAACACCCTAGTAAAATAAATAAAAAAATAATAATCGGTTAGCGCTACGGAGATGTGTTGAAGCTAGGTGTCAGGACCTCGAATGTTTCAGTACTCTGTCAGTTTTGTGCCTAGTTATTGCACTTTCTGACTGTATATAGTATCATGTTACAGTGATGGAGAGTTACTCTTAACTCGTATCGATATGTCCTTTTCTCTTCTACATAATAATAATAATAATAATAATAATAATAATATTGACTGATTTGAGGGAAAGAGACAAACGGGAAAAGTCTGAAGAAAAAACTGACTGACACCACCAGGACACGAACCAGGGACCCTCGCTTGTAGCCAGCGATGCTCTAACCACTGAGCTATGGTGTAGTCGTCATCCCAGCAGAGGCCGTTCAACATTTTCTTCAGACTTCGTAACTCACACTTCCTGTGAATCCACACAGGCGGGTGGGACGCAGCCCTCACTGTAACCCACACACTTCACGTACAAACTAGCACGCGGGGAGCCCCAAGTCATAAAAATTAATATTGACTGATTTGAGGGAAAGAGACAAACGGGAAAAGTCTGAAGAAAAAATTGACTGTCACCACCAGATTGACCAGAATAATAATAATAATAATAATAATAATAATAATAATGAGCTGTTTTGGATATTTTGTCTCCTGGCCTAGCTTATTTCGTTTCGGCGCTGCTGAGACCTCCTTTCGCGGAATATTACTCAACGACAGGTGAGTTGACCAGTTCCCTTTGATTCATTTGCTTGTGTTGACTCTTTCATTTACGAAAAGTGTGCTGATTTTGGGTGGAATGCAATAAATATGGAAAAGCTGACCGGATCTCTTTTCTAAATTTAGCTTTTCCGCTGCCGAGACCTCCTTTTACGGAATACTCGATCACAGGTGATCTCTGAGTTAACCGGTTTCCTTCGAATCATTTGCTTATGCTCACCCTTTCATTTACGGAAACGTGTGCTGATTTTATTCGGATTTAGATTCAGTCGTATCTCATTGCCCTTGCCCACAGTGTGCGAAGAAGGCAAATTCACCTTATTATTTAGAAAAGCGATCCTGTCAGCTTTTCTATTATTGTGTTCACATGGCAGAAAAAACGACATCGCTATGCTACGTAAGTTTCTACGTAAGGTGCTCGATATTTCGCTTAGGCTACGTAAGTCTCTACGTAAGGTGCTCGGTATTAGATCTACCAACGCGTGGTAGCCGTGTGCTGTGCACGTGCACGGCAGACATTGTGTTCAGTGCATGCATGCAGTCCGCGGATCCGTGTTCGGATGTGCATGCGCGAGGAACTAATTTCCTTCTTTGGAACTGCTTCTTGCATGAGCTGTTTCGGATATTTCGTCTCATGGCCTGGCTTATTTCGTTTCGGCGCTGCTGAGACCTCCTTTCGCGGAATTTTACTCAATGACAGGTGAGTTGACCAGTTGCCTTTGATTCATTTGCTTGTGTTGACTCTTTCATTCAGGAAAAGTGTGCTGATTTTGGGGCGGAATGCAATAAATAATGGAAAAGTTGACAGGATCTCTTTTCTAAATTTTGCTTTTCTGCTGCCGAGCTGCGAGGCGTCCTTTTACGGAATACTCGATGACAGGTGATCTCTAAGTTGACCGGTTTCCTTCGATTCATTTGCTTATGTTCACCTTTCATTTACGGAAACGTGTGCTGATTTTATTCGGATTTAGATCCATTTTTATCTCTTTGCCCTTGTCTACAGTGTGCGAAGAACGCGAGTTCAACTTCTTGACGGTAAGGCTTATGTTAGATGTGTTGTCGAAATACTCATATTCATTGTAGATTCTACATTGGTACGTTACAAGTAAGGCACTGGTCAGTGGCATACTATCGTTGGCAGTTCCCAATCTGGAGGGAAAGGTTCAAGTACCAATTGACCGAGTTTGCAAAATAAATTCGCATATCAGGGGAAATCTCTATTGTGGAGAGGTTCAGTAACTTGTTTGTTTCATACGAAACAAGCCAATGGGTGCAGTCTCGTCTCGTGAAAATCTCGTACTTGTATGATTGGATTTGTCTACTCAAGTCGGGGCTGTTTAATTTGTGAGTACCGGCGAGATTGCACTGCCCCAAATATAGTTTCGTGCCGCCAAAGCAAGAATTACGACCTGCAATCTGTTTGTAGTACCTGTAAGAATGTGGAGTACATGTATCGTACTTTCTCTGTTGCTGTTTCAGTTGCCGTCATGTTGCTAAAGAAAGTTTCAGTAGAGAGGTTCTGCAAAACGAAAATTCGAACGAAGTTTCGCGACAGTCCTTGCGAAAGTGTGTACGAAGTTTTGCACGAACTTTGCGTTCTGCACATTTTCGTAGTTTGCGCGGGCCAAGTGCACGTACGCCATGACCCGATCTCACGAAATTTCCTACGACAGTTCATTTCGCGTTCCCTGCAAGTTTCGCGTCCAAAGGTGCGAAGTTTCGCAGTTCATGATGTAGAGCGAAAGTTTGTACGCTTTTTCGTTTTGCAGAATCTCTCAGTAGGGAGGTTCTGCTCTACGTTTTGGGAACGCGACGCAAAGAATCACGCGAACTTTCTTCGCGTTCCCGTAACGTAAAGAAATGCTGTTCTGCTCTACGTTTCACTTAGAGAAGTCACGTGGAATGTGTACTGGGAATTTCCCCTTCCATATTTGGCAGTTTTCTGTATGCAGTTGATCGATACCCAGCAAATCCGTACGCATTTTCTCTGCGTGTGCCGCAACGTAGAGAACCTCATCTCCGCGTAGAAATCTGGAGCCAAAACACGCGAAGCCGTAGACTCTAACCCAGACACCTGCTCTCTAAGTGATTTCTCTACGTTTCACGTATAGCAGAACCTCTCTAGTGACTCAATTGTTTCATACGAGACGAGTCAATGAGTCGGTGTGGCTTAGAATCTTTCGCTGTAGAAGAAATCTATTCGTATGTCTATTGGAGATATATTTGTATTCTCTGGTTATAAAATAGGCTAAGCTCACAGAATAAATACCATCGCTCCCTTGGTGTTTGTCCTAAAGAGGTTCGACTGGATATCATTCATACTCACCAAAATATGTGTAAGATTTTATTATTGTGGAGTGCCTTGTTTATCTCTCAGTACCTCCAACCATAGCCTTGCCCCTTTTCTCCTCAGGATCAGTGTAGTTGTTGGAACGAGGTTTTGGACTCAGCAATGTATTCGTTTACATTTTAATACATGTTTATTGTTCCTCCTTTGCTGTGTTGTTTTAGACAATCGTGGACTAACAGTTTGAAGTCATTGAACTACTTCCAAAAGTTGTATCGACATCAACAGGATTACGATTTCAGTTTCAATATGATGCTGGATGACCTTATCACGATAACCCATGACTATAAACCATTATAAACACAGAATCAACAAAAACATCTGTGACACGCACCTGGCGCATGGCTACATTTCTCAAATAAATCTGATTGAGGGTGGAGAAATCTGAAAGGCAAGACAATTTATGACAGAGTCATGAAATTCTGCAACAGCAACATGCACAGAATGACCTCCGTATAAAAAAGTATCACCACCACTGCTCACATGTTTCCCCGCAGAAGAACATGCATTATGCTAGTGCCATTTTCTGCAAGAAAATGCTTGCACATCAATGCGTATAATATCATTATAATTATTATTATGGTATTGATATGATGTGAAGGCCATCATTTACATATTGATATAGCCATAATAGGGCATTCCATTGATTGGTGACAGAAAAAAACAAAAGAAATTATAGCAATAAAAACTGCTTTATGGCAGTTTTCTAAAAAAAGTTATTGTGTTCTAGTCCATGGACCCCGTCTAAAAAGTAAGAAATTAACGAAATGTGATAGCTGAAAATTAAAATTTCACACAAAACCTCACAATAATCACACACAGAATGAAAAGCTACATGCAGAAGACCTTTTCCCCTCGTGATCCTCTTTCCTATGCATGCATGTTGCCAATTGTTGGTGCAGTACAAGTTTAGTGTTGAAAGCAGCATTTCAAGTGTTGTGATTATTGTGAGGTTTTGTGTGAAATTTTAATTTTCAGCTATCACATTTCGTTAATTTCTTACTTTTTAGACGGGGTCCATGGACTAGAACACAATAACTTTTTTTAGAAAACTGCCATAAAGCAGTTTTTATTGCTATAATTATTATTATTATTAAATTTTTGATAGGGCAACCTTCTTGACGGTAAGGCTTATGTTGCTGCTGAGGCTTAGATGTGTTGTCGAAATTCTCATATTCATTGTACATTGGTACGTTACAAGTAAGGCACTGGTATTGCTTCCGGCACTCCGTGCCCCGATCATAGGGTAGAATCTGAATTTTGCAGTGGCATAATAATTATCGTTGGCAGTTCCCAATCTGGAGGGAAAGGTTCAAGGACGCATTGACCGAGTATGCAGAATATATTCGCAAACATGTATCAGGGGAAATCTCCATTATGGAGAGGTTCAGTGACTTGTCTGCTTCATACGAAACAAGCCAATGGGTTCAGTCTCGTTTTGTAAAAATCTCGTACGATTGGATTTGTTTACTCGAGTCTGGGCTGTTTGATTTGTGAGTAGCGCCGAGATTGCACTGCTCCAAAAAAGGCTGTGTTTACATCAGGGAGTAGTACAATACCGTATTGTACTACTCCCTGGTTTACATGAGACGTTTGTTGGTTGGTTGGTTGGTATAATTTATTTTACTTCGCCAGAATGAACAGGCATTGCTGCCTTCTTGCCTGGACAAGTGGATTGTCCAAGCTCTCACAAAAAGACGAAGAAAGGAAAGAAATATTACATGAGAGTGTGAAGCATGCATCTTATAAAATAAAAATAAATTCCATGAGAGTGTGACGCATGCATGATGAGAGAGGAGAGATAGATTCGAGATAGAGATAGATAGATAGATAGATAGATAAAGAGAGAGAGAGAGAGAGAGAGAGAGAGAGACTGCGTTATTGCCTGGACAAGTGAACTCAGTCCAAGCTCTTACAAAATGACCAACAACAACAGCAACGGCAACAACAACAGCGACAGCGACAACAACAACAGACCAACAACAACAGCAACGGCAACACCACAGCAGCAGCAACAACAACAAGAGAGAGAGAGAGAGAGAGAGAGAGAGAGAGAGAGAGAGAGAGAGAGAGAGAGAGAGAGAGAGAGAGAGAGAGAGAGGGAGGGAGAGAGAGAGAGAGAGAGAGAGAGAGAGAGAGAGAGAGAGAGAGAGAAAGAGAGAAAGAGAGAGTGTGTGTGTGTGTGTGTGTGTGTGTGTGTGTGTGTCAGAGACAGAGAGAGAGAGGGGGGGGGGAGGAGGAGAGATATGCGGATTGTGAAAATGGATTTCGGCATGAAGTTAGGTACACAGAATGTTAATATGGGTAAAAGCTGGGCAAGTCGAGAGCCGTGGTTAAATGTCTGCAAATCACCTTCCGTACGGACTGCAACTGGGAGAGCATTCCACAGAATGCTGCTAACAAACTGAATTGAACGACGTTTCAACCTGGGTTGAGCTCGACCCGGGTCAGATTTCAACCCGCCATGTACACAAAATGAATGGCGCGTTTACATGACGCATTGCGCTTGACCCGGGTTGAAAATCGTACAAACGTACTTCTGTGCGTATCTCGCGCCAGGTTTGAACAGCACTGCACATGCAAATTTTGCGTGAACAGATTCAAGTTTTTTTTTTTTTACTTGAAAAAGCACATAACCACCAGGAAAGCTGACAAAGAAAAAAGAGTAAGAAAAGACAGATAAAAAGAGAGCTGAGAGAGAGAGAGAGTTGGGGTACGGTTAGGGGAGGACGAGACATTGAATGGTGGTCGCCACAGTCAACAGATAGTAGCAGTGCTGGTGAGGCCGCCACTCCACTGACCATTAGGTCTCAGTATCGCCATGCCGGTAACGCACCAAGAGACAAAAACGGAAGAAAATCTGAAGCGCAATACATGAATGGTAATTCCAATATAGGTAATAGGGAGAGTGGTGACCAAGAGAGGACAGTATAGACCGTTAGTATGGGCTGCTTCAACGCACATCCCCAAACCGAGAGGTGCGATCTGGAAAGAACAGTGAGACGATCAACATGATGGGCTTCAAAGCACGTCCCAAGACCATGGCTGGTCTGAAATGTGTTTGTTGACACCTTTTTTAAAAGCTGTGAGTGGAGAGTGATTGGCCAGACGGGGAAAGACGTCCTCGGGGAGGCTGTTCCACAATTCAAGGAAACAGTACGGGAAGGAACGTCGAAGGTAATCGGGACTGGTGCCAGGGGTGGTGTTTAAGAGCTGTTCCCGGTGCTGGCGCTGAGCATAATGCTGCTGGCGGGTTTGAACAGTATCGGCCCGTGGTTTTGGGGGAGGGCGCATGCGTGTCAGGCGGGGTGGGCCCTTGCAGTTAACTACCTTGTAGAGATAGGACAGCCCTGCGACCGTCCGTCTGGCCCGCAGACTCTGGAGGACGGTGGTGGGTCCAATCATCTGCATGGCCTTGCGCTGTGCTGTGTCCAACTTCCCAAGGTGGGTCTGGGCAGCACCAAGCCAGGCTAGTGGGGCATACTCAAGTATGGGCCTTACAAAGCCCTTATAGACGGTTAGGCGTCCAGCAGCATCCAGGATGGGGGCTGCCTTCCGCATGAAATGGAGGCATTGATGTGCGCGCACAGAAAGCTGGTGGAGGTGGGCGCTGAAGTTGAGCTTCTCGTCGAACACCACCCCAAGGAGCTTCAACTGGCTGCTGACAGGAACAGGGGTGCCAAGGAATTGGACAGGGGGGAAGTCTGGAGGGGCCAGCTTCCTGGTCACGGACATCAGCTGTGACTTAGAGGGCTCAAAGGTAACCCTCCAAGTACTTCCCCAGGCTTCCAGCTGGTTTACGGCTGTCTGAAGTGCAGCTGCGGCGGCCTCTGTGGTCTGTCCAGGCATGACAGACATGTATAACGTAGTATCATCAGCATACACGGCGATGGAGACGCTGGCAGGTAGCTGATCTTCGGCGTCGTTTATGTATACTAGAAACAATGTGGGCCCTAGGATGCTGCCCTGAGGGACGCCTGACCGGATGGTAGAGGGGGTAGAGGTCTGTCCGCCAACAACAGCTTGCAGCTTCCGGTTCTGGAGGTACGATGTTAACCAGGCCAGCAGTTGCCCACCAATGCCATAGCCTCGGAGCTTGCACAGGAGCCTAGGGTGTGAAACCCGGTCAAACGCGCCTGCGATGTCTATGGCGAGGGCCTGAATGGTTCCGCCCTTACTGGTGGTTAAAGCCCATTCATGCTGGAGTGACGTTAGTACATGTAGGTCAGCTGTGCCGATTGATTTCCGAAAGCCAAACTGGTTGGCAGACAGGAGGGTATTGCTGTTGAGATGGTTGATGAGCTGCTGGTTGACTATTCTTTCCATCACCTTGGATACTACACAGAACAAGGAGACTGGTCGATAATTACGGACATCGCCCTTGGCCTTGTGCTTGTGGATGGGAACCACATTGGCTATCTTCCAGGCTGTAGGCTGGTAACCATGGGAGAGACAAGACGAGAACAGCTGCGACAACGGCTTTGAGAGCTCAGACGCACACTCCTTTAGAACGCGGCAGGAAATGGAGTCTGGCCCGGACGCTTTGGATACTTCAAGACACCGGAGCTGCTTGAGCACTGCTGATTCCCGGAAGCGGATTTGACTCAGGATGGCGTCAGTGCGTGGTGGGAAAGGCGGGAGTGTGTCTTCAGTGAGATCGTTTGGGATGCTGCACTTCTTCGCGAAGAATGATGCGAAACAGTCAGCCTTGGAGGAGGCCGTGGTACATTGCTGACCATCGGCCCCCTTTAGGACAGGAATATCAGATGTGCGGGATAGACCTCCTGCACGCTTCATGTTTGACTACCATGCTTTGTCACGTAGGTTTCCATTCGACAGCTTGTTCCGCAATGAAGATACATGAGCCTGCTGCGCTGCATGGAGCACAGTGGCAACTCTCAGGCTGGTTGCAGTGTAGGTATCAGACAATTGCAGATCAGTTGGGTGTGCACGGGTGTGTCGCCAAGCACGGTTTCTTGCAGACACAGCTGTACTACATTCAGGAGTCCACAAGACAGGGTCACACGTTCTGACTGACAGATGCTTCGATGGGATGAAGCGATCCATGCCCTCCTGGATGCGGGAAGTAAGTTGTACGCATGCGTGTTCTGGGTGGTGGCTAAGAATGTGCTGCCAGTCTGTCTGACGAATAAAATGACGCATGCGGCCCCAGTCAGCCTGGTTGTAGCGCCAGACGCGGCGTTGAGACACGGGCTCAGTATGGAGCGTGACTGGGCTGAACTCAGCAAGAATCACACAGTGGTCTGACTTGCCCAGGGGTGAAAATGCCTGTACTGTGACGGGGTGTGGCAAGTTTGACAGGATGAGGTCAAGAGTGTTCTTTCCTCTTGTTGGCTGATCAACATGTTGGATCAGTCCGTGCGTCGCACATATTTCTTCCAGGCGTTGCCCAGCAGTGGTAGTCTTGGTGCTGCCAAGCCACTCAGTGCTGTGGACATTGAGGTCGCCAGCCAGGATGACTTGGGCGGAGGGTGGAACAGCATCCAGGCAGTGGTCTAGGTGCTCCAGTAGGGAGACGTCAGAGTCGCCACTCGAGCTAGAACGATACACAGCTCCCAAGGTGATATCGCTGCCGGACTGGGACTGGATAGTGCACCATAGAACTGCGTTCTTAGAGTCCACAGGAGTGGCATGGAGGTCAATCTGTGCAACTGCGAGAGTAGACTTCCACCATATGGCAACGCGTCCACCCTGAGCAGTGCAGTCCATCCGCAGGGGCTCTCCGTAACCTGGAATGGTAGACTCTGAGGCGGTACACTTATCTGGAGTGAACTTAGTCTCTGTTACTATCGCAACATCAGGTTTATGTGCGTTCAGGGCATGCTGAAAGTCACCAAATTTGCTGAGCAGCCCAAAAGCATTTGTTAAAAAGACTCGCATTAAGTAGACTCTTGCGCAGCACACTGTGTTGTTTCCTGGTCTTCAGTGTTGGATATGCCGTCACCCGAGGTTGTCTCACTCTCTGTACCCTCTGGCCTCTTGCTGTCCGGGAGGGCTGGTGGCGAGGACCGTTCATAAGAGCGAGATTTTCCAACAGCCGGTGTCAGTGGAGGTGGCTGGTGTCGCACCCCATTGGCAGCATCCTGGCCAGCTGACTGGGTGGCTGCCTGCAGAACTGACATGGTCCGCTCTGCATTGTCAGCATCCTGGCCAGCTGACTGGGTGGCTGCCTGCAGAACTGACATGGTCCGCTCTGCATTGTCAGCATCCTGGCCAGCTGACTGAGTGGCTGCCTGCAGAACTGACATGGTCCGCTCTGCATTGTCAGCATCCTGGCCAGCTGACTGGGTGGCTGCCTGCAGAACTGACATGGTCCGCTCTGCATTGTCAGCATCCTGGCCAGCTGACTGGGTGGCTGCCTGCAGAACTGACATGGTCCGCTCTGCATTGTCAGCATCCTGGCCAGCTGACTGGGTGCTCGACTCCAATACACTGGGACCCACCGCGTTTTGCGCAGAGGAGTGCTTACGGCCAGTATCAAACTTCCATGGCCTGCAGTACAGTAGCCAGGGCCAGAATTCCGGGTCGGTCAGGAGATTCACAAGAGATGCATCCACGCCTACTCGTGCTGACACCCGGCCATGTGGAGAGGTATACATACTGCACGTGAGCACTGAGATGGACTGTGGCTCGGGAAGAGCAGCTGTTGTGACTTGAACGGTATTCTTTCAGACTGGATTCCAGCAGGATGTGCTCAGGTTACCAATGTACACCACGGCACGCTTTGTCTGTGGTGGCTCTGCTGCAACTAGCTTCCATGCGTCACTGTGGTTCCGGGGTGTGGTCCGCCGCCGCAAAACTCGTTTGGACACGACCTCCCGGAAACCGTCACTGTCGCATTCAGGAGTACTCAAATTGCTGCTTGTCTCTGCATTAGCAGGAGGGTTCGGGGTGTCAGGCTCCATGTCGACAACTTGCTCGGCATCAGCAGATGTAGCACTGTGCATGTGGTCATTTTGATTTTTTTCATGTTTTTTTAATTTTTTGGATTTTTTCGAGTTTTCCTTGGCCTTGTTGATCCCAATCGGATGCCTGACGTCTTGAGTAGTCTGGGCCAGTTTGCGGACACCAAGCAGTTCGTCTTTCAGATGGCAAATGCTGTCAGTAAGGTCGCTTATCCGAGAGAGCAAGCGGGCCTCCCTGCCTTTGCTCTCCTCAACCTCAGCACGCAGCGCGTCCACAAGAAACTGGAGTTTGTCATCCATGGCGGAGAGGAGCTCATTACTTCGGGTACTGCTGCCCTGACCACCTGTGCCCCCTGAAGGCACGACTGAATCTTGTTCACCGTCCGGCATGGCTGTATGCCGCCTGGGCAAACAAGGACCTTCGGGAGACAAAAATACTCAACTTTTCGAAGTACCGTGCGAGTGATTTCAACCAGGGAGTACCGTAAAATCCCGCCAGAGCGCCCCGTCTCTCCTGTCCGCCCCTCCCTGATTTCTTGTCAGGGATGTATCCTCGTATGACTCTGGCGGTGTTTAGGCTGTACTCACACTACTTGAAAGTTTGACGCGAATGTCGCGTTCAAAACTAGACAAAAGTACTTGAAAAAGCCTTTCCAAGCACACTGCACTCCAGTGACGACTTGAAACATTTTTTGTCAGCAAATTACCATTTACATGGAGAAACATGATTGTCATGTGGTACGTAGTTTTGCAAATCCCGAGGCTGCGTTCCTTCAATTTTTTTTCGCTCGATCAACTTATTTGAAATTTTCAGTTCATGAGAAAAATAGAAACAGTAATATCTTGCTTGGATCGTGGAGTTCATTCGCCATGCCTCGCGAAGAAGTAGCACATCGTCGACGTCGACGGATGAAGAGGTTTCTCTCCACAGCTCGATGAGCTTCTTCTCCAAGTCGTCAGAAAACACTACGCGAGGCATGATGTCGGTACAAAAGCAATGGTACAAAAGAAATGCGACAGAAACGGCAATCAAAACAACGGGAAGCTACTGGAAGAAAGAAGACGGAAAATACTCGGAAAAAACATCACAGAATTCAGAAATGACAGGCAAAAAAGGAAACTACAAGTATATGTACAGGAGCAGTACGACCATGAGGAAACAAAGCATGAAAAATATTCTGGAGCCTTTCAACGTACAATAGTACTCCGGCCTCCTGACCTCACACAACTTTCCAAACGGCTTGAAAGCAAAAAACCTCGTAGAAGAGGGTTCCGTTTCCGCTGAAACCTTTCAAGCGGCTTTCAAGGGCTTTTTTCATTTTCGCAACCGTCACCGTGGCAACATTCACACATAAGTCACTTGTATGCGGTTTTTCAAGTAGTGTGAGTACAGCCTTACATGAGGCGTTTCAACCCGGGTTGAGTTCGACCCGGGTCAGATTTCAACCCGCCATGTGCATAAAATGAATTGCGCGTTTACATGACGCTTTGCGCTTGACCCGGGTTGAAATTTCGCCCCCCCAAGGGGAGGGTTGAAATCAACCCGGGTCAAGAAAATCGTACAAACGTACTTCTGTGCGTATCTCGCGCCAGGTTTGAACGGCACTGCAGATGCAAATTTCGCGCGAACGGATTCACGTGACCATACAGGACTGTAGAAGTGGACTTTTGGCGGCATATCAGTATTTGACCCGGGTCAACTGTCTTCATGTAAACGCTCACCTCTTTTGTCTATCGTACAGACTTTCAACCCGGGCTGAACTCGACCCGGGTTGAAATTTCTCATGTAAACACAGCCTCAGTCGCAGTCTGTGATGCCGTACTGTACTGCAGACGCGTGCTCGACCCCGTTGGAAATGTACGCAACAGTGCCCACCCTAGGTACCCTCTTGACCAGGGATCGCACAAACCAGGGAGTAGTATTGTACTACTCCCTGGCACAAACCCTGAGTTTGACGGGTCTGTACGACTCCTGGCTCTTGACCTTTGGTCGGTGTACGAGATACACGAACAGTTTTCGTAGGGCGAGTACTTTTTCATGTTGCACTGAATGCGGCAAGGAGGACTCGCCGATCCGCCTCTCCCCACCTGAAGCGACGAAGAGGTAGGGGCGCTCTGGCGGGATTTTACGGTACAGGGTAGTAGTATGGGGCTGTTAAGTGTGACGTCACGGCCCCTTCGATACGCATAGCAACGGAGAGCACTGGGGACAAACAAAAGTCGCGTCCTCTGGATGGAACCAGTTGTCAAAGGCAACAGCATCTAAATGACTGGAGAGAGAGCAGGTTTTCTTTGCTTTTTCTTCAAGCGATTGTTGTCGCTCTTTACTCCTTGTTCTTTCCTCTACAAATCTCCTGTAGTCGTCGAGGGCCTTCATAATGGCTGTGAAATTGGCTGCCCACTGTAAAACTCCGTGTTTGAGAGTGCTTTGAAGATTCTTCGCGTCCTGATGGATCAAAGTACGAGCGCTCCCTGTGGATTCGATTATAATGTTGGTGAGTTGTTCAAGAAATCAGTGTCTTCTTTCTGTCTCTGCCCTCACGTTGGCACAATAATCATGATCAGCCTGAGGCCTCTATATCCATGACATCTCGCACCTCCCGTAAACTGCATGACTTAGATTATTCTCGCCCTCCGTGGTGATTGAAGACCCATGGAAGAAGTTATTATGTTCAGAATGATGTCCTGAGAATATAAAATAAAATAATGCTAGGGAATTGTTACAGGGTATTTTGGAAGGATGGAGAGAGAGAGAGAGAGCACTGAAGTGTTTTGTCTCACTGTAATTACTCCAGATTATTGAATGGTGTATGATCTACTCGATATTTTCCACAATGGTTTTCCTGATTTGCGGGATCTCTTCCTTTGCTGTTTGCGTGTTTACAGGAAGTGACTGTCAGGTGTACTACAGTATCTGCACCAGATCCTGGGGACATGAAATCAGATGCAGAGGCAGGGTCGTCCAGTGATGCAACACTGCCGTTCTATGTGCAACGTCACTGGTAATTCCCACGGCGAAAACACAAAAAGACAAACACGTCAAGAGACTACAGTATTGACCGTTCTGGGAATGAATCGTGACTGCTCGGACAGTCGATAATCGAAACACAGAGCACCAGCATGATGTTTTGATATTGGGAACCACACACCAGCTCAATTCTCAAGCCCAGAAATTGATGAACACAAAACACAGAGCGACGCAACAAAAGATCATCCGGCAACCAAACCAACCTGGGTCTAATGCACTGAATACTATTCAGTGCATTAGACCCAGGTTGGTTTGGTTGCCGGATGATCTTTTGTTGCGTCGCTCTGTGTTTTGTGTAGTGAATAGTCCTGAAATATGCAGGTCACACAAAGCAGTGCAAGCACATCCTGTTACAAGGTACATGCATTGCAGAACAAAGTGTAACCAAAGATACACGGGGTTATAGCTGCACACTCGTGCACATGCTCGCTCAGCCCAAGAACACGCATGATGATAGAAATAATCCGGGGGAAACACGCTAGCACCGAATTAAGCATCAAGACGTAAATAGTCGTCATCACAAGCCCATAGCCCTAAGGCCGTCGGGGCGTCACAGAGCAAGTATGAACAAGCGAGCGCCATAAAAATCGATCGCGTGCAGCAGCGAGCAGGGACTGCACGTCAAGTGCAGTCCATGAAATAATATTATCAAGCCATGACATTCTGGGCCTGCCTCGGCCACGGCCTCCAGCAACACAACACTGAAGAACAGTCAATGACAAACAGCCGGAACGAACAATATGACCAAAAAATTGCAATTTCCTTTTACGAACAGAAACAATAAGTGGGACTTGTTTGTGAATACTATTAATTTATTTCCTCTCTAACAGCCACAATCGTCCGTAAATAGTGCAGCTCTGAAAAAGTAAAAAATACATTGACATGTACATTGGTGTGCCGAGTAGTATCATCCTTGATTACCCATCCAACCAAGACGTTATCAGGTCCCAGACGCCGAGATCGCACGCCGAATGTGAAGTGCATCTAGCCTTGAACCTGTTGCACAAGGCACACACATATATGACATCCACTCCGATTATTTCCAGACGCCAATCATAACAGAACACAGAAATGAAACCACGGGCTCAACAAAGTACATGTAAACGCAAAGGAAATTAGTTAAAATAATCCATGAAGTGCTATTTTAATTCCAGCGCTGACTGCAGTGTGGCGTCGTGGCCCGATACCCACTGAGCATAGACACAAGCTCCATTTGACAGGGGCAAGACATACTATTTTGGAATAAAGTCATAAAGTACAGCATTCCAATGACATGACGGACACCTAGTGCAAATGCGTGGCCTGTTCATCCGGCCAACTCGGCCACGCATGAGAGTGTGTGCATGTACGCGCGCACGCAAGCGCGCGTGTGCACACACACCATGTATTCGGTGCGTATGGCGTACCTGTTGCGGAGATATGAAGATGGAATCATTATCATGATGTTACATGTACATGTACAGTGTATGTTTGAGTGTAAAGTAAATTTTATTTTATTACACATTTCTTCGACACAACTTACTCATGATCTTCGCATTTCTCATAATCCATCCACCTACACTCCATCTCAGTTGAGGAAAACTCTCCCAGGTATACACTAGTCACCACAGCCATGTGATGACATTGGGATGGGTCCCAAGCACGATTGCACTCTCCGGAGCTCCAATTACAATAATTATAATTTATTTGTCCAGATTATCTGTGAAGACAAAATGCAATGCATAGCGGCAATCGATGGATGCAGAGAGAGTTTGTAAATACACATATCTTTCCACTTGTTCAGGAGCTTACCTTTTGGAGTTCACATCGTTTACACGACCTCTTATGCTGTCTTGCACCTTGGCTTTGTTGACCATGGATACGCCATCCCAGAAGACATTCTACAGGAGCTACTAATGCAGAGCGTTTTTCACGCTCGATCTCGGCGATCTACCTCGCCACGCCAATAAAATCCTCCGTGACACTGGCTTCAGTCACAGGAGACGTCTCAGTAAGGTAATGAGCACCACAACACCGTCGAGATCAAGGACAAAGAGAAAACAAAACACTCACTGAAAACAGCAAAGAAGAAACGAAGAAATGTACACGATTCCTATATGTTGCCACTGACAACTGGTTCGATGGAGACGACGCTACTTTTGTTTGTCCCCAGTGGGATCGTTGCTATGCGTATCGAAGGAACTGTGACGTCATCACTTGACACCCCCATTGTACTACTCCCTGATTTCAACCCTGCCGAAAAGACCTGTTGCTACATTGTAGTCTCTAACTACAAATGACTATACGGAACTGTAGATTCGTGTAGAAGTGGACTTTTGGCGGCATATCAGTATTTCACCCGGGTCAACTGTCTTCATGTGCTCACCTATTTTGTCTATCGTACAGACTTTCAACCCGGGCTGAACTCGACCCGGGTTGAAATTAAACACGGCCTAAAATTGCGTGCCGGCAAAGCAAGAATGGACCTTATGCCATTTGTACAGATCCACGAAATCCTGTAGACCCGGCAGGGTGTTGAATGTGCAGGACCCTATTGTGTTTTCTGCTATTTCCCCTAAAAAATGGGGCCTGAAGGTATTTCATACGAAAACCTTTTCTGACAAAGATCTAGGTAGTCATTAGTTCTAACCAAAGTGAAGAAGCTGGAAAAGCGATTGCTGGTCATTGAATTATGACGCTAAAAAGGTCAAATGCACATGCATAGCACACAATGAACACCCTACGGGGTCTATGGGATTTCGTGGATCTGTACAAATGGCATAAGGTCGATTACGATGTGCAATCTGTTTGTAGTACCAGCAAGAATGTGCTGTACATGTACAGTATTTCCTCTGTTGCTGTTTCAGTTGCCGTCATGTAATAAAGTTATTAGACTGATAAAATGCTACACCGGTGAAGTAAAAGAAAAAAAGGCCCAACCCTGCCCTGCCAGCTATTTGGGCTTACGGGGGTCGCCATGGCAAATAATAATATTAAAGAACTATAAAAGACTATAAATAATAATAATGTTATTAGAGAGGTTAAGTTTCACGTAAAAGTCTTACGTCCGTGAACTTTTACGTCAAAAAGTCAAAAAACTCACGTAAAATTTGACATGTTTACGTGAGTTGACTGTCACGCACGTAAGTTCATGACGTGAGTTTTTGGAAGTTTCGCTTGGTTATCCCGATCGAATTTGTGTGAGTTTCCGGAGTTTTATCGAGTTTGTTAGAAAATTTAATATATGTGCGAACTAAACCCGAATCCTGCCAGGCAAAATTTCACGTCACGTCGTACGTGTAACTTAACCTCTAAAAATTACACGTAACGTGAGATTAGCACCGCGTTTTGAAAAAGGGCAAAAAACGTGCAACTTAACCTCTCTAATAATATTATTATTACCGTGGTATTATTAACTGGTTTGAGGGAAAGAGACAAACAGGAAAAGTCTGAAGAAAAAATTGACTGTCACCACCAGGACTCGAACCAGGGACCTTCGCTTGTAGCCAGCGATGCTCTAACCACATTATTATTATTACTAGTATTATTTATATTTGAAACTCGGGTATTGTTTATATTGCTAAAGAAAGGTTCAGCGACTCATTTGTTTCGTACGAGATGAGTCGGTCCATATGGATATAAAACAGGGTTAAGACAAACTCACAGAACAAAGCAGCTACAAAGCAGGGAGTCCAGGTGACTGAGAGTGAGGAGAGCAAAGCCATTCGTCAGCTCGTCACAAGGCTTCGGATGAGTATGCCACAGCGAAAGCTCGGGAGCAGGCGAAGGGACAGCTTGTAAGTTGTTAGAGGTTGCGCGCCTTGCATTGTTTGTCTCATTGGCTTAACTTTATTCCGCATTTGTCTGTATCTATCTGCATCAACATTTTAGCAGCTGCTATGACTCTCCCTCTCAATCCTCATGCACCACCTTTTATACCCCATGCATCTACGCCGACTCAGTCTGGCATAAAAATAGCCACGCTCAATGCATGTAGCTTAAGATACAAACTGCCAGAGATTGCCAGCCTCATCCGCACGCGTCAGTACGACATCTTGGGTCTATCAGAGACATGGCTACATCCCGAGATTACAGACGGAGAGCTCAGTATTGACGGGTACAATCTGATTCGAAAAGACCGCACTCAACGCTTGGGTGGCGGAGTCTGCTTCTACTACCGTCAAGATCTCCCAGTTCGATCCCGCCCAGATCTGCATTCTGAATCTACAGAAACAGTCTGGGTAGAAATAAACGGAAAACCAGGTCGGCACCTGGTTGGTTGCGTGTACCGGCCACCGGGGGAGCCAGTGTCTTACTGGGCAGATTTGGAAGCAGATATTGTACGAGCAGCTGTGCAGTCTTCTTCCGTGACCCTAGTTGGAGACTTTAATGTAAATATGGACCCAGCCCATCCGGCACCCCAGCACAAACACCTCACCGACCTCTGTGCTGCGTTTGGCCTCCAGAACATCGTCATGCAGCCGACCCGTGAAACTCCACAGTGCCCTGAAGGCACGATGATCGATCTCATATTGACCAACCCGGCGCTAGTGTCCCTAACAACGGTTGTGCCCCACTGATATTAGTTAGTGACCACAGCGCTGTGGAAGCCTTTATTCAGCTTGCCGTTGACGTTCCACCCGCGTCATCCACGACGTCGCGGCTGACCAGGAATATACGTGGCGTTGACATTAACTCTTTTCGGCAAGATATCCTTGAGGCTTCTCTACATGATTTCTCGGATCACAATGATGTAAATCACATGTGGAAAGAGTGGCACACTAAGTTCCTGTACGTTTTGGACAAGCATGCCCCGCTGCACAACTCTAAGCCTTCCCGGAGGGCGATACCTCCCTGGTCTGACAAATAGCTGCACCAGCTCGAACAGCGTAAACGGCGGCTGCACAGCCGTTGGCGGAAGGATAGGACAAACGGCACACTGTATGCAGAGTTTAAACAAGCACGTAGCACTGCTCGGAACGCGTATCGGCGCAAGCGAAACGAGTACTTCTCCCGTCAGTGCGAAGAAAATGTGGCCAACCCTAGGAAGTCTTGGGCCATTCTAAATGCAGTCACTGGGCGTTCACGTCGCTGCCAAGATCCTAGTTGTAGCATCAGCGAGGTGGCCGACACGTTCCACTCCATTGTCACCGATCCCAACCGTCCTGAACAACTCTGTACCCCGCACGGTCCCGCTGGACCCGTCTCCTTGACCGAACTTGATCCTGTGACTCCTGCTGACGTCCGACGTCTCCTTGAGAAGTTGGATGCGCGGAAAGCCACAGGTAGTGACGGCATACCGGGCTCTCTGCTACAGCAGTGTGCTGACTTGCTTTCATATTCTCTTGCTGTGCTGTTCTGCACCTCGCTGAGGACTGGAACCATTCCATCCGCATTTAAATTGGCGTCTGTCGTGCCACTGTACAAGGCCGGTGACCCATCAGTCCCCACCAACTATAGACCTGTATCCCTTCTCCCAATAGTGTCCAAGTTGCTGGAGAGGGTAGTGCAACACCAGTTAGTTCGTCATTTGGACTTGACCCAGGCATTACCCGATACACAATTTGCCTTCCGCAAGAAATGTTCCACGGAAGACGCCCTCTGTGCGCTGACTGATAATCTGCAGAAGGCGAGAGACAGTGGCAAGACCACAGGGCTGTGCCTATTAGACATGTCGAAGGCTTTTGATAAAGTGCACCACGACAAGTTAATTCAAGACCTCCTTGCGGTTGGAATTTCTGGAAAAGCCCTTAGTTGGTTCGTCGACTACTTGTCCGGCCGCAAGCAGCAGATCCTCATCTCGCCTTCAACCAGCCCTGCTCTGGCTTGCACCTGCGGAGTACCCCAAGGCTCTGTTCTCGGCCCTGTCCTCTTCAGTATATACACACGCGATGTCCCTTTGGTTTCCTCGCCTGTGCCAAGTGTACAATTTGCAGATGACATAGCCCTGTACGACTCCCAGGCCTCAGCGACGGAAGCGTCCAGAACCCTCACCACAGCGGCAACTGCTCTGGCCGGTTGGCTGCAGTCCCGAGGCCTCATCTTGAACGCCACCAAGAGCCAGGTTCTGACTATCTCTCCCCAGCAGCATGTACAGGAAGTAACAGTCAAAAGCGGCGACTGTCTCCTCCCCTCAGCGTCTTCTGCGCGCTACCTCGGCGTTCACCTTGACAATCGCCTAGATTGGGACACCCATGTAAACTATGTGGTCACCAAGGTTGCCAAGAAAATTGGCGCCTTGTGGCGGGCACGCCGAAGCCTATCAAGACGCTCTCGTCAGGTGTATGTGAAGGCGGTCATAATGCCCGACCTGCTTTATGGCTCCTGCTGTTTCTCAGCCGCAATGCGAGAGGGTCAACTGAAACGACTGCAAACCACGCAAAACAGAGCCATCCGCTGTATCGATGGCAACCCGCCCCGGACAGCCATGCAGCCGCTGCTCACTGCTCACTCCCTGTACCGTGTCAGCGAGCTCTACAGGCAGAAAATATTGATCACCATCTGGCGGTGCATCCACGCCCGCACCAGTCCTGTGCTCGCCCAGCTTCTGACCCCGGCACAAGGCACCCCAACCCGCCATCAGCAGTCAAATGGCCTACTAAGCCAGGCAAACCGTAGCCGCCGCGGTCAGCGGAGATTTTCTGTTGCTGGTGCTCTGCTGTGGAACGCTCTCCCTGGTGAGGTCCGCACAATTACCCGGCTACCTGAGTTTAAGCATGCATGTGTACCATACGCCTTGTTGTTGTTGTTGTTTGGCTTTATTTAAAGTGGAGTTCCAAAACAGGCCTAAACCTAATGACAATGGTCCCACTGATAATAAGAGAAAAGAAAAATATATAATAATAAGCGGACAAACAGAACCAAGAAGAAGATACAGCTGTAGTTAGATAACTAATATGAGCACGGCAGCAGGGGAAAAAAAGTCACAAGCACGGCAACCGGGAAGAAAGGAGTGAGTGAGTGAGAGAGAGGAGAGAGAGAGAGAGAGAGAGAGAGAGAGAGAGAGAGAGAGAGAGAGAGAGAGAGAGAGAGAGAGAGAGAGAGAGAGAGAGAGAGAGAGAGAGAGGGAGAGAGAGAGATGTAGTGAAGCAGATGAGTTCATCCTAGTTGACGGTACTGCCTAACGCCTGTAGGGAGTAGTTCGAGTTGCTGCTGATCGGTCTGCTCTCCCTCCCCGTGCAGTTCAGTAACCCGCACGTAGTATCACAGATACATCGTATTCTCTCTCTCCCCCCGTTTACCCGCAGTTATTAGTATCCTATTCTCTTACTATGTGCTTCCATAGCTTTTACTATGTTCTTCCATAGCCACTTCTAGGCTAAGCCTTCGCCGTCATTTTATTGGGTCGTCATCCCGTTTGAATGTGCGAAGTGAAATAAAAACCAACCAACCAACCAACCAGTCCGGGTTGCAGGGCAGAGTCAATAACAGCGTGGTGCAAGGCCCGCCAAGTTGACGTACTGAACTGTTCGATTTCAGAAAACACGTACCTGGGTACTAGCCATGCTCGCGTAACCGTGGCAGCATCGGACGAGGACAAAGTTCTCGACTCCAAATTCTGGCCGGCCACCATCCAGCACACAGTGCGAAAGTGGCGCTTTGCTGATGACCAAGGTAACAAGTCGTCTTCTACTTCGCGGCGAGGCAGTGATGATCAATCCTGAACTGTCATGCTAACAAACCAACATACACAACGATGCAGCAACAACGACTAAATCCCAACGCCCCTGTATTCACCCCACGATCGAAACTAGCCCGCCCGCTCTACCCCGCTCAGCCCTCCTCTGGCCGACCCGCACACATTGCATGTCCAGCGCTAAATCCATCAGCGTTCCCTTTTTTCCCTAAATCCCAGCGTGATTTAACCCTAGTATCTCTGAATTGTCGCTCTGTTGTCAACAAGTTGTCTGAGCTCTGCGTTATTGCCGAATGTGCTAAGCCTGACATAATCTGCCTAACAGAGACATGGCTCTGTCCCTCGAACCCGCTCTCACTGTCAGGCTATATCTGCATCCGCAGAGATCGACCTTCGGAAGACAATCGGTCAGCACATTGTAGCCGTGGGTATGGGGGTGTTGCCGTACTTGTCCGTTCGGACTCCTTTCCGTACGTCTCCCCTCGTGCCGACCTTCAACGCCCTGGCTGCGAGTCTGTGTGGCTTGAACTTGGCTCCCCCTCTACTCAATCTCAGAATCCCATCTTACTATGCTGCATGTATCGACCACCCTCACAGAGCACAATGCAATTGTCGTACTTTTGTGACATGTTTGTTGAGGCATTACAGTCAGTCTGTTTAGATTCTTATGAGGTGCTAGTGACTGGCGATTTCAACGCCCACAACTCAAGCTGGTGTCCCACCGATTCTACCTCGAAGGCTGGTGATTTCCTTAGCACAGTATTTGCTGCTCTTGGGCTCCACCAGATGGTTGACTTCCCCACTCATTCCTCGCCTAATGGCTCTGTTTCGTGTCTGGACTTGGTGATCACCAACCGACCACGCCTCGTGCGTTCAATTGATCAAGCACCTCCCTTGGGTATGTCTGACCATATACAGATTGTTTGCACTTTATGTTACGCCCCTATTTCGAACTACTTCCCCAACTCTGCCACTGGTCCTCCCTCTTCACTGTATCGCTTCAAACAAGTACCTTCGCACCTTTGGCAATTAATCAACGCTGATTTAGCTGGCTACAACTGGTCCTCTCTGAACTCGTACACTGATGTTAATGACGCACTTCATCACTTTGATTGTGAGCTCCAGTCCGCCTTCCGTCGGCACCTCACTTCATTCGGAGCCACCCACACTGTGACATCTCCACGACCCCGCATGCAATCTCCACCATGGGTTACTGCTGAGCTCAGGTCTGCTGTAAAACGCAAGCGTGATCTATATAGTGTGTACAAAAAATATCCGACAGCAGTAAATCATGCAGCTTATAACCGACAAAGGAATGCTGTAAAGCACCTGTCTCGGCAAGCACATCGTCAATATATACGCTCCATCCAAGCATCACTAACGTCACCGAATCGACCTACACTCTTTCAGTTTGTGCAAGCACAGCGGCACACTTCCGGCCGTGTCATGCCCCAAACGATGATAGCATCCGACGGTACGGTCGCCACGTCCCCCAAGAGCATAGCTGATGTTCTGAACACTCAGTTCACCTCATTTGGGCTACCTGATGATCCTTCGTGGCGCATTCCCCCTTTGTCCCAGTCGCCTTTCATATCTGTTCCGTTCCGTACAATCACTGTCACTACGTTTCAAGTTCGGAAATATCTGAAGCGCCTGAAATGTGGAAAGTCTCCCGGCTCAGATGGGATCCCGAATGAAGTGCTGCAGTCTCTTGCACCATCAATAGCCTATCCTCTCGCCATTATTTTTAATATGTCATTTCGAACTGGTACATTCCCACAGGATTGGAAATCCGCCATCGTGACACCGCTTTACAAGAATAAAGGCTCCCGTGCTTGCCCGGCAAACTACCGCCCCATCTCTCTGCTGCGCACAGTTTCCAAACTTTGTGAGCGTATTGTATTCGATTCCCTCTACCTGCACATCGCTCCGGCTCTCTCACCAGCTCAGTCGGGATTCTGCCGTGGTGACACAACTCAATACCAGGTGACTCGACTTGTCCAAGACATAGCGACAAAGAGGAACTGTGGGGAGCAAGTTGAAGGTCACCTTCCGGGTGGAGGATGCTGCCTTGCGTTGGATATTCTCGTATCTGTCTGCTCGTTCTCAGGCTGTTCGCTTGTTCTATTTCTTGTCTGATCCCCTACCTGTAACGTCTGGAGTGCCCCAAGGTTCCATTCTGGGTCCTTTGTTATTCTTGCTTTACGTTAATGACCTACCTTCAGTTGTCCCCGATGTTAGTTTGTATGCGGATGACACTGGCCTTATCTGTTCTGATTCCTCCCCTGCACAATTACTCCTTACCATGCAGCATCGCATCAACAGCACTGTCATGTGGATGCAAACGTGGAAACTCCAGCCCAATTTAGACAAGACAGAAGCCATGTATATTTCTTCATCCCCTCCTGATCAACCATTATTCTTCCCTGACTCGACTATGCCTATCCGTGTTGTTACTCAGCACAAACATCTAGGTGTGATGTTTGACTGCAAACTCTCTTGGGCTGCACATGTCAACTGTGTATGCAAGCGAACCAGTTCAGCCTTAGGGGTACTACAACCACATTGCACTCATTTGCCCATCCAGTGTAAACTATTATTTTATCAGTGCTATATTCTCCCTATATTCGACTATTGCGATACCGCTTGGTGTGGCCTTTCTGACACAACTCTGAGCCAATTAGAAGTCCACCATAGATTTATACTTAAAATTCTTTACAACAAGGATCGATGTTTTCCTTCGGATGCCCTTTATCGACTTGCACACACTTCTCCTCTCTCCGTTCGTCATAAGCACCATCTCTGTACACTGGTTCATAAGATATTTCTCCATAAAACCCCTTCACACATGATGAAGTACAATTGGTTTTCGACAAGCTCAACCCGAAACGCGCTCACCCTGCCAGCCCAGTATCTAAAGTTCCCTTTGTTTTCCGGCTACTCTCATTGGTTATCATTACCATACGGTCTGAAAACTTGTTCTTCTATTGGTCAGTTTAAAGATCTACTATCACAACTGAACTAGACGCAATAATTATCATCGAAGAACATTCTCGAATACCTGGGTGATGCACGAATTTTGATAGTGCTCACTTCCGTTAATCGTTTTTCTTTGTAATTTTCCATTCATTTTCTGCTTCAATTCATATTTGCTTTGTTTTCCTAGCTTACTATTGCCGTGGCTGGCTCAACGCCCTTGTCTCAGGGGATTCTGTCCCTGCATTAGCTATGCTTGTCACATGCTATGAGATTGTGTCTAATAATAATAATAAGTGCGGTCACTTGCGATTGTCGGCCGGGAGAGAACGGGGCTGCATTTGGGTTAAGAGTAAAAGCGTGTGGTGATGTGGGAAAAAAGATGGGTGCGTGTGGATTCAACATCACAGTTTATGATTTCTTGGGGAGGGGTGGGTTCTTGAACTTCTGTGAGTATCGAAGTTGGTATAGTTGAATTTTTCTCTCATGAAGTTTATCAAAATTTTGTTCAGGATTTTCTTTTATCTTCATTGATTGGTGCTTCACCCTTGGGTCATATGGATCCCGGTGCTGTGCTTCATGCCTCCTTTCAAGCTTTCTTTTTCTGCTTTGGGAGTGAATAAAGTCGTCATAATAATAAAGGGTTTGCTCCCCACACCGGAGCTCGCGCTATTCCGCCGACTTTACTTGACACTTAATAATAATAATAATAATAATAATAATAATAATAATAATAATAATAATAATAATAATAATATACAAATAACCTACGCGGAGATAATAATTTTAATATAGCTATGAATAGGATGAAGGCCGCAGACATCACGCAACTACGTTACTTGTTTGACATGTATTACTGTGTATTTTATAACAAAAATATTATTGAAAACCCAGAATCGATTTTCTCGTTCCTATCATCCTATATTTTTGTTATAAAATACACAGTAATACATGTCAAACAAGTAACGTAGTTGCGTGATGTCTGCGGCCTTCATCCTATTCATAGCTATATTAAAATAATATTAATAATAATAATAATAATAATAATAATTCAAAGGATCAGTCGGGAAAGTGAACTGCCTGAAAAGAGAAAAAAACGCCAGACCCACCAGGACTCGAACCCGGGACCTTGCTTGTCATGAGCAATG
Source organism: Sycon ciliatum (assembly GCF_964019385.1). Lineage (NCBI taxonomy): Eukaryota > Metazoa > Porifera > Calcarea > Leucosolenida > Sycettidae > Sycon > Sycon ciliatum. Next base: position 23,654,132 of record NC_088645.1, on the reverse strand, counting down.
GTCTAACCACTGAGCTATGGGACCGGGCTGAACCTAGAAGGCGCTGACAAGGTTTTCACCCCGGTGGGTCTGGCGGTTTTTTCTCTTTTCAGGCAGTTCATTTCCCCTACTGTTCCTTTGAATTTGAAGTTCTCCCAATCCTTTCATAAATTTATCACTCTCTTTCACTTCTGGTAGGATCCAGAAACTGACCGTGGTTGGTCCCCTGGGGGAGGGAGAAAGACCCAAGTGCCATCAGTATGTGTGGCACGTGTTGTTCGGTCCCTTCTCATCGAGGATTATACAGGGAATGGCTCAAGTTGGAAAGACTAAAACTTATATAGCGTAAAGATATGAGATAACAACACTCGTGACAAGGTGGAAAAAGTATCAAGTTCAGCACGACACAAAAGTCGAACGAAATAATAATAGCGACAAGAACATAGTGAGCAAATTAAGTTACATTGTTAACACCTCGACGAGGAGTAACACCAAACAATTGTAGCGACAACACATTTTCTTTCTGTACGCAAAGTTCAGGATCTAACTTACGGATATACAAAGCTTCTAACACAGCCAGATGCAACGCACATCTACCACGTGACAATATTGAGAACACATTATCACTATACAACTCACGACAATTGGTACAGGCTGACAGATGTTGCTTGATGGACGAAGTGCGATTCTTAGCTCCGTTGGGTGTAGTCTCCTCCAATGTCCCGTCATCTCCCCTCTTCGCGGCATCACCACTATCCGTCTCTTTGCTTTTCCGCGGCCTTCCACGTTTTCTGACACTAGCCGTTGTGTGCGCGATGCCCAGTGTCCTTTCAGCTATGTCTCCTCCATTGCGGATTTCTATTGATCTTCTTACTCCAACTTGTCCGGTGTTCGATATTGAGGTTCGTTTTCGCGGTCTACCACGTTTTCGAATATTGACTGTTGTTGTCACTTCCTTCATCCTATTCATAGCTATATTAAAATAATATTAATAATAATTTTATTAGTGCAATTAGGAGTATAATCGATGCAGACATGGCCAGACAACAACGAGTTCATGGAATTTTTTAAGGATTTTTATGTTATTCAAAATCGATTTTCGTGTTCCGCTCATCAGTGAATAGTATCGGAACTGAGGGTACTGTGTACAACAATAGAACATTTTATAACAGCATAATTAATTAAAAGTGTGAACAACAAAGGAAGTGCTACAGCATTACATAATAGGTGTCAAACATAGTGCTAACGTATATAACTGAGTGCAGCCACAAAGCAAGAGGTGATACAGTGCAACATGACACAACATTTACATCTGATAACCAGCTACGAGAACAACTTTAGCGCGACTACATGCTTCTTTTGTTTACAAAGAACAGGATTATGCACACGAATACATACAGCTTCCAGAACCTTCAACTGCTTAACATAACTTGCACGGCACAAAACAGAAAAGTGAGAATCATCGTACACACCAAGACAATCTGGACGTGATAATGGGCTTTGTGATCAGTGCGGAGTAGGAATGTGGCGCCGAGCAAGTAGTGACGGAAATAGTGAGTGAATTCAATAACAGCCAGTAACTCACGCTTTGTCGTTGTGTAATTACGTTGACCAGAGGACAGTGTCTTACTTGCATAGGCGATGGGATGTTCTGCACCATCGGAGCCGATTTGTGAAAGGACCGCACCAATGGCATGATCACTAGCATCGGTATCCAGAATGAAGGACTTATTGGCATCAGGATAGGCAAGGACGGGTGCTGAGCTGAGGTGTTGGCGGAGCTGATCGAAGGCATTCTGTGCCTCGGGTGGCCAGGCGAATGTTGAGTGCTTCCTTGTTAGCGCATGCAGAGGTGTCGCAATCTTAGCAAAGTCATGGATGAATCTCCTGTAGTATGATGCAAAGCCGAGGAACTGGCGCACACCCGTGATGGACGTAGGTTGCTTCCAGGTGGAAACAGCCTTAATTTTGGCGAGATCAGGGCGAACACCATCAGCAGAGAACACATGACCAAGATATCCAACAGATGAGTTGACTAGAGAGCATTTAGACGGCTTCACTTTGAGGCGGGCCTCACGGAGACGGTCGAGGACAGAACGTAACCGTTGGAGGTGTTCCTTGAACGTCCTTGAGAAGACAATGATATCATCCAGATATACAAGACACGTGGATGGAATAAGATCTCCCAGAACAGCATTCATCAGGCGCTGAAACGTAGCAGGTGCATTGCATAAGCCGAAAGGCATGCAGGTCCACTCATAGAAGCCAAATGGAGTGACGAAGGCAGACTTACGCCGGGCATCTTTATCCATGCCGACTTGCCAGTAGCCAGAAGCGAGGTCAATAGTTGTGAAGTAGCGGGCACCACTCATGGCGTCAATGGCATCATCAATACGCGGCATTGGAAAGGCGTCTTTTACCGTGATGTTGTTAAGCTGACGGTAGTCCACACATAGGCGAATGGAGTTGTCAGGCTTCCGGACAACGACAATAGGTGCAGACCAGGGACTGTTCGACGGACGGATAATGTGATGATCACGCAGCTTATCAATGTGCTCCCTGACCTCTTGTTGCTGGTGGATTGGTAGACGACGCGGTGCTATGCGTACAGGAGGTGCGCCAGAGGTGTCGATGGTGTGCGTGACGAACTCCGTGTGGCCAGTGTCAAACGGGCCGGTAGAAACACAGTCAGCATACTCACTCATCAGGTCTTGAACGGAACGGCGATCGGCACTATCCAGGTGACTGAGATCGAACTGCGGTTCTCGAGAGCCATCGTCTGCAAGTGTAGTAGCAGCACATATCGCAGAGGTATCGTCGTCGTCGACCGGAATACATGGCATGATGGAGCCAATCCGCACACCCTGTGGTAGTGTGATCGGCTGGTCGGAGAAATTGAAAACTGGATAGCCAACCGTAGCAGAAGGGGCATCATCATTATCCGCTTGCACGTGAATGGCAGCATCTTGACAGAGGAGGTCATAACGCTCGGGCAGCTTACCAGATGCTTCCAGAAGATAATCACCCGGAGCTGGAGAGAATTGGAGCTTGCCAGGCAGAAGTACTTGGCTGAACGGCGGTATTGCGACAGGTGTTGTCAATTGGACATGACAAACTTGGTGGTGAACACTCTTGGTATCATTATTACAGGCATCAGCACGAGGTGGAGAGTTGGTAGGGAACTTGAGTGAATTGTCCGCAGGGTTGAGAACGCAACCATGGGTTCTGAAAAAATCAACTCCCAACAAAACATCAGGCTGAACATCACCAACCAGAACATTGTGAGAAACTTGCCGATCATCAATGGAAAAAGTTAAACATGCAGATCCATGCAAAGGAATAGATGACCCATCAATTGTAGCCAAATCCGGTAGTGACTGTTTAACTAGAGGTGTACGCCCAGGCAAGCTTGACCAAACTTTGTTGCTCACTAATGTCACTGCCGAGCCCGTGTCAAGCAAAGCGTTGAACTGCATGGATTGAATAGTAACTGGTACTGTGAATGGACGGTGTACGGAGGAGCGGTGAAAGAATGTAGCAATGTGGGACTTCAGACCATCAAACGATGGTGTTAAGAAGAGTAGGTAAGCAACTGCTAGGACTGCCACCCCAATACAAGCGAACATAGCAATATGTCTAACAGCATGAATGACAGGGGGTAAACCCACTATGGCGAGAATACAAATGAGCAAATAGGCTCCTATTGGTAAACTAACCGGCTGGTGAGTCCGAAGCGCATCACGCACAGCAGTTGGACTCAGGACTGCTGTGGACGGCTGTTTCCCGATGGCTGACGGGGCTGGCGGCACTCAGAGGCATAGTGGCCAGAGCGACCGCAATTGAAGCATGTAATGGGTCTCCTCGGCTGGCTGCGTTGCAGCTGGCTGCGTTGTGGCTGGTGGAGAGGTTGTGCGGTTGGACCGGCGTCACGTTGTTCGAGGCGAGCCAGTCGAACGCTGATGGCTTCCAGCGATTTAGCGACTGCCTCTAGCTGCGTTTCCTGTGTGACTCCGCACACGGGAAGAGGTGGTGTTTCCTGCTCTTCAGCCTGCAGGATGGAATGTTGGTGAAGGGCGGCGAGTAGGGCAGCATCCAGGGTATTCGGAGCTAGTTCCCGGACCCTGACACGAATCGACCTGGAGTCGAGACCAGCAAGAAACTGGTCCTTTGCAAGGACATCCCTGTCCGCAGCGGCCATGTTGGGATAGGATTGGGCGACAGCCGCCCTTACTTTCTCACAGTAAGCGCTGGCCGACTGTCCCTTCTCCTGTCGCAACGCTTTGAAGGCGGCCCGGTGTAGTTCCGCACGCTGAGCGGGAGCGAAACGGTCTTCTAGGGCCTGAGCGAGGTTAGCGATAGCGCCTTGACGGGTCGCCTGTGGGAGACTCAGGTAGAATAGCTGGGCGTCCCCGGTGAGGGACAACCCCAGGAATTGAGTTTGCTCGGCCGGCGTCCACTGGTTCACCGCAGCAACCTGTTCAAACTGGGCATACCATGCCGACCAGTTGTCATCTAGCCGACCTGCGTATTTGGCCGGGGTGGCCCAGTTGTGCACGTGGCGGGCGGGTGCCGGAGCAGCGGCGGCTGGTACAGCAGCGGCGGCTGGTACAGCAGCTGGTTGAGCCATCACGTCAACGATTGACTAAGGGCCAGGCGGGTTACAAGACGAGTCCGTAAACAGGTGAGTTCGAATCTGACAAATTTGATTGAACCACCGCTGCCACCAATGTAATAGGTAGCCGAGTGGTAGGCGCGGTGAAATCAACAATAATTACTTTTATTCTACTTTCAGGTACACACGTGAGATATAATCGTTCGTGAAAGATGAAGCGGCAAAATAACTGACTTTCTCTCCGGTGCTCACCTAGAGGCTGAATCCTTATTCTTCGAGTTAGCTTTCATTGCTATCCAATCTAATCTAATCTAATATAATTAAAACAGGAAAAGCGCAGCTGCTTTTATGCAGCAAACGCCGTATGCATATATGCGAAGATACACTAAAATTAATATACATAATGTTGCTCCGTATTGCTTCCGTATTGCTTCCGTATTACTTCCGTATTACTTCCGTATCAGCCAGGCAGGGATACTACACAAGTGACAAAATACAGCTGACTTTTTGCTCACGTCGCTCTCTTCCGTCTCATCCCGCTCCTTTCCTTCGACCTCCTCCGCCTTATCCTCGTCCTCCGTCTCATCTTCATCATCATCGTCCTCATCACCACCATCACCATCATCAGTCACTTCCTCATCATCCGTTTGATGCTCAGTCTCACTGCACTCCTTATCAGCCTCCAACATGGCTCCATCATCTCCACCAGCATCACAAGTCGTTTGACCGCTGCTCCGCGTCACTGTTGCTGGGTTCTCTGCTACTGCACACCCATTTCCATTGTCCATTTTGCGTGGGCCAAGTCCATTCCGTGCATAAATTTCAAGTGAATAGTTTGCTGTGCTTCTTCTGGGTCTATGGGTGAGGATATTGGTTTCATTTTGGTTTGTCGATGAAGATGAGACGGAGGACGAGGATAAGGCGGAGGAGGTCGAAGGAAAAGAGCGGGATGAGACGGAAGAGAGCGACGTGAGCAAAAAGTCAGCTGTATTTTGTCACTTGTTATCACGTCCAGATTGTCTTGGTGTGTACGATGATTCTCACTTTTCTGTTTTGTGCCGTGCAAGTTATGTTAAGCAGTTGAAGGTTCTGGAAGCTGTATGTATTCGTGTGCATAATCCTGTTCTTTGTAAACAAAAGAAGCATGTAGTCGCGCTAAAGTTGTTCTCGTAGCTGGTTATCAGATGTAAATGTTGTGTCATGTTGCACTGTATCACCTCTTGCTTTGTGGCTGCACTCAGTTATATACGTTAGCACTATGTTTGACACCTATTATGTAATGCTGTAGCACTTCCTTTGTTGTTCACACTTTTAATTAATTATGCTGTTATAAAATGTTCTATTGTTGTACACAGTACCCTCAGTTCCGATACTATTCACTGATGAGCGGAACACGAAAATCGATTTTGAATAACATAAAATCCTTAAAAAATTCCATGAACTCGTTGTTGTCTGGCCATGTCTGCATCGATTATACTCCTAATTGCACTAATTAATAATAATAATAATAATAATTCAAAGGATCAGTCGGGAAAGTGAACTGCCTGAAAAGAGAAAAAAAAACGCCAGACCCACCAGGACTCAAACCTGGGACCCTGCTTGTCATGAGCAATGGTCTAACCACTGAGCTATGGGACCAGGCTGAACCTAGAAGGCGCTGACAAGTTTTTCACTCCAAAGGCAGTTCACTTCCCCGACTGATCCTTTGAATTTGAAGTTCTCCCAATCCTTTCCAAATAATAATAATAATAATAATAATAATAATAATGTAAATAATCGACGTGGAGACAACAATTTTATAATAGCTATAAAGAGAACAAATTCTGCTGTCATCGCCACACTACAATAAAGTCATGAAGGTTTACCAAAATCGATTTTCTTGTCATAATCATCAGTGGAAAGCCGTGACTGAAGAGTAACCATGCTGAATCAATGATTAATATACATTCAATAATGTGTTACAATAATATTCGTGGCACTCAAGATCGCGGCCCCTTTGGCGCCTCATTTTGCTTGACATCTGCAAAATATCTCCGAATTCTTCGAGACTCGTTCTTGAAGAATCCCAGTTTCTTCGACTTCTGTTTTCTTCTTCTCCTAGAAGCTAGAGAATTTAAATAGAAGTTACGATAATTATAATGACTACTAGACTAACACCACCAGTTACTGAACAATCAGCTTACGCGATAACATTGCACGACACTGACCCAATGGTATAATAATAATTATTATAGTGCCCTCTACTTTTTGTAGTTTGAGCACTCTGGCGCTAGAGCGACGAGCTATCTTAATGGCTGTGGTGCCTCCTTTGCACCATGGCTGGTAGCTCAGCCTATTTAGCTCTTAGCTGTGCTGATGAGGCCTTTATGGCCGAACCAGCTTGCTGTCTACAGCATTGGGAGATAGATAGATAACTGATTGATGGATTGATGGATAGATAGATAGAGAGAGAGAGAGAGAGAGAGAGAGAGAGAGAGAGAGACAGGCAGACAGGCACGCACGCAGGCGGACAGACGTCAGCACTCCTATATTGTAGCGTTACTGCGATTTCTGCGAGAATCACTGGTGCCACGGAATTAAGTTTTATCAAAACGAATAATGAATATTATTCGTTATGGAACACGTTAGCCTTGAATTCACAGTATTGCTGAATGCCGAAAAGCCACGTTGTACACAGATAGCAAAACTGCCAAAAAGAACCAGAGCATTGTGGCGCAAACAAGAGTATTTTCACGGCTGCCTCCACATACTGTGCGGACCGAGCTGGTCTAGTCAGAACGATACAATATAATTGCTATGTGTGTTGGAGGATGCAAGGCTCCCAGTGAACAACCGGGGTCCGGCAGAAAATAACGCAAGTTCAGCCAAGGCAGCACCTCGCACTCCGTCCCGGACGCTCCACATTAGAAAAAGAATGCACACTGACCTACACACTATGAGAAGAAGAAGGGAAGGAGACTAAAAGAAAAAATATACATAAATTCTACTCGGTAGAAAATTAAATCATTAGCAGTTCTGCGACTATAATAATGAGTTAACTTCTTCTTAGAACAGGATGCTGAGGAGAGCGGCAATTACTGTATAAGGTACCAGGGAGGATGGGGCCGACTGGTGGATGGCCGCCGAGTTCCCCGAATAGCCCAGGGGTTCCGACAATAAGAGGGATGTGTTGCCGCTCGGGTTGGCCGCCATGCTGCGCTTCTGTCCCCGGTCCGTTTCGCAGCCCGGGGTGTAGCAGTCACGGCACCTGAGGGCCTTGGCATCGCCGGGCAAGGTCTTGTCCTTGTAGCCAGACTGCTCCTTGATCTGCTGCAGTGTGGGGCACTCGGTACGATTCACCGGAGGACCCAGGTACTCAGCAGTCATGCTGCCATTGCAGTAACACGAGCCGGGAACCAGGCGGCAATGTTCCGTATCGTTGAGCACCTTTGGACAGTAGGTTCCGTTCTCTTCTCCTACGTCGGGAAAGTAGCGTGCCAACAGGCATGCGACGTCTGGCGAGTTCTTCTTCAACAGGGCACGGCTGGTGGTTCTCTGGCCGGCTGCGTTGTGGTAGAGGAAGTCGCCTTTAGGCACCCCCAGCCAGACGGCGATAGCATTGTTAAAGTAGTCGTACGCTAATGCACCTGCCCAATCACCTTCGTTCTCGGACAGCGCACTCTCAATGCGCTCTTGGTCCTGTCCGGCCGGTCTGTTTCCTGCCGTGTAGTTTGACTTCACACCATGCTCTCCCTTCGCTCCCAGGTTGTACCACAGGTAGAGGCCGCTCGCCGTGTCACGCACAGACAAACACACAATGGCGACGTACGCGTCGGGATCTAGCTCCAGGATTCCAATATAATGAATTGTACGGAAGAACTGAGTGATAGCGGGGGAAAGTTGAGGGTGCTCGAGACAGTCGGGGACCGTGTAAATAGCAGATTCATCAACGCCGACGGAGGGATCTTCTCTATATGCAAATCCCACTGGCGTAAATGGGGAGCCTTCAGGGTGTCCTGACCAATCGTTCCTTTTCGTTATTTTGTTGAAGTGCTGGCAGGAGTTGATGAGCACGCGGACATACGCTTTGCTCAAATAGTCGGCCAGGTTCGGCATGACACGGGAAGACCATTTCAGTAGAAAAGAAATTTGCTCTCTGACCTGAGCGAAAGTCTCATTCCTTGCAGAGTCTGACAGGATCGCAATCCCGCTAGCGTTACCAGATGTGCCGCTCTGACTCTGAACGTTCGAGTACTGGCGGTAGAAAGCTGGCGGCTTGAAGCAGCCCTTGGCAGATATTCCCGACGCGCAGCTTGCATCATCGAAACTCGCCAGGACGTCAGGGTGTTGAGGATCGACAATGGAGTCGCCCGTTTCCAGCAGCCGAATGGGCCCGATGCGGATGGGGCAGCAAGTGTCATTCAAATTCGCCACCTCCCAGGCGGGCTTCAAGGGATAGGCCTCATCGCAATAATCATAAAACGTGTCTTCAGATTCCAATGGTGCCTTGCATTTGGTCTGGGCGAAAACCAAACAAGGTCCCACCGCTACGAAAAAGAGCAACTGAAGAGCCCTCATTCTGAACCCACACTGATTCACTATCCAGCGCCGGAATGGCAAAAGCGGACACCTCAGGGAATGTCCAATGGCGTTTTTCCTTGACAAGGTTGTGACAAGCAAACTGTCCTTTAGCCTCTCCGAACCATACAACTCTGTGAGCCAGGTGAACAGGAAGGACTTTACGGCAAAGGAAGAAAAGTTAGTTACCGTAGAATCCCGCGGATAAGCCCACCCGCGTATAAGCCCATATGCCCGCGCATAAGGCTGTCATCACAGCATGGTACAAAGCGCTGCGTCTACGTCCACGTAAGGAGTTTTTGGTCGGTTGTCATGATGATCCGTATACAGTACCAGTATACCTGGTATACCAGTATATATACGGGGTGAAAACGGGAGCAGAGGAAACGGGAGACTTGACGTGGTATGGAGAGGGGGGCCCCCGGGGGGGGGGGGGGGGGGTATACGACTTTTTGTATGAACGTGCGTATCTCCCCCAGCATTTTTCCGAGCGACCCTAGTACTTCGATGTACGTGGCCGTGGGTTCAAATTTCTCCAAAAACCTGACTGCGTGTACGCGCCGAGAAGTAACACTAGGGACCTTTCGCATCCCGCGGACGGATACGAAACGAATGCAGATTCGTCACCTGGGTTCGAGGATTCGTCAGAGTCCCTGCGGAGAACTCGTTTTCATACATGTCACGTGCCTGTTGTCAGGTCGTTGCTAGCATTTGGCCAATCAGAGCAGCACCGTACCAGGGCATTATCAGACGATAATGCCCGGGTACGGCGTACCCATGCCCATTAGGAATGACCTCAGGCGTACTACGTACGCTGCTGCACTGCCAAATATGCATCAAGCCATGCCTTTTGGGCAGTGACCTGGTACATAATTGGCAGTACTCCAGCGCACATAGAACACATGGGACCATTCCTAAGCCTAAGGACACCACATGCACTCGCACACACCACACAAAACGAAACTACTAACGTGCACCGTCCAAAACATTTATATTTTACTAGCAATGTCGACATAGGAGAAGTAATTTATAACAACGTGACAATAGCACACAGCATGTCATTACCATGCATTACTAAATTCAAGTCAATTGAGACGAACAAGTCAACAGGTGAACATGCATCACAAAGTTACCTATCTGGAAGAGATCAGATTGTATCTCGAACTCCTACAAAATATACAGTTACATCTACATTGTACTTCAAATGTACCTAGCTACATGATTGTCCAGTGTACACATGGACCTCAAGTAAACTGAAAGCAATGCGAACAAAATCTCAGATGTACATGTATGTGAAAAAGTATCATTGTTCCGAATAAGAACACTTACAATGTACTCTCAAAACTAGTCTAATTACTAGTGCCCCTTGGTCAAGGATGTTTGCGGCCAACGTTAACGCCAAAGCAGCAGCGAATCAGCTAACTTCCGTACCGCCCAATAGGCAACACTAACACCAAAATGCAAGGACATATTCCTGGAACTGCAAGTAAATCTGACACAAAACGTTCTATCATTCCACGGAGAAAGCTTCTTCCGATCTTGTTCGACCCTTCATTCATATGACAGCTGATTGGAACCTTCCTCCTCCCTTGACCATGTTTGCCTTATTTGTCTACAACTAGGCACGTGGCATGTATCAGTCGGGGAGATGTCCTATCTAGGACATCGCACTCTGAATGAGTCTGATTGGTTACCTGTCCCAGAGTTGTCATGGAAGCGTCGGTCGCGCACACGCGATGAAAAGAAGTGCTGCGTGAGCATTTCTGAATGTATGTGGAGGATGCACGATCGTAATGGCGATGGATTTCTTTCCGAATTGGTCAAGTTTGAGGGAATAGGCGGAGAATATCAGACATCGGCGGGGATTGAGGTAGTGTATATTCGATTCTCCATCGAATACCCGACCGAATGGCCGTTTTCGTTTGGGGATTTCATGTGGGGTTTCTCGTAGCCACGCGGCGCTTCTTTGGAAACGACTGGTTCTAATTTTGAATGTTTTGCCTTTGGAATGTTTCTTCACCATGTTCACGCCCCGTGCGTTCATTTCGCCCCAAACCTGGCCATGCAGAGGAGGAAGACGAGGCAGCAGGCGCTAGGCCCGTAAATTACTGCCTGGAAGATATTATTTGGCCAAAGCTTGCTGTTGGCGTTTTGATTTCTTGGATACGACAGCTCTTGGCTAAAACTGGACCTGGGACGGTCTTTCTTGGATATCAACCCAGGACGTGGTGGTCATGGACGTATCGCCATCGCTTTCAGCCAGATCCTTCTGCTGCCTGAAACCAATGGCGAAAGTAAAAACTTTATCGCAGCAGCAGCTACTGCTCTGCTGAAAGTGCGAACACAAATAAATTGCTTCGCCAATCCCTTGTGCACTTGCAATTTTCAATGCGACCAAAACGATTCGCTTGCCAGTTCCTTTGTCCAGGCGTACTCCACAACGAGGAAAATAAAATTCGTGAAGGCAAGAGGCAAGATACGAATCTCGACTCGCTTGAGGCAAGCCGCCAGGAGAACGACAACTTGTAATTACTTTTGAGACGAAAGGCCTTCGTTGCGTTTGTTTTGAGTGCGACATGTTCATCTTCCTCGGCCGCGACACAAAGTTTTGAGTCACGTGTCACGATTACTATGGGAACAGCATAGTATGTATGCTGGGACATGCTGGGTTCCGTGATGTCCTATCTAGGACATCACCAGGACTGTGTATGAACTATAATAAACACATGGCCATATATATATGGTGCGTCGTGCATTATGGCTGATTGTATGCCCTAGTGCGTAGCCCTCGGTCGTGCACCGTAGCCCGCGGGCCTGCGGCCCTTGGGCTACGGTGCACGACCTCGGGCTACGCACTAGGGCATAAATCAGCCATGATGCCCTCCGTACCATGTGTTATTATTAGGGAGGTTCTGCTCTACGTGTTGGGAACGCGACGCAAAGAATCACGCGAACTTTCTTCGCGTTCCCGTAACGTAAAGAAATGCTGTTCTGCTCTACGTTTCACCTAGAGAAGTCACGTGGAATGTGTACTGGGAATTTCCCCTTCCATATTTGGCAGTTTTCTGCAAGCAGTTGATCGATACCCAGCAAATCCGTACGCATTTTCTCTGCGTGTGCCACACAACGTAGAGAACCCCATCTCCGCGTAGAAATCTGGAGCCAAAACACGCGAAGCCGTAGACTCTAACCCAGACACCTGCTCTCTACGTGATTTCTCTACGTTTCACGTATAGCAGAACCTCTCTATTATATAATAATATTCGCGGGATCCGCGTCGGCATCGCTTGAATGTTCAGAAACACACAAACTAGCCTTCGCATCCGCAGGCCACCACTATGCCTGTTTATAATAACCTTTTTTTTTTTTTTTTTTTTTTTTTTGCAATGTCGAGTGCAGTGAAGAATTTTTTGCGTCGGGTATCCCCCCCTCATGCTGGTCGTGAGAGGGTGGGAACCCCTACTGGGAGCCCTAACATGGTATCCCCAACACCCGTCCAGGAGATGGGCCGAAGAGCTGGCTGCAAGGCCAAACCGGCAAGCCCAGCGGAGAGCTTGATGCTTTCTGGGTCGGAAGCTGAGGAGCTGAGTCGCACCACCACTGTCAGGCCGATCGCCATTCCAAAATCGGCTCGCCTACCTGGCACAGACAGGCCCGTAACTGGCGTAAGTCCTAATGAATCAGTCCCTCTGGACAAAGTAATGTACCTACTAAAGACATTTGCCTCGGAGTTGGCTTGGCGAGAAATATGAGGGAACTGATGTCGCCTTTTGACGAGAGATTGGCTAACGTGGAAAAGAAAGTGGCAGGAGCGGAGAGCGACCTGCAGGAGCTCCGTTCCGCGAACGAGAAATTGACGACTGAAGTGGCACGGCTTGCGTCTGCTACATGCATCAGTGATTCTCCAGGGAATGGCGGGAAATCCGCCATTGCTGGGCTCCGGCAGGAGGTAGACAGGCTGGCGACTAGACTGGGGGAGGTTGCACAATCCACCCCAAATATGGCACAAACTTACTTTGAGGAGCAGGCTGAGCAGATAGCACGTTCCAATAACGTAGTCCTGCGGGGAGTTCCTGAAGCTGTAGAGGAGGGTGCATTGGTGCAGACAGTTCGTGAACTGATCCCGGGCGGGGTCAGATCGTCTGACATATTTAGTGCAGAACGACTGGGGAGGCGTAACACAGCAAACGGATCCGGCACAGCTCCCAGCAAGCCCCGCCCTGTACGTGTATGCCTCTCCAAAAGTGGAAAGGAACTCCTCATGAAAAAGAAGCAAGAAGCAGTTACAGGTGGCAACCCTGTTTACGTGTCCCATGATCTCACTCGTACTGAACAATCTAAGCGAAATGACGTCTGGCCTACATTTCGGAAACTGCGACAGAATGGCATCCGATGTACTCTGCCTAGATGCGTGATCATGTTGAAGGGCAAAGCCATGACAGACGAAGAAATCGCCATGCATCTCTCAAAGACCACCTAGGGGTGCGAAAGTGGAACGGCAGCTGCTGGCATGGACTCCAGTCAATCCGATACCCCAACAACGCACTGGCATTCTAAATTAAATATTTGTCACATAAATATTATGTAGTATCAGGAACAAGTTATTGTATATACAGGATTTAATTATTACTCATACATTGGACATACTATGCATTACCGAAACTTGGCTAGACACTTCAATTGCAGATTCGTTTATTGCATTGCAAGGCTACGACCACATTCGACGAGACAGAGGCGGAGGGAAAGGCGGAGGTGGTGTGCTAATATATGTTCGTAGCACTATACCGATGACGTACATGCATATCAATTTGAGTCCGTGTGACAGTGAACTAGAAGCAGTGAGTGCGCTGCTTGAATTTCGCAGCTCTGGACACGTCACTTGGCGTTTACCACTGATATGTGTTTACCGACCCCCTTCATCAGGGGTAGGATTCTGGGATATATTCACCGCCTACATAGACAACGTAACACGAAGCCTGAAGCACAACTCATTATGCATTCTCGGCGACCTTAATGTCCATTGCTTGTCTGATCAAGCTCCCGCTCACTTCCGAAACATGTGTGCAACCCACTGTGTTCATAACGTTGTAACAGAGCCAACTAGATTCCGCTCCGATTCATGTTTGGACCCTATTTGTATCACTGGCGACCTTGTAGCTGTTGATGTCAGTGTAATGCCTGATCCAATTAGTGATCACTTTGCCGTGAAAGCTAGTCTAGACCTTGAATGCCACCTTGACAGACCAGGTCACCTCCGAGTTAGGACTAGAAAGAAACCGCTTTCCACCCTGGACTTTGATGATCTGTCTGACAGGATTGGTTCGGCCCTCACTGAGACAGGACGGCATGTCACTGCTAGCACTGGCGTTGATGAACTCGTGGATAAATGGCACGGTAGCATTGAAGGTGTCCTTGATGATCCTCAAGCATCTCCACCCTGATTGCCCTCGCTTGTTCCAGAGGGCAAGGCTGAACTATGCCACTCGCGAGCCAGTGTGGTTTTGCAATGCACCTTTGGGGAAAACGACACTGAACAAAACAATGCAGGACATCTCGCGGGTAGCCAAGCTAACAACAAGCTATACCAACCACTGCTTGAGGGCCACGGTGGTGTCCATGTTGTCAGCGAATGGCGTTGAAGAGGTGCTTCAGCGTCGGAGTTGAGTGAACTGGAGCAGCCTCAGCCAACTCAAACTCCCCAGCAGCAATCCATCAGCTTCCGCGGTGCTAGTTTCGCCGGTTCCTCCATTACATTTAACATAAATTATTAGCACTACTTATCCTGAACTCTGCTCTTGCCGTCTTGGTATACACTTTTACTTTCTTTGAGCTGGCCTCAGAATGGCTGAAAAGTAGTACTACTGAAAATTGAACAACTGCTTCCGAGAGCTGAATCTGTGTTGTGCATGTGTACCGGTACTTTGTTTGTGTACCCAGTCATCGCATGCGTGGAAACCTGAACCACAATCATGGAGGTGTAGCATGGACTTCATGGCCGAATCAAGGCCTCGTGCGTACGGCCGCGGGCGCAGGCCTCGGCGCTACGCGCCTTGGCCTGCGCCCTTGGCCGTACGCACTCGGCCTTGATTCAGCCATAAAGTCCATGCTACACCTCCATGATTGTATACTTCACGAATGGAGGCCTCTTCATTCGTGGCACGCTCCGAATCCGTCAGGTACACATTTATTTGGATAGGTACACATGTTTTGCAAGGTACGAGACTCGTACACATTTTTCCCTTGATTCCATGATCCATGCACGTGTGCGTGTAAAAACCCGTACGCCAAGCTACCGGCGCCCGCGGCCGTATTCGTAGTTGCCATGCACATTTGCATGACGACTTGCGAAACCTGAAATCTGTTTTCAACGAAACGATTACGAGCCGAAGCAAACTTTCGTTTCGCATTCGTTTCGTAGCAAATGCGAAAGGTCCCTGTGTCTGTCTGATGACACGATCACCCGTTTTGGTTTTTTCACCATACTGTAAAAGCAGAAATTTTCGGTGGTGTTTTATTTTCGGTAACTTCGGTGCCGAAATTTTTACGGAAAATAAAACGCCCCGAAAATGTAGGTATAGTACTAGAATTTGACAAAGTTTCTGACACGGTTATGACCGTACTTGGTATGGAATGGTGTACACCCACTGATCAGATTTTCGTTGGTCGGTCATGACGTTGAGCACGTGATCGTTCGGACCAAACGCCAAATGTTGCAGGTCATCTCAAAGTTCTTTGACCCAATGGGTTAAGTTTTGTTCCGCTTGATGCGCGTGAGTGTCGTCCTCGCCGTGGTCGTCCTCCAAAATGTGCTGTCCAGTCTATCGGTGGATCTTCCTCTTCCTGTGAAGATATCACTGCATGCCCGTCCTCCTCCGCGTGTATAGCGCAGGGTCCAGCTGAGAACAGCGTGAAAGATGGTGAAAGACCGACACGTAAACCACCGAAATTGACAAAGGATCTGTCTGCGTCGGGAAGGGTTACGCGAAGCCAAGTAAAAATACGGACTGGTGAGGACGCACGTACAACGACAACGGAAGTGACAACAACAGTCAATATTCGAAAACGTGGTAGACCGCGAAAACGAACCTCAATATCGAACACCGGACAAGTTGGAGTAAGAAGATCAATAGAAATCCGCAATGGAGGAGACGTAGCTGAAAGGACACTGGGCATCGCGCACACAACGGCTAGTGTCAGAAAACGTGGAAGGCCGCGGAAAAGCAAAGAGACGGATAGTGGTGATGCCGCGAAGAGGCGAGATGACGGGACATTGGAGGAGACTACACCCAACGGAGCTAAGAATCGCACTTCGTCCATCAAGCAACATCTGTCAGCCCGTACCAATTGTCGTGAGTTGTACAGTGATAATGTGTTCTCAATATTGTCACGTGGTAGATGTGCGTTGCATCTGGCTGTGTTAGAAGCTTTGTATATCCGTAAGTTAGATCCTGAACTTTGCGTACAGAAAGAAAATGTGTTGTCGCTACAATTGTTTGGTGTTACTCCTCGTCGAGGTGTTAACAATGTAACTTAATTTGCTCACTATGTTCTTGTCGCTATTATTATTTCCTTCGAGTTTTGTGTCGTGCTGAACTTGATACTTTTTCCACCTTTTCACGAGTGTTGTTATCTCATATCTTTACGCTATATAAGTTTTAGTCTTTCCAACTTGAGCCATTCCCTGTGTAATCCTTGATGAGAAGGGACCGAAAACGTTCGGATACTTTGACAAGTGCCTTATTTTGACTGGATGTGTGTTTGCGTGGATACTTACGACCCAACACGTACCTTCGTTATTAAAATAATAATAATAATAATAATTTTTTTTAAAGAGGTCGGAGGCGGATAATACTTTAAAACGAAGGTAAGTTTTGGGTCGCAAATATCCACGCAAACACACATCCAGTCATAATAAGGCACTTGTCATAAGTATCCGAACGTTTTCGGTCCCTTCTCATCAAGGATTATACAGGGAATGGCTCAAGCTGGAAAGACTAAAACTTATATAGCGTAAAGATAATTAGATAACAACACTCGTGACAAGGTGGAAAATTATCAAGTTTAGCACGACACAAAACTCGAAGGAAGATAATAATAGTGACAACAACATAGTGAGCAAATTAAGTTACATTGTTACCACCTCGACGAGGAGTAACACCAAACAATTGTAGCGACAACACATTTTCTTTCTGTACGCAAAGTTCAGGATCTAACTTACGGATATACAAAGCTTCTAACACAGCCAAATGTAACGCACATCTACCACGTGACAATATTGAGAAAACATTATCACTGTACAACTCACGACAATTGGTACGGGCTGACAGATGTTGCTTGATTGACGAAGTGCGATTCTTAGCTCCATTGGGTGTTGTCTCCTCCAATGTCCCGTCATCTCGCCTCTTCGTGGCATCACCACTATCTGTCTCTTCGCCTTTCCGCGGCCTTCCACGTTTCTTGACACTAACCGTTGGGTGCGCGATACCCGGTGTCCTTTCCGTTACGTCTCCTCCATTGCGGATTTCTATTGAGCTTCTTACTCCAACTTGTCCGGTGTCCGACTTCGTCAATTGACTTCGTCAATCAAGCAACATCTGTCAGCCCGTACCAATTGTCGTGAGTTGTACAGTGATAATGTTTTCTCAATATTGTCACGTGGTAGATGTGCGTTACATTTGGCTGTGTTAGAAGCTTTGTATATCCGTAAGTTAGATCCTGAACTTTGCGTACAGAAAGAAAATGTGTTGTCGCTACAATTGTTTGGTGTTACTCCTCGTCGAGGTGGTAACAATGTAACTTAATTTGCTCACTATGTTGTTGTCACTATTATTATCTTCCTTCGAGTTTTGTGTCGTGCTAAACTTGATAATTTTCCACCTTGTCACGAGTGTTGTTATCTAATTATCTTTACGCTATGTAAGTTTTAGTCTTTCCAGCTTGAGCCATTCCCTGTATAATCCTTGATGAGAAGGGACCGAAAACGTTCGGATACTTATGACAAGTGCCTTATTATGACTGGATGTGTGTTTGCGTGGATATTTGCGACCCAAAACTTACCTTCGTTTTAAAATAATAATAATAATAATAATAATAACGACTGATAAAGACTGATATTTCCTTTGTTACTACTCCCTTCATTGGTTGATGTATTTTGCCTGTCGCTGCAAATTCTTTATTATTGTTTTGATGTTGAAGTTCGGATTGAGTTTCTTTCCTTTCTTCCTCTTCCTTCAACTATTTCTTGTCCCTTTGGTTTTTAGGTTTTATTTATTTATTTGTTTTTGTTTTTGTTTTTTCACAAATAACTCATTCAACACCAACTGGTGATTGACGCTGTCAAACGCTTTCCTGACATCAGCGAGCACTACGCCAACAACCTTCCCATTATCCAAATCTTTCATCCAGCTATCAATTGCAACAGCCAGGGCCTCCTCACACGAGTGATATCGTCTGTATGCAAATTGCTGGGGTGGAATAATGTCGGGATTCTCTCTGCCATGCAACTTGGACGATGGTTTTGGTCGCAGTGTGAGCGCGCCCTAAGGTCCGTTGCACACTACGTTTAGCATGTAGATGCACATCTGCTGCGTTTTCATGTTCAATAGCCAAGAGACTTGAATAACGACTGATAAAGATATTTCCTTTGTTACTCCCTTCATAAGTTGATGTACTTTGCCTGTCGCTGCAAATTCTTTATTATTGTTTTGATGTTGGAGTTCGGATTGAGTTTCTTTCCTTTCTTCCTCTTCCTCCCCCTATTTCTTGTCCCTTTGGTTTTTAGCTTTTTTACTTTTTCACTTTCTTTTTGCTGTCCCACCCATGGAAATATTTCCTGGTGGGTCTGGCTTGTCGCCTTCGAAAGAAGTGAATAAAGGAGACATAATAATAATACATTGCGCGTAATAAGACATAACAATGAAAATTGTATGCCTGTTCCGCTTCTGTATCACGTTGAGCACCGCGGTAAATAGGGTAGGTATGTGTCACGGAAATAGTCCTTTCCATTTGATCTTATCCATTGCGAGACATCTGGACTGACGCAGGTTATTGGCGGACTGCATCATGACGCCAGCTTGAGCAGTGTCCTTGATTGATACTGTTGGCAGCATTGTCTTTGGCCTTCCACACAGCGCGGTGGCGTCCGCAGCAAAGTAGCAGGACATGGCTTTGCTTGCGGGGGTGTCTTCTGGCATGCGCAACACATGACCCAGCATCCTTCTGCGTCTGCGCTGGATCGTCTCTGACGTTGGCTCCGCTTGGCACCTGTCCTTGCATACAAGTTCTCGTTAGAGATGTGGTCCGGGTGGCGGATACCGATTATAGCTTGGAGGTGTCTCCTGTGGAAGACATCAATAATGCCGGCATAATATTCGGCATTATAAGACAATCCGAGCATCAGAGCATTATGGAGCATTAGAAAGGAACAAAACGAGCATTATAAGGTTTGAGCGGCATAACGAGTTTCATAGTGGATAATACCGGGAAATCCCAGGTTTTTCGTAACAATCGGCTACAGTCATGGTCATAAGGTTGCACCAAGAGTACATAAACCGGTTTATGTACTCTTGGTGCAACCTTATGCATTGTGTGACACATAACTTTGTGATTGTGTAGACACGTAACACCTTTGGCACTAATGCTACATAAGACATACATGTACAATGTACATTTTACCTGACCACATTGCTACATAAAGACGTTATGATTGTAGCGATGTGGTCAAATAAAATTTACATGTATACAAGCCATGCATGTAGCATGCCCCACCGAGGCAGTTACACACATCCGGAGAAATGTCAAAATAATGGTTTACGAGGTTTTTTTAGATTAGTGGAGAGCTATGGAGGAGACGTATGCGATGTGAATATCAAACAGACGGAGAGGAGTTTTCTCGTTGTGCCATAGGCTCTGGCGATAGCATCTATCTCTTAATTTGCTAAATCCTATATATAGGATTTTGGTCATATTTTTCAACTCAAAATGGGTGTGGCATGAGAATAGCAAAAAGTATGTGACCAATTCTTCCTTGCTAGGTCTTAGTAGATATCGTGAGTTGAATAAGATAATTAAAAATAATAATAAATTATTATTGGGGCTGGGGTGGGTTTGCCATCATTGACCTGGCCACCACTTCTCGACCCACTGCAAACGGCAGCGGAGCCTACTCTAGCACAACATCATCGTCCTGGAATGGAGGAGGGGCCACCGAGAGACACTGAACCTTCACCTCGGCAGTTGCCCCTGCCTCCACCTGAGCCACCCCCTTTACCTTTGGTGACTACTGAGACGGTGGTCCCCCCGGTGCTGGGATCCACGGTGCCGATTGTGTCTGGACAGAGAGGGAGATCATCGACAAACCAAAATGAAACCAATATCCTCACCCATAGACCCAGAAGAAGCACAGCAAACTATTCACTTGAAATTTATGCACGGAATGGACTTGGCCCACGCAAAATGGACAATGGAAATGGGTGTGCAGTTGCAGAGAACCCAGTAACGGTGACGCGGAGCAGCGGTCAAACGACTTGTGATGCTGGTGGAGATGATGGAGCCATGTTGGAGGCTGATAAGGAGTGCAGTGAGACTGAGCATCAAACGGATGATGAGGAAGTGACTGATGATGATGATGGTGGTGATGAGGACGATGATGATGAAGATGAGACGGAGGACGAGGATAGGGCGGAGGAGGTCGAAGGAAAGGAGCGGGATGAGACGGAAGAGAGCGACGTGAGCAAAAAGTCAGCTGTATTTTGTCACTTGCTATCACGTCCAGATTGTCCTAGTGTGTACGATGATTCTCACTTTTCTGTTTTGTGCCGTGCAAGTTATGTTAAGCAGTTGAAGGTTCTGGAAGCTGTATGTATTCGTGTGCATAATCCTGTTCTTTGTAAACAAAAGAAGCACGTAGTCGCGCTAAAGTTGTTCTCGTAGCTGGTCATCAGATGTAAATGTTGTGTCATGTTGCACTGTATCACCTCTTGCTTTGTGGCTGCACTCAGTTATATACGTTAGCACTATGTTTGACACCTATTATGTAATGCTGTAGCACTTCCTTTGTTTTTCACACTTTTAATTAATTATGCTGTTATAAAATGTTCTATTTTTGTACACAGTACCCTCAGTTCCGATACTATTCACTGATGAGCGGAACACGAAAATCGATTTTGAATAACATAAAAATCCTTAAAAATTCCATGAACTCGTTGTTGTCTGGCCATGTCTGCATCTATTATACTCCTAATTGCACTAATATTATTAAAATGGCAATAAATAAGATAAATTGTGCACTCATAACAACAGCAAAAATGAAGAAAGTCAAGTTCCATAACGTTTTCTTGTGACTGTCATCAGTGGAACGCCGTCACATAAAAATGTAATAACTAAAACACACACTTATATACATGTAGCTAATATTGTTTCAGGTAGAAATACAGCAGCTAACAAGTACAAAAAGCGAAGTTTGCACCTTTGCAATGTGTGAATATAGTGTATGTGAGAAAGGTAGTGGCAGATGAATGTGATACTGTGTGAATGAATGTAATGGTGCGTGTGTATTACTTGAAGAGTGTGAGTGATACAACGTTTTCTTTCTGTTTACATAGCACAGGGTCACGAGTACGAATATACACAGCTTCCAACACCTGCAATTGCTTGAAGAAACGTCCGCAACGGAATGTCAGAATGTCGTAAGGTGTTTGACGATTCCTGGTTTAGTGTTATCCGTTGCGCACGTTTCTTCAAGCAATTGCAGGTGTTGGAAGCTGTGTATATTCGTACTCGTGACCCTGTGCTATGTAAACAGAAAGAAAACGTTGTATCACTCACACTCTTCAAGTAATACACACGCACCATTACATTCATTCACACAGTATCACATTCATCTGCCACTACCTTTCTCACATACACTATATTCACACATTGCAAAGGTGCAAACTTCGCTTTTTGTACTTGTTAGCTGCTGTATTTCTACCTGAAACCATATTAGCTACATGTATATAAGTGTGTGTTTTAGTTATTACATTTTTATGTGACGGCGTTCCACTGATGACAGTCACAAGAAAACGTTATGGAACTTGACTTTCTTCATTTTTGCTGTTGTTATGAGTGCACAATTTATCTTATTTATTGCCATTTAACGACTATTGTCTCCTCGTCGATTGTTTAAATTATTATTATTTAAAATTTAATAATAATTTTTCAAATACTAACAACTCAGGCTCATCTCCTTGCCCAATATTACTAAGGCCTCTGCCCTATTTTTCGAATCCTATATATAGGATTTGAGATTTTACTGGACCTTGTTTTATCCTTAAAACTGGTAGTTTCATGACAGCTTGTGCGATATGTCGTCATGAGACTACCCCCTGTCACATCTGTAATGTTCTTCTGCACATTCACTGCTTCAGTCCTTTCCATGACAGCAGCTGAACAATTATGCTCAAATTTCCAATTATTGCTGAAAATAGGTATTCATCAGAAATATTATCGCCCTATGAATCTAAAATGTAAACATTCATGCCTCAAACATATTTACAACGTCCATGAAAACCATTATGCCGTTATTATTGGTCGTGATGACCAATATCAACGGCATAAAAGGCACACATTTTCAAATCCTATATTTAGGATTTTTGGCCAGCAAATAAATTAAGAGATAGGGACTACCCGCAATAATGTTTTCAACTCTCCCGGCCTACATGGATAATTAGGGGAAATATTTGATACACCGACTATTCTGCCACAACCCTGCACCAAATTTGGAGTGTGGAGCAGCCAATGGAGAAGCAATCATGTCTTATAGACATAGTGCTAAGAAGTGGGGGAGCTCGTGAGAGATAAGGTGGCAGCTTCAGTGGCAGATCGACGATATGCATAATTTCCTAGAAGTTTGACGATGTGCAGGCTTTCTTCCATTTCTGTCTCAAACCAAGAGCATTATAGCCCTTGCTGAAGCATTATAATCAGCATTATACGGTAGTTTTTGGAGCATCGTTAGCATTATACGAACATTTTCGGAGCATTATCCGCTGGACGCTATGCAGCATGACACTTCGCATGGTCCCACAAGAGATGACGGTTGCTCACGCTAGCGACAGTAAGTACAGAGGATCAGGATTGAAGGTGGAAGGTAAGAAAACCATTCACTCACATCGCACTTGCAGTGACATCATTATGTGACTTGGTTTCCAATCCTCCGTCGCCATGGCAAACAATTTAACTGTGTTTTGTAGGCCCGTAAAAGAGCCTTTACAATGATGCTGCAAAAAAAAAAAAAAAAAACTTTCAGTGACTCTACATATACAGTGCATCCACTACGTAATAATTATTGTGTTGCATTGTTAAAAAAAACACTGAATTTCTTTATGCTCTACTACGCGAAATGTGCTATTATTATTATTATTGTTAAAAAAAGAAAGAAAAAAGTGACAGTGTATCCACTACATAATGAATACCGGTATACAATGCACCTACTACTAGTACCAGTAGTACTAGTACTGGTACTACTACTAGTAGTAGTACTAGTACTAGTACTACTACTAGTACTACTACTAGTACTAGTACTAGTAGTAGTAGTAGTAGTAGTTGATACCTACACAATAGACTAAGAGCGAAAGGAGGTTGTGTTGCGACTTCGAGTTTCACGTTGTCACGATCATCAGCCAACTGTTTTCCTCCAAGGCAGGAGGCCTGAACATCAAGGCCGGGGGAGCGAGGCGAGAATTCAATGAGGAAAACCAATAGCACGAACGCTATTGTTATGACTGTCTGTTTTGGAGCCGTCAGTTGCCTGGTGATCGGGACAACGTGAAACTCGGAGTCGCAACATACACTGAGGCATGACTTGAAGTCCCCCCTCTCATCTCTCTGTCTATTCAACTGCGTGGAAGGCTCTGCCTGGTCTGCGGGGTGTTCAGCATTCTTCCCTTGTTGTTTTCTTTAGGTGAACTCGCACACCAAATGCGCGCAACTGCCACGTGACAATGCAGGGAATGATGAGCCTCAGTTGCCGACCAGTATACAGCACTAGCAGTGAAAAAGAAGCGGAAATTACCAGAGCGGTTATGACGCACACTACCATTACCAGGGGTAGTACATGCATTGTAGAGGATTTTAGGAATTTTAGAACTGCACTGTTGTGAATGGGTTGCTCTCACACTGGAGCTCGCGCTATTCCGCCGACGACTTGACACTTGACTGACTCACGACTGCCATCCAAAGAAGAAGAGAAGTCCATCGAACCTTCGACTCAGCAAACCTGCACGAAAGCACCACTCCCTGCTCAATGTTGTTGTATACTTTATTTATAGTAGAAAGAATACAATGCAATGACGATGACGATAGGCCGCTTACTGCGTTCACTACAGTGACACCAGCCTATAACCTGTGTGCAGTCAGTAGCCGGAGAGGTACCACAGTCAAACACCCCACCAGTTACAAAAAAACAATAGCCTGAGCACCAAAAACATGGGCCCACTTGGCTTTGTTACTAAAGAAAACCTTGCATGATTAGTTGAGGCAATGGAACTCCCTACTGATGTCATCAACAAGTCCCTACTGTCAGCACTCACTCACCAATGATCAAAATTACAGTACTGTCGGGCACCAAGGACCAACAGTCTGGATTTCTACCTGGTGCAGGATACCAACATGTATACGGTCCTAATCATTATACTATGATTACGACAGTTCTGTAGCCAGTTCTGCATTTTAGATGATAACGGCCTAGGCCACGAATCTCAACCCCCACTTCGTCAGCACCTGAGAGTATTATATTTTCAAGTCCAACATAACCGGTTAAGCCGCCCCACTTATGGACCAAGAAGCACGACAGAGCAGAAACAAGCAATGGTAGGAGTTACACAAAGTTGACTTTGCTATGAGGGAGGCCAAACTACACACTGTAGAAAGGAGACCAAACTACACACTGTAGAAAGGAGACAGACAGACAGAGAGAGAGAGAGAGAGAGAGAGAGAGAGAGAGAGAGAGAGAGAGAGAGAGAGAGAGAGAGAGAGAGAGAGAGAGAGAGAGAGAGAGAGAGAGAGAGAGAGAGAGAGAGAGAGAGAGAGAGAGAGAGAGAGAGAGAGAGAGAGAGAGAGAGAGAGAGAGAGAGAGAGAGAGAGAGAGAGAGAGAGAGAGAGAGAGAGAGAGAGAGAGAGAGAGAGAGAGAGAGAGAGAGAGAGAGAGAGAGAGAGAGAGAGAGAGAGAGAGAGAGAGAGAGAGAGAGAGAGAGAGAGAGAGAGAGAGAGAGAGAGAGAGAGAGAGAGAGAGAGACAGAAAGACAGAGAAGACAGAGAGACAGAGAGACAGAGAGACAGAGAGACAGAGAGACAGAGAGACAGAGAGACAGAGAGACAGAGAGACAGAGAGAGAGAGAGAGAGAGAGAGAGAGAGAGAGAGAGAGAGAGAGAGAGAGAGAGAGAGAGAGAGAGAGAGACAGACAGACAGACAGAGAGACAGAGAGACAGAGAGACAGAGAGACAGAGAGACAGAGAGACAGAGAGACAGAGAGACAGAGAGACAGAGAGACAGAGAGACAGAGAGACAGAGAGACAGAGAGACAGAGAGACAGAGAGACAGAGAGACAGAGAGAGACAGAGAAACAGAGATAGAGACAGAGACAGACTGAGAGAGAGACAGAGAGTGACAGAGAGACAGAAACAGACGGAGAGTGACAGAGAGACAGAGAGACAGAGGGACAGAGAGACAGAGAGAGAGAGGGAGAGAGACAGAGCGAGACGGAGAGAGACAGGGAGAGACGGAGAGAAACAGGGAGAGACGGAGAGAAACAGAGAGACAGCGAGACAGAGAGACAGAGAGACAGAGAGAAAGAGAGAAAGAGAGAAAGAGAGAGAGAGAGAGAGAGAGAGAGAGAGAGAGAGAGAGAGAGAGAGAGAGAGAGAGAGAGAGAGAGAGAGAGAGAGAGAGAGAGAGAGAGAGAGAGAGAGAGAGAGAGAGAGAGAGAGAGAGAGAGAGAGAGAGAGAGAGAGAGAGAGAGAGAGACAGAGAGAGACAGAGAGACAGAGAGACAGAGAGACAGAGAGACAGAGAGACAGAGAGACAGAGAGACAGAGAGACAGAGAGAGACAGAGAAACAGAGAAAGAGACAGAGAGAGAGAC
Organism: Sycon ciliatum; assembly: GCF_964019385.1. NCBI lineage: Eukaryota > Metazoa > Porifera > Calcarea > Leucosolenida > Sycettidae > Sycon > Sycon ciliatum. Next base: position 23,627,865 of record NC_088645.1, on the reverse strand, counting down.
AGAGAGAGAGACAGAGACAGACTGAGAGAGAGACAGAGAGAGACGGAGAGTGACAGAGAGACAGAAAGAGACGGAGAGTGACAGAGAGACAGAGAGACAGAGGGACAGAGAGACAGAGAGAGAGAGGGAGAGAGACAGAGCGAGACGGAGAGAGACAGGGAGAGACGGAGAGAGACACAGAGAGACAGCGAGACAGAGAGACAGAGAGACAGAGAGAAAGAGAGAAAGAGAAGAAAGAAAGAGAGAGAGAGAGAGAGAGAGAGAGAGAGAGAGAGAGAGAGAGAGAGAGAGAGAGAGAGAGAGAGAGAGAGAGGAGAGAGAGATGCACGCAGGCAGGCAGACGTCAGAACTCCACATAATTATTTTAACGTAACTGTGATTTCTGCGGAAATTACTGGTGCCACGGAATTATATTTTCAAAATGGATATAATGACGAGTAATAGCAGTTATGGAACACGTTAGCCTTGAATTCACAGTATTGCTGAATGCCAAAAACCACGTTGCACACAGATAGCAAAACTGTTGCAAACAAGAATATTTTCACGGGTGCCTCCGCATCCTGTGCGGACCGAGCTGGTCTAGTGAGATCGATACAATACAATTGCTATAGTGTGTTGGAGGACGCACCCAGTGAACAACCGGGGTCCGGCAGAAAATAACGCAAGTTCAGCCAAGGCAGCACCTCGCACTCCGTCCCGGACGTTCAAAATTAGAAAAAGAATGCAATATGATGTACACACAGTGAAAAGAAGGTGGAAACGATACGAACAGAAAGAGAATACAAAAAATACTATTACTGGAAAAGAATAATCACGATAGCAGCTCTGTGACCGTAATAATGAGTTATTTTGTGATTCTCAGCAGTCGGCACGGTAACCTGGCATTCATACCTGTTGGCCCTCTGCAAGCACTGTTACTGGTCGAGGGACAATAACAATTGTTCTATCTACCGACTGTAGGCGTCTGTTTCAGATATTTTTTGGAAAGAATCATTACTCTGCGCGGAGGTTCTTAGGACAGGATGCTGAGCAGAGCGCCAATCACTGTAAACGACACCAGGGAGGATGGGGCCGACGGGTGGATTGCCGCCGATAGCGCCGCCGTGCCCAGAGGTCCCCTCGGGTAGAGGGATGTGTCACCGCCCGGGTTCGCCACCACGCTGCGCTCCTGTCCCTGGTCCGTTTCGCAGCCCGGTGTGTAGCAGCCTTGGCAGCGCGCGATCATGGCATCGCCGGGCAAGGTCTCGTCCTTGTAGCCAGACTGCTCCTTGATCTGCTGCAGTGTGGGGCACTCGGTACGATTCACCGGAGGACCCAGGTACTCAGCAGTCATGCTGCCATGGCAGTAACACGAGCCGGGAAGCAGGCGGCAATGTTCCGTATCGGTGAGCACGCTCGGGCAGTAGGTTCCGTTCTCTTCTCCTACGTCGGGAAAGTAGCGTGCCAACAGGCATGCCACATCCGGCGAGTTCTTCTTCAACAGGGCGCGGCTGGTGGTTCTCTGGCCGGCCGCGTTGTGGTAGAGGAAGTCGCCTTTAGGCACCCCCAGCCAGACGGCGATAGCACTGCTAAAGTAGTCGTACGCCAATGCCGATGCCCACTCACCATCGTACTCGGACAGGGCACTCTCAATGCGCTCTTCGGTCTGTCCGGCCGGTCCGTTTCCTGCCGTGTAGTTTGACTTCACGCCGTGCACTCCCTTCTCTCCCAGGTGGTACCACAGGTAGAGGCCGCTCGCCGTGTCACGCACAGACAAACACAGAATGGCGATGTACGCGTCCGGATCTAGCTCCTGGATTGCTATTTGATGAATTGTATGGAAGAACTCTTCGATAGCGTTGGAAAGGCGAGGGCGTACCACACAGCCGCCCGGGCCGGTGTAAATAGCAGATTCCTCAATGCCAACGGAGGGATTTTGTCTCCATCCACCCCCCAGTTCGATAAATGGGGAGCCTTCAGGGTGTCCTGACCAATCGTTCCTTTTTGTTGTTTTGTTGAAGAACTGGCAGGAGTTGATGAGCACGCGGACATACGCTTTGCTCAAATAGTCGGCCAGGTTCGGCATGACACGGGAAGACCATTTCAGTAAAAGAGAAATTTGCTCTCTGACCTGAGCGAAAGTCTCATGCCTTGCAGAGTCTGACAGGATCGCAATCCCGCTAGCGTTACCAGATGTGCCGCTCTGACTCTGAACGTTCGAGTACTGGCGGTAGAAAGCTGGCGGCTTGAAGCAGCCCTTGGCAGATATTCCCGACGCGCAGCTTGCATCATCGAAACTCGCCAGGACGTCAGGGTGTTGAGGATCGACAATGGAGTCGCCCGTTTCCAGCAGCCGAATGGGCCCGATGCGGATGTTGCAGCAAGTGTCACTCAAATTCGCCACCTCCCAGGCGGGCTTCAAGGGATGAGCCATTTCGCAATACTCATCAAACATCTCCTCAGATGCCAATGGTGCCTTGCATTTGGTCTGGGCGAAAACCAAACAAGGTCCCGCCGCTACCAAAAAGAGCAACTGAAGAACCCTCATCCTGAACCCACACTGGTTCGCTATCCAGCGCCGGAATGGCAAGAGTGGACACCTCAGGGAGTGTCCAATGGCGTTGTTCCTTGACAAGGTTGTGGCAAGCAAAGTGTCCTGTAGCCTCTCCGAATTACTCAACTCCGTGATCGTGAGCCAGGTGAACAGGAAGGGCTTTGCCGGCAAAGCAACAAAGACACACGTCGACAGACAATCCAGTAGCACCCATGTTCCTGTAGTACCGATCATAGAGTGTAGAGCACTGAGCAGGGCTAGGGAGTCGCAGCACGTGCATGTACTCTGCCTTATCGATGTATCTCGGCTATGGTACCGTACGATTTGGGCGATTTCAGCCAATCAGCGGCCGGTCTGAGCGAGTTATGATGGGCATATTCAGCAATATCGCGATGTCGCGATGTACCCCGCTCGGTTCAGCGACTTACCCGGCTCGGTTCACATGGGTCACGACAAGAGTAAAATAAGGGAGTGTTGGTCACGCTCTATTTGGGTAAGTACAATGAGATAACGCGACTATGATTCATGTAGAGCAGGGAGTTGTAGACAACTTTGTTGTAGACAACTCCCTGATATGATGTAGAGGATATAACGCGCCTTCCAGTCGCATAAAATCTGGAAGTCAGATCAACAAAAAAAGTTATTAGTTGAACTCGGGCACGAGGTGATCTGGCCTGCTGGTGGTATGTAACATTTTTCAAATTATGCATTCCTCGGTACTGTCGTGGCCAACGTCCCACCTGAAGTAGTTTCTTTTTGGCTGTTTGGAGCTATCGTACCGAGGCTTCAGCCGACAAAATATTGGCGTCATGGAAGGTCGGCAAGGCCTGTTGAAGCGCGCCCAATTCGTGAGCATTATTATTATTATTATTATTATTATTATTATTATTAAATTTTGAATAGGGCAGTCCCACAGGCCAGGCCATTGGATGAAATCAGCCTGAGTAAAAGTAAACTAGAGAGGTTAAGATGCACGTTATGTCCGACGTTACGCGCAATTTCACGTCAAATTTGGCGTAAAACTTCAAATTTCGACGTAAGCAGCAGGTCACGCGCGTTGATTTTTCGACGTGCGAGCCAAATAATGCGAGCTGAACTTTCGCGTCACGTCAGAAATAACGTGCATCTTAACCTCTCTATTATGTGAATGTTGACGTCCCCGGGTCAGTCATCATGTGGATGCCCGTAAAATCGATAGAGCAATGTTACAAGGTGGTAAGCCTCGAAGATCCGAACTCATGGTGGTGATACGTGGTTGGTAAATGTCTTTTGCATTAGATATATCCATTCGTTTATCAGCAGTATTCAACAGCGACTATAGTCAAGGAGCAAGGAGGGCCAATAACTCCCATTGTTCTCATTTTGTGTTGCTGTTGGTCACCTTGGCATTCGTGCCTACCACTCTTGTTTCGATAGAACGTCTCACGACGATATTATTATACTGATGAGCTTCCTAGGAGGGCGAATGCAGGGAGACGAATTTTGAATAGATTAGCACAATTTCTGAATACTCGTATCACCTATGTAGCCGAGATGTGGTCGATTCAAAAGCCGTTTGCCGTTGCAACACTAGGAGAACTGATGTCTGTGCTTTGCCAATTAGTTTTTACAGGTCTGTGAGTGAGTGACATTCCCGGGTGTAGACCGTTACTTTACTCAATGTCATAATAGTACACATACTTTCATGGCCTCAAAACACCCTGGCTGCAGGATGACATTGTGTACCTTTAGAGACGGCCGACCAGGCCAGATTTTTGGTGAGGGCACGACGGAAGATCAAACTTCAAACTTCATAGCAGTAGTAATCCCCGAGTCCAGCCATGTTCTGTACCTTGGCCTCCTATTGGACTCGTCGCTCAGCTTCGAGCAGCAGGTTGAGCGTGTGTGCGCAAAGGCACAGTGCAAGGTTGCCTCATTCCGCCACGGGCGCCGCGATGTCTCCATGACCGGCCGCCGCATGTTTTACCTGACAATTGTCCAGAGTACCTTGGACTATGCCAGCACATGTCATGTTCACTGCTTGTCTGCTAAACTCAGAGACAAACTTGAGTCAACCAGCAATAGGTGCCTAAGGCGAGTGTTTGGCCCTGATCAGTATACTTCTATTGATTTCATTCTCACCAAATATAACCTGTATACTTTCTCTCGCCGTGTAAACTTGAAGCTGTTTGTGTTTGTTTTTAGGTGTCTATCTCGTTGCACCAGTCCTCTTTTAAGCACGATATTTACCCCCCGCTCTGCATCATGCCGCACAAATGCTGCTACCCGCGGTCAAGCTTCAGTCGCTCTGAACCTACCCAGAGCTACGTCTCGTTACGGCCTGAATGCTATTTCATTTTTGGCACCAGACAGATGGAACATGCTTCCACCTGGATGTCGTCAAGCTAAGCCCCTTTCTGCATTTGTCACAAGCACCAAGTCATTCCTAGGGTTCCCAGTAAAAAGGCAACGCCTGTTGGGAGTTCCCTAGTAAAATAATAAATTCTACTACTACTACTACTACTACTACTACTACTACTACTACTACTACTACTACTACTACTACTACTACTACTACTACTACTACTACTACTACTACTACTACTACTACTACTACTACTACTACTACTACTACTACTACTACTACTACTACTACTACTACTACTACTACTACTACTACTACTACTACTACTACTACTACTACTACTACTACTACTACTACTACTACTACTACTACTACTACTACTACTACTACTACTACTACTACTACTACTACTACTACTACTACTACTACTACTACTACTACTACTACTACTACTACTACTACTACTACTACTACTACTACTACTACTACTACTACTACTACTACTACTACTACTACTACTACTACTACTACTACTACTACTACTACTACTACTACTACTACTACTACTACTACTACTACTACTACTACTACTACTACTACTACTACTACTACTACTACTACTACTACTACTACTACTACTACTACTACTACTACTACTACTACTACTACTACTACTACTACTACTACTACTACTACTACTACTACTACTACTACTACTACTACTACTACTACTACTACTACTACTACTACTACTACTACTACTACTACTACTACTACTACTACTACTACTACTACTACTACTACTACTACTACTACTACTACTACTACTACTACTACTACTACTACTACTACTACTACTACTACTACTACTACTACTACTACTACTACTACTACTACTACTACTACTACTACTACTACTACTACTACTACTACTACTACTACTACTACTACTACTACTACTACTACTACTACTACTACTACTACTACTACTACTACTACTACTACTACTACTACTACTACTACTACTACTACTACTACTACTACTACTACTACTACTACTACTACTACTACTACTACTACTACTACTACTACTACTACTACTACTACTACTACTACTACTACTACTACTACTACTACTACTACTACTACTACTACTACTACTACTACTACTACTACTACTACTACTACTACTACTACTACTACTACTACTACTACTACTACTACTACTACTACTACTACTACTACTACTACTACTACTACTACTACTACTACTACTACTACTACTACTACTACTACTACTACTACTACTACTACTACTACTACTACTACTACTACTACTACTACTACTACTACTACTACTACTACTACTACTACTACTACTACTACTACTACTACTACTACTACTACTACTACTACTACTACTACTACTACTACTACTACTACTACTACTACTACTACTACTACTACTACTACTACTACTACTACTACTACTACTACTACTACTACTACTACTACTACTACTACTACTACTACTACTACTACTACTACTACTACTACTACTACTACTACTACTACTACTACTGAGAACGTTGACTTTATTTGATAACAAACTGGGTGCCGGAATGAAGAATTCAAAAAACGGAAGCAAAGAAAGCAATGGTGGCAAATCCAATCAAGTATATCGTAGATAGGAAAATCAAATCAAATAAATCGGAAAATCCAATAAGAAAATAAAATAAAAGAATCAAGTCAACTATCGAATACCAAAACAAAGAGTAAACCCGCATCCGCAAACACAATCAAAGCAGCACCGTTTACCCAACTCATCCAACAACCCAGACAAGAGAAAACCAGATAAGGTACACAAAGAAAACGGGCAAGTCAACCATCAAATCTTGACCAACATATAATAGCAAAATTGCTACAACAAAAATACAGACAATATCATGAAACAGTTAGGTCAGGCATGCTAAACAGCCAGGTGGGCACGGGCCCTACACTCCACCACAAAACCGCCATGACCAGCACCCATGAGCCTTCGGCGGTACGAGTGCCGTGACCCCCGCAGACAAGTTATTCGCCAGCGAATCAGGCACACACTGATCCGGGCACGAAGCTGGCGCATGATCAGTGAGTAGGGGAGATCACGGTTCCTCTCACTGATTTGAGCTGCTAACGACTTCAGGAATATTGACGCCTCCGGCGCACACTGCCCATTGGTGGCGAAAACCAACGGCGTGAACGAACCGCGGTCGACGTTGTTGATCCGGCTCGAGTACTGGCGCTTCTTCTGCCTCTCGTTGTCAGACAACTGGCTCGCTACTCCCGAACGCGACAGCAAAGACGGCCTTGGGTGGGTAACCCGAACATCAAAGAAGGCGTTTTGCTGTCGCGTCCAGAAACCGCGAGCCCGTATGTCTGCACGAGCGGCATCAGCTCTAATACCTGAGACCGTCTCACCATCGAGAGGCAGCAGAACAGGCTCCAACTCGACATCATACGCCACCTCGGACATGGCACTAGCCAGCAGGTCCCGAACCTCGTTGTGACGTTGCGTTGGGTACCCGCCACAGGGGCATGTCATAGCGTGGTGGCTTGTCATGTCTTTGCCACACACGCATGATGCTGGCAAACCTTCCAAGGGAAGGCCATATCGTAGGCCCACAGCATCACGGAAATCCGTCCTGCTGAAAACGGTCCCAGGCATTGTAGTCGCAGGTGGAGTCGTCAACCAACTTGAGACGCCATCTTCACCTGCGACCTCTACCAGTAGCCGTTGCGTGGGCGGGAGGCCGGATCGGATCTCCTCTGCCAAGTTCCGCTGCTGAACACGGCGCGCCGCCCGAGCACCTGCAGCCAATGTCCTGCATGCTGTTACCACAGACGACACCTCATGCGTGGAGGTGCCACCGACTACCAACTCCACCATGGGTGCAATGGCGTCTCGGCACAAGGTGCGCTCAGCAGCCGCCCGTGACACATTGCTACGGACCGCAAGACCACCAAGCTTTGCTGGAAGGGAAAGCAGTGCTCGCAAACCTCCCTCAACCGGCACAGAATGGCCCGTGAATGCAGGCAGCAGCTGATCATTTAGGACGCGATCCAGGGGTGCGTAGAGTGCCCCGTCAGCATTAGCAACGCGCTGCAAGTATGACCACCGAGACTGAATGGCAGAGATGAATAAGTGGTAAGCCGCGTGGGGCTGGGTCTCTGCAACACTCGCCAGCCTCTTGGTTAAAGCACACCAGTCACCCACACGGCTTCCCACAAACCCATCACAGAACTCAGTGCTGCCGATGACTCCACCGAGATACCGGACGCCATCAGAGCAAATCCGGATGCCAGTGCCTGCAAATACCCGCTCAGCGTCTGACACCAGATGGCTCTTGACGAGGAGCACGGTCTTGGCAGCATTAGGCTTGTAGCCATACTTCGGGCCCTCAGCCGAGATGCAGTTCCAGTACTCACCAAGTGCCACAACGCGGTCCACAGCGGCATCGTCGTCAGCATACCACACCTGCATGGAACCACTGCATGTTGTGGACAGATGCTTGGCCAGAGGGACGGTAGCCAAAGCATAAAATGCCATGGCCAGTGGATCTCCTTGGCACGTGCCCTCTCTTGAGTAGAGTGTCTCGCCACCATCCAGGTACAGGGGGATATCCGCTTGGTACGTGTTCACAAATACCCGCCCTGCAGCTGGGCACACGCGTCGTATGTTGTTCAGTGCAGCTGCCCGGTTCACTGAATTAAAGGCGTTAGTGGCGTCGACGAGGAGTATTGCCTCTGACTCCTCCTTGGCAAATACCGATGACAGCGCCTCCACAGCCACTTCACATGCCGATGGTATCCCGACGCACAGCTGGGTTGGCGCCGTCGCAATCACCACATCCTTCTCAATCGCCGCCATGATTGCCTTGCCAACTGCACGCCGAAACACCTCACCCACAGCGATGGGCCGCACGCCAGGTCGCTTATCCAGTGGTATCAGTCGCGCTGCCAGAAACGGGCGCAGATGCAAAGCGTCCAGCCTCTCCGTGCACAGGCATTTGGCCACGCGAGAGAGGGCCGAACAGAGCTCGTCAGAAGCTGACTTGAACATGCCAACCATCCGACGCCAGGCAGCCGCATCCAAAGCCGAAGGTCCAGCAGCTCCCTTCATTCCCAATATCGTCTTCTTCATAGCTGCTGGTGTTATCGCCTCAAACATAACTGGATCCGGGGGGTCGGGGCTACAGTCCAGTAGGATGTCTGGATCAGCCGGCTGGGGAGCAGGGTGCTTATCCCGCAGGTGCTCTAGAACTGACTTCCCACTCACCTCTTCATCCAGGGGAAGAACGCCACCAGCACCATCAGCATCCAGGTATTGGGCAGCACTGCCAACTCGGTCATTGAAAACCATGTTCGCTAAGCGAACATCGTCCAAAGCACGTGGACTCGAATCACCCACGGCTGCATCAGAGAGATGAGCCTGAATGCATCGGGACTCCCGTAGCAATGGAGAGAGATCACCGGCAGTCCACAGCCCAAGCCGCTTGACCAAAAACGTCTTGTGGTCGCTAGCCGCAGATCCACGAAACGGCTTCTGCAACAACAGATGACAGGCGACGACCACCGCCGACCACGCAAAGGCCCGAGCACCCGAGCCATCCGTAAATAAGCCAATGAGGCGTGCAATCTCCTTGACGAACTCTTTGCCTTCCGAGCCGAAGGGGACCATAAACACGTTTCTTCTCCATGAGATGACTTCACGGTATGCAGAATCGAACATGCTCACAGTCTCATCAGTAGTCTGACTCCAAAACCCTTCATCTGCAGATGAGTTACTGCCACCCTCAACCACCGTACTCGGCTCACGCGACGCTTGCTTTTCCGGACACAGAGGGGCCAGACGAACATGCGATGGCTGATATAGCGATGCTGGTGAACAGGATGGTTCCGCCTGAGGCTGTCCAGACGAACCGGGACCCACAGAGGCCGGCGCCGCAGACACAGGTACCCGGGACTACTACTACTACTACTACTGCTACTGCTACTGCTACTGCTACTGCTACTGCTACTGCTACTGCTACTGCTACTGCTACTGCTACTGCTACTGCTACTGCTACTGCTACTGCTACTGCTGCTGCTGCTGCTGCTGCTGCTGCTGCTGCTGCTGCTGCTGCTGCTGCTGCTGCTGCTGCTGCTGCTGCTGCTGCTGCTGCTGCTGCTGCTGCTGCTGCTGCTGCTGCTGCTGCTGCTGCTGCTGCTGCTGCTGCTGCTGCTGCTGCTGCTGCTGCTGCTGCTGCTGCTGCTGCTGCTGCTGCTGCTGCTGCTGCTGCTGCTGCTGCTGCTGCTGCTGCTGCTACTGCTGCTGCTGCTGCTGCTGCTGCTGCTGCTGCTGCTGCTGCTGCTGCTGCTGCTGCTGCTGCTGCTGCTGCTGCTGCTGCTGCTGCTGCTGCTGCTGCTGCTGCTGCTGCTGCTGCTGCTGCTGCTGCTGCTGCTGCTGCTGCTGCTGCTGCTGCTGCTGCTGCTGCTGCTGCTGCTGCTGCTGCTGCTGCTGCTGCTGCTGCTGCTGCTGCTGCTGCTGCTGCTGCTGCTGCTGCTGCTGCTGCTGCTGCTGCTGCTGCTGCTGCTGCTGCTGCTGCTGCTGCTACTACTACTACTACTACTACTACTACTACTACTACTACTACTACTACTACTACTACTACTACTACTACTACTACTACTACTACTACTACTACTACTACTACTACTACTACTACTACTACTACTACTACTACTACTACTACTACTACTACTACTACTACTACTACTACTACTACTACTACTACTACTACTACTACTACTACTACTACTACTACTACTACTACTACTACTACTACTACTACTACTACTACTACTACTACTACTACTACTACTACTACTACTACTACTACTACTACTACTACTACTACTACTACTACTACTACTACTACTACTACTACTACTACTACTACTACTACTACTACTACTACTACTACTACTACTACTACTACTACTACTACTACTACTACTACTACTACTACTACTACTACTACTACTACTACTACTACTACTACTACTACTACTACTACTACTACTACTACTACTACTACTACTACTACTACTACTACTACTACTACTACTACTACTACTACTACTACTACTACTACTACTACTACTACTACTACTACTACTACTACTACTACTACTACTACTACTACTACTACTACTACTACTACTACTACTACTACTACTACTACTACTACTACTACTACTACTACTACTACTACTACTACTACTACTACTACTACTACTACTACTACTACTACTACTACTACTACTACTACTACTACTACTACTACTACTACTACTACTACTACTACTACTACTACTACTACTACTACTACTACTACTACTACTACTACTACTACTACTACTACTACTACTACTACTACTACTACTACTACTACTACTACTACTACTACTACTACTACTACTACTACTACTACTACTACTACTACTACTACTACTACTACTACTACTACTACTACTACTACTACTACTACTACTACTACTACTACTACTACTACTACTACTACTACTACTACTACTACTACTACTACTACTACTACTACTACTACTACTACTACTACTACTACTACTACTACTACTACTACTACTACTACTACTACTACTACTACTACTACTACTACTACTACTACTACTACTACTACTACTACTACTACTACTACTACTACTACTACTACTACTACTACTACTACTACTACTACTACTACTACTACTACTACTACTACTACTACTACTACTACTACTACTACTACTACTACTACTACTACTACTACTACTACTACTACTACTACTACTACTACTACTACTACTACTACTACTACTACTACTACTACTACTACTACTACTACTACTACTACTACTACTACTACTACTACTACTACTACTACTACTACTACTACTACTACTACTACTACTACTACTACTACTACTACTACTACTACTACTACTACTACTACTACTACTACTACTACTACTACTACTACTACTACTACTACTACTACTACTACTACTACTACTACTACTACTACTACTACTACTACTACTACTACTACTACTACTACTACTACTACTACTACTACTACTACTACTACTACTACTACTACTACTACTACTACTACTACTACTACTACTACTACTACTACTACTACTACTACTACTACTACTACTACTACTACTACTACTACTACTACTACTACTACTACTACTACTACTACTACTACTACTACTACTACTACTACTACTACTACTACTACTACTACTACTACTACTACTACTACTACTACTACTACTACTACTACTACTACTACTACTACTACTACTACTACTACTACTACTACTACTACTACTACTACTACTACTACTACTACTACTACTACTACTACTACTACTACTACTACTACTACTACTACTACTACTACTACTACTACTACTACTACTACTACTACTACTACTACTACTACTACTACTACTACTACTACTACTACTACTACTACTACTACTACTACTACTACTACTACTACTACTACTACTACTACTACTACTACTACTACTACTACTACTACTACTACTACTACTACTACTACTACTACTACTACTACTACTACTACTACTACTACTACTACTACTACTACTACTACTACTACTACTACTACTACTACTACTACTACTACTACTACTACTACTACTACTACTACTACTACTACTACTACTACTACTACTACTACTACTACTACTACTACTACTACTACTACTACTACTACTACTACTACTACTACTACTACTACTACTACTACTACTACTACTACTACTACTACTACTACTACTACTACTACTACTACTACTACTACTACTACTACTACTACTACTACTACTACTACTACTACTACTACTACTACTACTACTACTACTACTACTACTACTACTACTACTACTACTACTACTACTACTACTACTACTACTACTACTACTACTACTACTACTACTACTACTACTACTACTACTACTACTACTACTACTACTACTACTACTACTACTACTACTACTACTACTACTACTACTACTACTACTACTACTACTACTACTACTACTACTACTACTACTACTACTACTACTACTACTACTACTACTACTACTACTACTACTACTACTACTACTACTACTACTACTACTACTACTACTACTACTACTACTACTACTACTACTACTACTACTACTACTACTACTACTACTACTACTACTACTACTACTACTACTACTACTACTACTACTACTACTACTACTACTACTACTACTACTACTACTACTACTACTACTACTACTACTACTACTACTACTACTACTACTACTACTACTACTACTACTACTACTACTACTACTACTACTACTACTACTACTACTACTACTACTACTACTACTACTACTACTACTACTACTACTACTACTACTACTACTACTACTACTACTACTACTACTACTACTACTACTACTACTACTACTACTACTACTACTACTACTACTACTACTACTACTACTACTACTACTACTACTACTACTACTACTACTACTACTACTACTACTACTACTACTACTACTACTACTACTACTACTACTACTACTACTACTACTACTACTACTACTACTACTACTACTACTACTACTACTACTACTACTACTACTACTACTACTACTACTACTACTACTACTACTACTACTACTACTACTACTACTACTACTACTACTACTACTACTACTACTACTACTACTACTACTTGACACAATCTTTATTAGGAAACTTGAAATGGAGATGTGAAACACAAATACAGCCATGTAGATGGAGCAGCAATGCAATACAATGTCCAAAAACTCGAGAATTCATTATCATGGGACAATGTTGGGCAAATGTCCGTGAGGTACTATCACGGTCAGGCTGCCCGCAACCTGCACATCGTCGTGAAATTCATCCTGTTGCGGCGGTATGACGATCTTGAACCACGCAAACAGGTGACTGCCCATCGCATAAGGCAGACTGACAGCTTACAACGGAGCTGACCCATGATAACCGATACGTGTAGGTCGACGTTCTTCTCTGCAATCAGGCATGCCAGTGTCTTCAGTGCCATTGAACATTCTCTGCCAATCATGCCCGAGGTAGAAAAAACTAGAGGTGTAAACGTACCTCTGTCAACTGCTGTCACCCGCTCTCCGTACTGGCGCTTCTTCATCCGTTCATGCGTTCGGAGCTGGCTGATGACTTCCTGACGCGACAGCAAGCTTGCCTTTGGGTGTGTAACCCGGATGTCGAAAAAGGCATCTTGCTGTCTCGTCCAGAAGCCACAAGCCCGGATGTCCAGGCGGGCACCTGCCGAGCGGTTGGCTGTCCTCCCTTGGAGCCGCTCACCATCATATGGTAGTAGAGGCGGTTCTACCTCCACATCCCGGACCGCCTCACGCATCACGTCAGCCAACAAGTCCCGGATCTCATTGTGGCGTGCCATGGGGTAGCCCCCTGCCGGACACATCATCGCATGGTCTATTGTGTTTGCAGCACCACATACGCAAGTCAGGGGGAGTCCGTCAGGCTGCAGGCCGTAGCGGATGCAGAACGCATCTCGGAAATCTGATTTGTTCAGGACCATCTGCATTTGGGACGATGGTTCCGCCGTTACCCAAGACGATACGCCCTTTTCTGCGGCATTCTCCACTAACAGCACCTGTGTTGCTGTCAAATCCGGGCGCAATTCGCTAACGAGACCCGTGGCTTGGGTAGCTCTCTCTCTGCGAATACGCCCGGCCTCCTGCCGGCTGAGGGCTATTGCCTCGTTCAGCTGGTCTGTTTGGGTAGTTCCGTTGGCGCTTGTTGGATGTGCTGGTGGTCTTATGCAGGCCGCCACAGGAGCCACAATCTGTCTGGATGCAGAAAACTCTTTCTCGGCCTCCACCGAGGGCACAGGGATTGCCATGCCACCAAACCGCGCTGGTAGCGATAGCAACTTTCTCAGTGCCGACTCGTCCGAACACGAATGGCCGCTGAGCGCTGGCAGCAGCTTGGTCGTAATGGCGGCGTCGAGACGGGCCAGAAGATGCGCAGGGCAAGATAGGACGCGCAAGTGGTACCGCCACTTGGACACGAGGCCCTTTACAAACACCTCGTACGCAGCATGCGGCTGAGTGGTGGCCACCTCCGCCAGGCGATCAACCTGCAGCGTCCACTTGTCGATCAAATCTGTGATATACTCCTCACAGAAGACCGTTGAACCGAGTGCGCCGCCAAGATACCGAGCACCCTCGGTCACAACACGAATGCCCGTGTCCCTGAAAAGCTGGAGTGCCAGGGCCGAATGCTGCTCCTTGACAATTAGTGTTGTCTTGTTCGCGTTAGGGTAGTATCCATAGCCAGGGCCATGCTCCAGAATCCCATCCCAATACTGCCTTAGGTTGAGGAGCTGTCCGCCACCAGCATCGTCATCAGCATACCATAGCTGCACCACGTCGGGGCAGCACTCTGACAGCTTGTCTATCAATGGCATCATGGCGACCGCGTATATCGCCATGGCGAGAGGATCACCTTGGCAGGTACCCTCCTGACTCCTTATCTCTCCACCACCCGACACAAACAGGCGGCATGGAATGCTGTAGGTGTTCTTGAACACCTGCCCCAGGGCAGGACAGACGAGTGGCACGTTGTGTAGGGCTGCTGTGCGGTTCATAGCGTTGAAAGCGTTGGTGGCATCGACCAAGAGCACACCCTCCACCTCCGGCGAGGCAAGCATGTCGGTCATCGTATGCACAGCAGCTTCACACCCAGACGGAACACCAACACAGAGTTGACGAGGGGCTGTGGCGTGCATGGCATCATACTGAATTACCTTCATCACAGCTTTGCCAATTAGTCTCCGGAAAACCTCCCCAACAGCGATAGGGCGCACCCCCGGTTGCTTGTCCAGTGGGATGAGGCGGGCCGCAGTGAACGAACTTAGCTCTTCTGGTGGGACTTCCTGGGTGCATAAGCGTTTTCCTGCTTCTGCCATTGCCGCACAGAGCTGGTCAGACGCTGCAGCGAAGCAGGTCAACATGCGTTTCCACGCATCAGAGTCCAGGCCCGATGGACCGGCCGCTCCGGACATTTGACGGCTTATCTGCTTGATCAGCGCTCCTGTGAGCCTGGCAAAAAGGATCGGATCTTGAGGGGTAGCCGCGTCATGCCCCTGCAGGAGAGCGTCATCCGGAGGTACAGCAGGCTGGGGATGCTTATCAAGCAGAATGTCACGTACTGTTGAACCTGGGCTGCCGCTGACAGTGTCACTCATTGACAACACTCCACCCGAGCCACTGGAGCAGACCATCCGAATGGCTGACTGCGTTTTCCCAGAACATACGAGTTTTGAAAACAAGGTGTCGTCAATTTGGCCTGACTGATCGACGTTCCGGGTATGGTGTGCCGGAAGATGCGCCTGGATGCATCGGCATTCACGCAGCAGGGTGTTGATGTCTCCTGACTTCCAAACAGCAAGTCGACGCGTCAGGTGAGTTCCGTGTTCGGAGGAGGAGCCCTGTCCGTGCGGTTTCTGCAACAGGAGGTGGCACGCGACAGCTATTGATGTCCAGGCTCGTTCACGGTTGGGCGCCGCGTCGGAAAATATGCGAACCAGTCGTGCAATTTCCTCAACAAATTGCTTCCCGGCTGCTCCGAAGGGAACAATAAACAAATTTCTCCTCCAAGTCACACACTCTTCATACGCCCCCTGCAGGCTGTCCGGTTGACCCTCAGGAGCAGTCGGCAAAGGGCTCAAATCGTGCGCCGCCTCTGCACTGGAGTTGTCTCGTGCCGGCTGCTGTGGCTGGGACTGACTGGCTAGCGGAGTAGATGAGGTGGTAGACGCTGGCCGCTGCGACACGGCTGGGGTCGGAGAGTCTGGATGCTGCGACGCCTGCCGCAACTCCTGCATTGACATCTGTGAGCTGGCCTCCGGCTGCGATGCATCGGTGGTTAACGACTGCGTTGAATCGAGAAATGCCAGAAGATTAACGTCCGCAGTAGAAGGCAATGATTGGCTGCATGCCAAAGCAGAGGCTGATGCTGACTGGAGGTCCTGTGTCCTCGTAGAGGCTGTTTGTCCACTACCAGCTAGTGCAGACTGAGTACCATCTGGTGCTGCAACGGAGGCGCAACTTCTTGGCGCCTTGCTACAGTTAGTGTTTCTGCATCTCCCCTTTGAAAGCGGGACGCAACTGTCACAACTGACACTATTCTTTGCGCAGCTGCAATTGGCACAAGAGCCCAATGCGTTACACTTGCAGCATTTAGGCATGATGAACACAGGGCATTGCGTGAAAACTGGCTCCGGAGCTAATACCTCACAGCTCCTGGAAGGTGGTGATTCAATACTGAGAAACAGAGGAAATGCAAAGAGTAGCGCCAGCAATTGGAGTCCGCCACCAAAAACTTCACTAGTTAAGGGTGATAAATGACGCGGGGGCGCTATCTGCGCAATTGGTTGCACTGGGAAATACTCTAACATAGAACGCAAGGAGGGTAAGGTAATGCGGGGTAGGGAGCCGAGATGAGAAAAAGGTGACGGTCCCAGAGGACGCCACACAAACAAGTGAGAACACGAATACTTGCAAGGAAAGCAGCCAAGAACACAACACAACCCAACACCAAGAATAGAAAAGAGTACAGTACCATAAAATAGGTGTCCAAGCTTCCTCCTCAGTCAGTTGTTAATCGTCAGAGCTCCAAATCAAGCAACCATCCTCCACGAGCGCACCAGCCAACTACTACTACTACTACTACTACTACTACTACTACTACTACTACTACTACTACTACTACTACTACTACTACTACTACTACTACTACTACTACTACTACTACTACTACTACTACTACTACTACTACTACTACTACTACTACTACTACTACTACTACTACTACTACTACTACTACTACTACTACTACTACTACTACTACTACTACTACTACTACTACTACTACTACTACTACTACTACTACTACTACTACTACTACTACTACTACTACTACTACTACTACTACTACTACTACTACTACTACTACTACTACTACTACTACTACTACTACTACTACTACTACTACTACTACTACTACTACTACTACTACTACTACTACTACTACTACTACTACTACTACTACTACTACTACTACTACTACTACTACTACTACTACTACTACTACTACTACTACTACTACTACTACTACTACTACTACTACTACTACTACTACTACTACTACTACTACTACTACTACTACTACTACTACTACTACTACTACTACTACTACTACTACTACTACTACTACTACTACTACTACTACTACTACTACTACTACTACTACTACTACTACTACTACTACTACTACTACTACTACTACTACTACTACTACTACTACTACTACTACTACTACTACTACTACTACTACTACTACTACTACTACTACTACTACTACTACTACTACTACTACTACTACTACTACTACTACTACTACTACTACTACTACTACTACTACTACTACTACTACTACTACTACTACTACTACTACTACTACTACTACTACTACTACTACTACTACTACTACTACTACTCCTACTCCTACTCCTACTGCTACTGCTACTGCTACTGCTACTGCTACTGCTACTGCTACTGCTACTGCTACTGCTACTGCTACTGCTACTGCTACTGCTACTGCTACTGCTACTACAACTACTACTACTACTACTACTACTACTACTACTACTACTACTACTACTACTACTACTACTACTACTACTACTACTACTACTACTACTACTACTACTACTACTACTACTACTACTACTACTACTACTACTACTACTACTACTACTACTACTACTACTACTACTACTACTACTACTACTACTACTACTACTACTACTACTACTACTACTACTACTACTACTACTACTACTACTACTACTACTACTACTACTACTACTACTACTACTACTACTACTACTACTACTACTACTACTACTACTACTACTACTACTACTACTACTACTACTACTACTACTACTACTACTACTACTACTACTACTACTACTACTACTACTACTACTACTACTACTACTACTACTACTACTACTACTACTACTACTACTACTACTACTACTACTACTACTACTACTACTACTACTACTACTACTACTACTACTACTACTACTACTACTACTACTACTACTACTACTACTACTACTACTACTACTACTACTACTACTACTACTACTACTACTACTACTACTACTACTACTACTACTACTACTACTACTACTACTACTACTACTACTACTACTACTACTACTACTACTACTACTACTACTACTACTACTACTACTACTACTACTACTACTACTACTACTACTACTACTACTACTACTACTACTACTACTACTACTACTACTACTACTACTACTACTACTACTACTACTACTACTACTACTACTACTACTACTACTACTACTACTACTACTACTACTACTACTACTACTACTACTACTACTACTACTACTACTACTACTACTACTACTACTACTACTACTACTACTACTACTACTACTACTACTACTACTACTACTACTACTACTACTACTACTACTACTACTACTACTACTACTACTACTACTACTACTACTACTACTACTACTACTACTACTACTACTACTACTACTACTACTACTACTACTACTACTACTACTACTACTACTACTACTACTACTACTACTACTACTACTACTACTACTACTACTACTACTACTACTACTACTACTACTACTACTACTACTACTACTACTACTACTACTACTACTACTACTACTACTACTACTACTACTACTACTACTACTACTACTACTACTACTACTACTACTACTACTACTACTACTACTACTACTACTACTACTACTACTACTACTACTACTACTACTACTACTACTACTACTACTACTACTACTACTACTACTACTACTACTACTACTACTACTACTACTACTACTACTACTACTACTACTACTACTACTACTACTACTACTACTACTACTACTACTACTACTACTACTACTACTACTACTACTACTACTACTACTACTACTACTACTACTACTACTACTACTACTACTACTACTACTACTACTACTACTACTACTACTACTACTACTACTACTACTACTACTACTACTACTACTACTACTACTACTACTACTACTACTACTACTACTACTACTACTACTACTACTACTACTACTACTACTACTACTACTACTACTACTACTACTACTACTACTACTACTACTACTACTACTACTACTACTACTACTACTACTACTACTACTACTACTACTACTACTACTACTACTACTACTACTACTACTACTACTACTACTACTACTACTACTACTACTACTACTACTACTACTACTACTACTACTACTACTACTACTACTACTACTACTACTACTACTACTACTACTACTACTACTACTACTACTACTACTACTACTACTACTACTACTACTACTACTACTACTACTACTACTACTACTACTACTACTACTACTACTACTACTACTACTACTACTACTACTACTACTACTACTACTACTACTACTACTACTACTACTACTACTACTACTACTACTACTACTACTACTACTACTACTACTACTACTACTACTACTACTACTACTACTACTACTACTACTACTACTACTACTACTACTACTACTACTACTACTACTACTACTACTACTACTACTACTACTACTACTACTACTACTACTACTACTACTACTACTACTACTACTACTACTACTACTACTACTACTACTACTACTACTACTACTACTACTACTACTACTACTACTACTACTACTACTACTACTACTACTACTACTACTACTACTACTACTACTACTACTACTACTACTACTACTACTACTACTACTACTACTACTACTACTACTACTACTACTACTACTACTACTACTACTACTACTACTACTACTACTACTACTACTACTACTACTACTACTACTACTACTACTACTACTACTACTACTACTACTACTACTACTACTACTACTACTACTACTACTACTACTACTACTACTACTACTACTACTACTACTACTACTACTACTACTACTACTACTACTACTATTACTACTATAGCAACAGTTGACATAATTATTATGGTCCTGGAAAGTGGAGAAAAATAGAAAATTTACGACCGCGCAGATGACCTCGCACTGAGCCGTCAAATGTAAAAGGATATTACAGGCTACGAGTTACATGTACTTGCCAAGTATGAATAACTGTCCGCTACTGTAACAAGATAATAAGCAAATAGGAGATCCCCGCGATAGGCGTCGGCCTTTGGGTAATCCTGAAGTAAAGATTATTTGAAACTCGGGTATTGAGCCAATAATAAATGTAGAAAGGAAAGGATATCTGACTGTATAATAGTATCTAGTTACAGTGGTGGAGAATTAGTCTTAACTCAGTGCGAAGTGCAATAATTAAACTACTAGTAAACACTAATAGATTAACGTTACTGAGACATTCAAAGTCCTGACACCTGGCAAGTTGTGGCAACTAACAAATCTCCAGTGCCCAAACCAACGGCGCCATCCAGCTTGGAAGGTTCAAGGTTATGGTAGAACCAAGAGTACAATCATAACCAGGTTAACTAGTACTATGTACTCTTGGTAGAACCTATCGTATGAGGGGAAGGTGAGCGCAGCGAAAATGTGCATAAGCTATGTCCCAGGTAGTGGTTGCGACGCTATGTCCCACGGCAACAAAGACTGTCGACTGTTACAGGTGTTACAGGATGATGACGAGACCAGTTACTAGTAATATCTACTGTCTTGACAACGTGATCTAACTACAAATAAGGAATATTTTTGCCCGTACAAGAGGCTTTTATAGCAGTAGTATGTATTTAAGATTGAACAACTCAACAGTGTTGACACACAAATTCAAAGAGCGCCGATGAGGCAAAAAAAGGAAGAAGAAAAATTAAAAGATGAGGCTATAGCCAGTGTGAAGACCCAGTAAAGGTAAAGATAATGAAGAACATACATGGAGTGTGACTTGCACCAAGGAAAAAGAAGTCTATAAGGATATACAACGGTCACTCAAGGATATACAACGTTCACTACACATTGGTAACGCGAATATCCAGACGCTCAAGGCCTGTCCAGGGGATCTCCTGCTCAGAGAAATTTCATGTGTGTTGGGAAAAAGAACCAAGAAATGTACTAAGAAAGAAAACAAAAGAAGCAGACACAGCAATGGCGCTAGTCAATCCCTCAAGGTGTTGGTACTGTATGCCAAAACAGTAGTGAGTTTATAGGCGACAGTGGTCGAAGAGGGAATGTCTGAATTCGGGGAGAATATAATAGAAGTGAGAGTGCGAGGCCGGTGTCATGACGTAAAAAAAGTCATGCATGATCATACTCGTACAAAACGATATTAATTTTTTAAATTAAATCACGGAGGTTTTATAATTATAGCGGTGGTACGTGGTGACAGTCAATTTTTTTCTTCAGAATTTTCCCGTTTGTGTCTTTCCCTCAAACCAATACATGTTTTATATAGGAAGACGAATTTCGCGTTCGTGTTCAAGTCAAATGCCATGTCACGATGTGCCCGTGTGTGCGTATGCTTGACTGTTCCATACTAAGCAAGCATATTATAATATTATTAGTCTGGCAAACCTGACCAAGCATATCCCTTCGCACCTCTGGCCAGCTCAATCAGTCAATTCCTGAGATTCTCTGGATCCTGAGCTACTCTGCTTCATGGTTTCTTATTAATTATCTCTTCACACCTTTCCTTTCCTTCGTTGCTTCTTTCCTACATGTCCACATTGATGCTAAATAGACCCAGTTCTCGCGAATACTAGTAATGTGCGAAGTTAAAAATCTCTTCTTCGTACTGTCGACCCCATCGCGGGTTTGCAACAAGATGGTTTGGAGACACTCCAACAGTGTTGTGAAACAGCAACCGTCCTAAGGGCCTGTGGTATCTAGGTTTTCCCGACGGTTCACCGAAAACGCGTTCACAGAGCGACCATTCGCAGAACGACGTTTCAGCGAGAGACATTTCACAGAGTGTCAGATTTAGCGACTGTTCACTGCGCCGAAAGTCAGGTTCACTGAAAACAGGTTCATCGACAGCATGTTCACGGAATTTCGGTTCACAGAATAGCAGTTTCATCGAAAACATATCGCTGATGACATGGATTATAATTATCACATTCGAATCCTGTAAAGAATAGCAGTTTCACTGCATAGCAGTTCACCAAAACATGTTGCTGATGCCAGCGATACACCTCGTACTTGAATCCTTGCATTCGTTCCCCGCCGGGAGACGTTGCTGAATGTTTTGAGAGACTGGAAGGTGAATTCTCCCCGGAGGCGGAGGAAGTATTGACCTACTTTGAGACTTACTACATCAGCGGTCTAAGAGCTGACGGGCCCGGGTGACGGGTACAGACTGATCCAACAGAGACTATCTTTTAAAAGTTTCATTTTCTTTTTACTTTTAAATTTGTTTGTTTGTTTTGGTTTGCTTTTTCTTTAGTTGTTGCGTCAGCCGTCAGGTCAGTGATATCACGTTCTGTGATTGCCCGTATAAGACTAAGAGGCTTTTAAAAAAAAGTCTAAGAACTGACAGGACCAGAAAAACGCCTTTGTTTCACCATCAGTGGTGGAACGTCCGGTCGTGCACACAAGAACGGTTAGTACCGTAGTGACCACATGTGAGCAGCGCCAGCCACCCGAGTTTTTGTTTTGCGTGTTTTGCCCATAATCTGACATTCTTTGTGGAGCCGTGATGTGGTAATTTCCGGCAAATGCCACCACAATTTGATGCTGTATATACTCCCAGCGTTCACTGTCCATTTCACTGTCCATTTCACTGTCCATTTCACTGTCCATTTCACTGTCCATTTCACTGTCCATTTCACTGTCCATTTCACTGTCCATTTCACTGTCCATTTCACTGCCCATTTCACTGTCCATTTCACTGTCCATTTCACTGTCCATTTCACTGTCCATTTCACTGTCCATTTCACTGTCCATTTCACTGTCCATTTCACTGTCCATTTCACTGTCCACTTCACTGTCCATTTCACTGTCCATTTCACTGTCCATTTCACTGTCCATTTCACTGTCCATTTCACTGTCCACTTCACTGTCCATTTCACTGTCCATTTCACTGTCCATTTCACTGTCCATTTCACTGTCCATTTCACTGTCCATTTCACTGTCCATTTCACTGTCCATTTCACTGTCCATTTCACTGTCCATTTCACTGTCCATTTCACTGTCCATTTCACTGTCCACTTCACTGTCCATTTCACTGTCCATTTCACTGTCCATTTCACTGTCCATTTCACTGTCCATTTCACTGTCCATTTCACTATCCATTTCACTGTCCATTTCACTGTCCATTTCACTGTCCATTTCACTGTCCATTTCACTGTCCATTTCACTGTCCATTTCACTATCCATTTCACTATCCATTTCACTGTCCATTTCACTGTCCATTTCACTGTCCATTTCACTGTCCATTTCACTGTCCATTTCACTGTCCATTTCACTGTCCATTTCACTATCCATTTCACTGTCCATTTCACTGTCCATTTCACTGTCCATTTCACTGTCCATTTCACTATCCATTTCACTGTCCATTTCACTGTCCATTTCACTGTCCATTTCACTGTCCATTTCACTGTCCATTTCACTGTCCATTTCACTGTCCATTTCACTGTCCATTTCACTGTCCATTTCACTGTCCATTTCACTGTCCATTTCACTGTCCACTTCACTGTCCATTTCACTGTCCATTTCACTGTCCATTTCACTGTCCATTTCACTGTCCATTTCACTGTCCATTTCACTGTCCATTTCACTGTCCATTTCACTGTCCATTTCACTGTCCATTTCACTATCCATTCTATATGGACTCACGTTACTGTGCACGCCTGACTGCTCAAAATCTGGTTTAGCAGGTGAACTCGATCGCAGAACTTTAGCCGACATTTTCCATGTTACTTATTGTATTATGGTGTCATGCAAAAAATGAACCAGCTACATTGTATCTATCCGTTTCACAGTCTTCACCACAGCACACTTATAAAAACATTGCAAATTTGCACCATGTGGACATTTTTGATTTGGGCCAATATACTATTACCGGTACTCGTACAGTATGTAATATTCGGTGAACTGTCCATTTTTTTTGTTTGTTTGAAGTCTTATTTTACATCGCAAACCAAACGGGCATTGATGCCCAATATTATGATGGCGATAGAATAAAAAGTGTGGCTCGATAAAGCTGCACTTGAGAAAATGAGAAAACAGTCAATAGGAAGTATTTGTACCAGTAATTACAAGTCATTCGGTGAAGAATTGCGTCTGTGAACCGGGATTCGACGCAACAGAATTCTGTGAATGAAATTCGATGAATAGATATTTCCGTGAATCGGCATTGGCGGTGAACTGTCATTCTGTGAAATGCCTTTTGGAGAAACGTCGTTCTGCACCTCATGCTCGACACTGACTCGTGTTGTCAGGAGTTGGCGAGGTGTTTGTCGCTCTAGAAACGAAGCATAACTGTAAGAACAAGTTAGTAGGTTTCCCTAGTGATGTTTGGGCTTGTAGATCGAGAGCAACAACTGCATTAGCCAACTTGATCCTATTAACTGACGACGGGTGAGTGAATTCCCCGACACAATCAAAGCTGGACGGCAGGCACACCTCGACCTCCACATTACTTGCACTGGCACGCCTCTTGCCCAGACCAGTACGGCTCGCTACCTCGGAGTCACTCTGGACGAAAATCTTCGCTGGTCACCGCAAGTCACCTCTATCGTCCGACGCACGGCTATGAAGCTGCGGATCCTCCACCAGATCCGGCACTGCCTAACAGTGCGGCAGGCGATGCTGTATTACTCTGCCCTTGTCATACCGGACATTCTATATGCGTCGAATGCGTTTCTCCCAGGACTGTCCGCTGAGCAGCGGGACACATTAGCCAAACTGGATAAACGTTGCATCCGTTGCGTGGCCGATGAGCACCCATTGGCCCACACTCTTCCCCTGTACACCAGGCTGGGTGTCTGCCCAGTGCTGGAACGAGGGGAATGCAAGCTCCTACTCCTGACATTTAGAATCCGTTCTGGAATCGTCAGTGAGCTGTTGTCGTCCCGAATTGTATTGCAAGGCCCGTCGACAGGCATGACCACTCGAGGTCAGTTGGGACGCAACCTTCCCCTCCCCCTGGCCCACAGTGCTTCTGGCGCATGCCGACCGCTTCTAGCCAGCTGCCGACTCTGGAATGGCCTGCCCGACTGTATGAAGTCCATAGTATCTGTCCGTGAATTCAAACGCATGCTACGCGTATTTTACTTCGGTTAAATGTAATGGCTTTCGTAACCTGCTGATGAGGCTCGATAGAATCATGCTACGATGACTCGACTTGTAAATTTGAGATCTATTTTTCTGCTCGCCTTGACCCTGCCTCCCCTCATTGCTACTTCCGTTTTTCGTATTTTTATTTCATTTATTTTTTCTTCATTTCTGACTCTTCTTACTGGTTGTCATCGCTTTCATAATATTGGGCAGAACTGCCCGTTTGCCATGCGATGTAAAATAAATAAACAACAACAACAACAACACACTCGGTGTGTATTGAGCAGGGAGTAGTGCGGCTTTGCAGGTTAGCCGAGTGGAAGGTTCGATGGACTTGCCGAAAGGCGGGCTCACGCTCCGGCATGGCTACACTTCCCCTTGTCTAACCCCCAAGACGAAATGTAAAATAGTAGCCAACTGGCCGAAATACAAAAATAAAAAGGCTTCTCGTATGCTCAGGATAGCAGTTGTTAGTCAGCTCTGCTACTAAGGGCGCGTTCGAATCGTCACTCTTTGACTTTTAGAGGAGTTTCGTTTTTCTGACGAGGTGGCTTTTTTGCCTCTTCAGAAAACGAAAGTCTCCTCGAAACTCCTCGAAACTCCACAACCTCATCCGATGGGAGAGGTGGATTTGTTCCGAAGAGTTTGGAAGAGATGGTCGATCGCAATGACACTCAAAAACTCTTAAAATGATAGAAATCGTTCTATTGGGAAACTTCAACTACTGTCAATGTGTAATCTCCTTTTATAAAGAATTTGTTCGAAAAGTTAATTAATAATATTAATGAAGACAATTCGAACGCACCCTATAAGTGGCCAGGAAAAGCGCGAGCTGTCGCGCGTATAAGCAGCGGCACAGTGCTTCAGTTGTCGCTGAAGTCGCTACAGCCTCCTCCTCCTCCTCCTCGTACAGTGGTCCCCCAGTGCAGGATTTCGCCAAGATGCTTTGGAGGCAACAGTGTTGTGAATGGCCAACAGTCTTCACTGCTTGTTCTGCACCTCCATGGGCGACACTGACTCACGCCGCTCTCTGGAGGGTGCCAGGTGTTTGTCACGCTGGAAACAGAGTGTCAATGTAAGGTGGTATCCGTAGTGATGTTTAGTCTCGGGGAGCACTACAGTCATAACGCAGTGCAGTACTCTCGAAACCCAACTTTCATTAGCCTACTCAAGCTCAACTGAGTAAGGTGTGATATCCCCCAACCACTGTGCATTGAGCATGGAGTCGTGCTTTCTTCCAGGTTTGCAAGTCGAAGGTTCAGGGACTTCTCGTGTGCTCTGGGTGGTAGTTGTGAGTGTCCGTCAGTGAAGTGTCGGTTAAAGTCGTTAGGAAAGGCACGAGCCGCTCCGTAGGTAGCAATGCCCAGTTCCTCACTTATCGCCGAAGTCGCTACATACGACCTCCTCTTCGTACGGTTGGCCCCTGCGCTGCGCTGCACGCAACACGGACTTGCGACAAGATGGTTCGGAGGCAACAGCGTGTGAATGGCCAACAATCGGATTATCCTCAGCACTTGTTCTGCACCTCCATGGGCGACACTGGTTCACGCTTTTGGCTGGAGTTCGATAGGTTTTTATCGCGCTCGAAAACGGAGCCGAGCGGTAATGTAAGTGAGTAACGCTCATGATGTTTGGATAGATGATCGACGCAGAGCAAGCTACTTCATTAGCCGTCTGAAGCTCAACTGGCTTGGCGGTGAATTCCCCGAAACAACTTTCAAACACTGCGTATTGAGCAGGGAGTTGTGCTTTCTTGCAAGTTTGCCGAGTCTAAGGTTCGATGGACTTCTCGTGTGCTCTGGATAGCAGTCGTGAGGCAGTCAAGTGAGAATTCAAGTCGACATGAAAAAGGGCAAGCTCCCACATACGGTGCTAGCAACACGCAAATCGAGTGAAGAAGACGAGTTGCCGCTGCCAGGAGCCGCGGACACAAGGCAGTCGTTGTGGATCTCGGTAAGCACATGAGTGTACAGTCAGTGTATTGTGTGCACAGGGACTCGGAGGGTAATGTTTGGGTATTCCAGCGCCGCCAGGCCGACGGAACTAATGGAAGTCTTCATCATTATTTATTTTTGATACACAATCTCGGGAGTGCTAGCTGTTTAGACCGTGTCGACCCTGTTAGGCCTCAGGCTCAGACGCAGTAGAGCTTTAGAGTGACTGATAATTATTGTGTATACGTATTTCAGTAAAGTATTTTAGAAAAAAGGTGGCTACTCCAAAGGTTGGTACTCGCGCTTCCTGCCGACTGACTGCAGGTTTGCCGAGTGGACGGCCCGGTATTCTTCTCGTGTGCTCCAGCCTGCAGTCGTGAGTCAGTCAAGTGTCAGTCGGTCGGCAGGAAGCGCGAGCTCCAACGTTAGGACCGACTAGCCGCCTTCTTCTACACTTACCGCCGAAGTCGCAACATCTCAGTTCAAGTATTTAGTTACCAAAACAGTGATAGGGGCTTCGGCGATAACGTAAATGTTATTTTATGGACATGGATACTGGCAAGAAAGCCGCTACATTCGAGTTCGTTATAAGTGAAGTCGAGTGTATGTTCAAGCTATGCGTCATGGCTCATGGCCTGCAGGTGGTGACAGTCCGTGGGTTTCTTGGCATTCCCCTCCTATCAAAATGGATGGCGCCGCCAGGGGCGTAGGAGGGGTTTTGGAAGTGGTACGACCGAAGGTCGGCGCGGCCGAAGGCCCTGTTGGAGGGGGTCCGGGGACCTCCCCCGGAATTTTTTGTAAAAAAGACACAAAATCCTGCGTTCTTGGAACTTCTGGCACACTGACTGTGCAGTCAAGTCGAGTACATGTGTCAGTACTCAGAACGACTGCAGATGCACAACAGATCTACGAGTCTAGAAAAAGGTCATATGTGCGCATATGCATCTGGATGGATCCTGATTTTTTTATTACGGGTTTGCACGTTCCAGACCGACCACACTTTTCGAAAAGTGGTACGGCCATGGCCGTACCAGTCGTAGCGGGTGCTACACCCTTGGCGCCGCGGTGATGAACATTATTCGTTCTGTTTAGACCTTTTGTGCTAGGAAACGATGGGAACGTTTCTATTTCTGTTTTTTTAAAGGGGAAGTTAAGGCAAAAATTAAAATTTCACCAGTCTTCGGGGTGCTGAGTCGAATGGTCGTGGTCCGAGGAAGCTTAGACGCTCCCTTCCTACTTGAATCCCAATCGAACTCGCGCACTTCCACCGAAACTGGGTGACTGCGCCCTACTAGATGGGGATTTGTATGCAAAATGTCACTAAAAGCGCCATTTCAATTTTAAAGCATGGATGACCGCGATTGGCCCATATGTTGTAGTCTTTTGGACGCTGAGTCGATTGGTTTTGGTCCGAAAAGGCTGCGATGCAGCGTTCCTCCTTTATTCCCAATCGAACATGGTTGAACAAGCGGTCACGTGCTCCTGCGTATGCCAGTCACCTGGTCAACTCGCCTGCAGGGTACAACTTACTAGCCTGTTTGACCTTTTTTGGGTGCAGTCCTGTCACTCCAGTTGAACCTTGGTGTGAAAGTTGTCGCCTGCTGGCGTGGTGACCAGGTGATTTGGGCACCCAGGAGCACGTGACCGCTTGTTCAACCATGTTCGATTGGGAATAAAGGAGGAACACTGCATCGCAGCCTTTTCGGACCAAAACCAATCGACTCAGCGTCCAAAAGACTACAACATATGGGCCAATCGCGGTCATCCGTGCTTTTATAAGAACGAAATGACGCTTTTAGTGACATTTTGCATACAAATCCCCATATTAGTGTTTAGTTTAATTATTGCACTTCGCACTGAGCTAAGACTAATTCTCCACCACTGTAGCCAGATACTATTATACAGTCAGATATCCTTTCCTTTCTACATTTATTATTGGCTCAATACCCGAGTTTCAAATAATCTTTACTTCACTTTGTCACGGGGGAGGGGGGGCGCTGTGCCTCCTACCCCCCCCCCCCCCCTTTGGCTAGACCCCTGGAAGAGCATGCACCTGGAAATTGTCGTAGGAGAACTGTAGCTGCTGCTGCAAGTGGCAGTGTATTTCCTTGTGTACCAGGGGCACTCCACTATTATAATAATAATAATAACTTTATTAGGATGACCCAAAGGCTGACTGCCTATTGTGGGGCCCGTCGCATTGAAGGATGATGGTACAAGAGAGTACAGATTGGGAAAAAGGGGTGGGGATCTACGATGAACATGGTAACGGCATGCCAGCGAGTAGACCTGAATACTGACAAGAATGTTTGCGCAGCTCTTTCTTGAATACATGGACAGAAGATCCCGAAGTCAATGTGGGTGGGAGACAATTCCATAAAAGGGAGGTTTTGAATAAAAAAAGTGATTTGGATGTTGTCAAGGCTTTGGGGAGGATAATTTTGTTGGGCGTCTCTCACTACCGGAAATATTAAAACTAAACTGAGCCAAGGTGTTCCGGTATTTGAAAATAAACTTGTGCAATGTAACTAGGCTAATGAATTGTCTACGGTACTGCAGTGATTCTAGTTTGGCGAATGCGTTCAGATCTTGCTTTGGCGTGTCGAAGGCAAATCGAAACTTACGCCGTCGCAAGTAAGACCTGATGAATCTTGCTTGGAGTTTGTCTAGCTCACACAAATCAGACGCAGGTAGCCGGTACGCCCACACCACAACACCATACTCTATAACGGGTCGAACGTAGCTCTTGTAAAGGAGCATCATGGCTTTGGGAGTAAGGCGCTGGGCCATGTAACATAGCAACGTAATTCTCTGTTTGAATTTTCCACTCGTATCTATGTAATGCTGGTGGAAGTTCAGATTAGCGGTGAAGCGAATTCCCAGATGTTTCAGCACATCGGTACCGTTGAGAGGAGCCCCATCTATTTGGTATGCTGCAGCTGTGGACGGCGATACCGACTTGTAGGTATAGCTGATGACAGAGGTTTTCGATGGGGAAAACTCGCCTCCTCTAGCTCGAGCCCAGGTTTGGCACGCTTGTATATCGGCTTGCAGTGCTGGGCTGGACGGAGTGTGTTCGTATGGGTGGAGTAATAAAGTCGCGATCCCTTTTTCAAGTCTGAACTATGATTTTTTCAATCCATCCACGTAAGTAGGAATTCACACTCGATTGTAAGTGGCATCACCTTCTTTGCACCTGCACTTTAAGTGTAAAAAAGGTGCGACTTACTGTACATACTCAAAGTACCTGCCAAGTATCCCGAGTTTTTCGGGATTATCCCGCATTTTTGGATAAACTCCCGCGATCCCGAAATACCTGTCGATTATCCCGAAAATCACTGTACACAAAACAAGTCTTGATATTGTTCCCTGAGCACTTCAAGTGACATTTCACATTTGTCTGGGATGTTATTAATTCTGTACTGCCATAGCCTGTAGTACCAGTGGATCTACTAGTGCTCCTTTTATGAATTGTCGCTGAAAAACCTCCGCTTTGAGTCCTAAATTTGCGTACAATATGATTGATATCACTGATAAGGTCACAAACATCATCACTTCAAAAAAGGTTGGAAATGGAATTTTGGAAAAATTAGACATCCCGAAAAACCAAGGCAAATCCCGAGAATTTGGCCTGGCGATCCAGAAAAACCGAGGCAAATCCCGAAAATTTGGCCTGGCGGTCCAGAAAAAGCACTCTCAGTACTTGGCAGGTACATGTATGGTTACAGTGGTGCTCAATGATAAAATCCAGTCGAGTCACTCAAGTAAGAGCTGGGCGTTGCACAGCCATAGGCCTCTGTGAAATGGTGCAAGGCCACACACTTGAGTGACGCGACTGGATTTCATCAAGTTAGTTGAGCAGGACTGTGTATTCGGGGTTTGGCATGAATGCATGCACCACACACACACACACACACACACACACACACACACACACACACACACACACACACACACACACACACACACACACGCGCGCACACATACACACAGACCGTTCTATGTCGGTCTGCCTTGTCTCTTTTGCTTACCTTACACACACACGCACACACATGCACACACACACACACACACACACACACACACACACACACACACACACACACACACACACACACAGAAAGAGAGAGAGAGAGGGTGTATCGTATGCCAGCAAGACAGCAACTTTGAAAAGAGGTAATATAGGAACAATAATTGCACTAAAGCTACTCGAAAAGAGTTCTATTATAATATTGGGTGAAGCAGCAAGTCGCGCCAGGCTTGTCAAGTTCTACTGTGTATATTTTTGGGGGTCGGCATAAAATTTTCAACAAAAATCACTCTAGGCTCGTTGTAAAAGCAGATTTCTGCATTAGCGTTGGGTCTCCACTGTCATTAAATAAAGCGCAGTTCCAAGTGAACACACATGTCAAATTTACAAATGACTCACGGCAATGACGCTACCAGGAGCTTACACTGCGTGATAAGGAAACGCAAAAGGGAATGCGACTCAACGGCGGAAAGGCACAGTTCGATTCGTAGAAGTGTCAGGGGGTCATTGCTTAGTTTTAACGTGCACACCAGAACCGTAACCATCGCTCGTACGCATTATCCGCATCCGCATGCACATGATAACACGTATCCGATGGTGGCAATAGAAAATGAGCAAACCAGATGTGTTCAAAAAAGTTGTTGCACAGCTATGCGTGGCTCACAACCACAGCTGCTCATGCAAAGCAATTGGGTCATCTGCACAGTTAGATGTACTCTGGCTCTTGGAGCCCAAACTGGTGAATGCCCGGTAAACATTATAAGATAAGCAGGTCGGAGCGGTCGTGTCAACCGCCAGGCTGCTGCCATCGTGGTAGGCTGGTGGGTAGCGAGCACATCCTCTGCTCACACAGTACCGCTCAGGCCGGCGAGAGTGGTCTGCATGCGCTGCACCTTGCCGATAAGAAACTGCTTGTCCCGGCCCTCCTGCACGAACAGGCGCACACACACGAATAAAACCAGGGAACGGTCAGCGATGGGACGCACGCCAGATCAGCACTCATAATCAAGAAAGGGAAGCGGGAAAACCGAGGTTCCAATTTTTGAATGAAACAGCAATTTTGTGAGTATCCTCATGAATACACAGGCATGCATGACTGGGAGAGGTTACCCAACATACCTTTTATACATGTGCATATGATACGACATGTGCAGATATACAATATGCCGTGTCATGTACGCGTATGTACACGTCTAAACAAAGTTTTTTTTTAAGCTGTCAGCTGAGAAGAGGGGTCGGTTCGCAGTCTCCGAACCCCCCCCCCCCCCCCCCTGGGAAGAAAGGAGAACTGTGTAGTGTGGTCGGTATTGTAGTTTCCTTACGAGTTGCAGCTGGTCCTTGAGAAGGTTGATGTTCTCCTTCTGAGCCCTGGACAGTGCGTAGTAGTAGTAGATGACCAGCCTAGAGAGAGAGAAAGAGAGAGAGAGAGACGCATTCCGGCAGCAGGTGAACAGACAGACAACACCGAACAAATAGATATTAGGCAACTGCATGTCATGTTCATTCCCCACAACAGCAACAAGAGGTTCGGTGTACAGAAAATATTTTAATTCCTTCTGACAGCTGTTTCGGTCATCAGAGACCTCATCAGAGAAGGTAGAATGTTGAATGACTCGAAAAGAAATAATCACCTATTTTATACTGACTCTTGCAACAATAGACGGCGCATTGCCGCAGAACGCAAAGGTGGTGGTGGTGAAGTGGACGCAGAATTTTTAAGGGCCGAGTGCTGCTGCTTACTTTCTTGTAACTGCATGTCAATTGTTTCTATGCCGAGTGACAGACTTCTCCCCGCGGTAGACAGATGCATAGCCTGTCTGGGGCAAGGGGGGCAATTTTTTGTTGACGTAATCTTTTCGACGACGCACGCACTGCGAGTCCTTTGGAAAGTTTTGCCTCGTGCACTTGGCCAGACTTTACATTACAAGGTCGGTACCCAGCATGTGCTCTCACACTGCTCTGTGGCAAAATGCGCGTTCTTCTGAATAAAGGTGACGTCAACAAAAAATTCCGCCGCGGGCGGGGGGGTATCTGCAGATTGTGCAAAAGAGATCCTGAGTTGCACACTCTTGTTTATCTACACTTGGTAGTACCATATACCGAACTGCTTTACTGTACAAGCTAGACATGTACAGCGCTGCTCAATGAAATCCAGTTAAGTCACTCAAGTACACGCCGGGCGCTGTGCAGCCCTAGCTAGACCTGCGAACACTGGACTGCGAAATCATGCAAGGCGCAATCTCGAGTGAGGCGACTGGATTTCATTGATCAGCACTGTAGAGTGTTGTGCTATGTTGATCGTGAGTGTGTACAGCAGCGCTACTCAGCCAACATCACCCAACTGTACTTACAGCATCAGGATGAGCAGGGGTGCTATGAACGCTGCCGAGCCGATGAAGTCGATGATGGTCTCCAGCCAGCCGGGTGCCTTGTCAATCAGTTCGGGAATGATGTCATAGATGTGTTCCTTGCCCCTGTGTGTGCATGATGTCATGATGTCATGATGGTACAGACACATACGCGTGTGCACATGTACACACAATGCATGCACGCACATACGTGCAAGCACAAGCACACACACACACATATGCGCACATACACACACACACACACACACACACACACACACACACAAACATGCACATACAATTATACATACACACAAAGAAACGCAAACCAGTCATTGAAAGGGTACAGAGAGAGAGAGGGAGTGTGTGTGTGTGTGTGTGTGTGTGTGTGTGTGTGTGTGTGTGTGTGTGCGAGTGAATACGTGTCTGTTCACCTGTGCATGTGTGTGTGTGTGTGCGTGTGTGTGTGTGTGTGTGTGTGTGTGTGTGTGTGTGTGTGTGTGTGTGTGTGTGCGTGCAAGCGTATACACATAGGTGCAGAGTGTTTCAGCAAAGATTCATTCTAGTGACCTTGCATAGGTATAAGTTATTGTGTGTGCGTGTCATGGCCTTACCGAAATGGTCCACACTGGGCAGAGGGTGTGATCCTGAAGTGCAGAGAGATTATACACGACCACAAACACACACACACACACACACACACACACACACACACACACACACACACACACACACACACACACACACACACACACACACACACACACACACACACACACAGACCAGATGGATATGAAGCGGTAGCTCTTATCTGTTTGGCAGCAAGGGACTAGACGCAGGCAATATTCCATTAGCCCACTCAGACCCTGAATAGTAAATGGTTCAATGAGTGATCACACAGCCTCAGCCAATTCGGCTCATTTTCATTTTATTCGCCTTGCGTTGGCCAGGGTCGTGATATACTGTCCCCGCACGAGGTAGCACCACATCCGGGTGGGAATCGGGCATGCTGGGAACGCAGCACATGCAAATATTCCCGAACCGATCAGGTTTCCTGACACTGTGCCGCTCGTCTAACCTGTAGGAACGGTGTGGGGCTAATTTAGAATTCGAGAGAGAGAGAGAGAGAGAGAGAGAGAGAGAGAGAGAGAGAGAGAGAGAGAGAGAGAGAGAGAGAGAGAGGGAGAGAGAGGGAGAGAGAGGGAGAGAGAGGGAGAGAGAGGGAGAGAGAGGGAGAGAGAGGGAGAGAGAGGGAGAGAGAGGGAGAGAGAGGGAGAGAGAGGGAGAGAGAGGGAGAGAGAGGGAGAGAGAGGGAGAGAGAGAGAGAGAGAGAGAGAGAGAGAGAGAGAGAGAGAGAGAGAGAGAGAGAGAGAGAGAGAGAGAGAGAGAGAGAGAGAGAGAGAGAGAGAGAGAGAGAGAGAGAGAGAGAGAGAGAGAGAGATTTATAACAGAATGGGCAGAGACAAGCGCTGTATCATGGCAAAAGATTTAAAGCATCTGTTCTGCGGACATTGAACGTAGCGACAACCAATTTTAAAACTATGATAGCACCTACCTGACAATGGCATATCCGATAGGAATGAGACAAAGGAAGAGCGTAAGTAGCAGAAGAGCACGAAAGATGTTGCTGTTCCTCGCAGCCCTGTATGGCCGGTCACTCGGCTTCAGGTTGTGAAACAAGCTGAACTGTACGTGTGTCACGGGCAGCAACACAAACAGTGCGAAGCGTGCAGACGTACATACATTCACATGCACACACACGCACGCAGATGCACACACACACACACACACACACATACACCCACACCCACACGCCCACATACACACACACACACATGCACGCACACGCACGCACACACACACACACACACACACGCACACACACACGCATACACATATGTAGACAAACACTCGAACATTATGGCAATGTTTAGAAACCTCACTAACCATGAAGAGATAGTGGTAGCAACTTCAGGGATAGCCGAGGAAGTCGGTGTCTCTCCATACATGGGAGATAGAGCTTTTACTGGTGACTTTGTCAAGTGCAAGGTCAAGTGTCAGCAGCAAGACAAAACATAAGCACACGAGTGTGTAGAAGAAAAACACACAAACAGGCACGCACATACACACACACACTCGCACACACACACACACACACATGCACGCACGCACGCATACACACAGACCGTTCTATGTCGGTCTGTCTTGTCTCTTTTGCTTACCTTCTTGCAGTAGAAGTAGATGATAAACTTGAGGATACAGATGATGCAAATCAGCGGTGAGAAAAACACACCTAGCCTGCACGGAAAACAGGAGAAACAGGAGCAGCAGCATGACAAAAAAATTCACGGCTCGCGTCAGACTCGGGTAGAGGCCCAGTTTTCCACATCCGTAGCAACGCCACCACCACTCAAGGATCAAGCATGACAACACAACACAATAGCCAGTGTGGAGAGAAGGAAACCATCAATCTGAAACATCTTCTATACATAGGTGGTTAAGTAGTGGCAGACAACGCGCACGCACACATGCATGCATGCCGTGGTCGTCCGTGGTCTGGTTGTCTTGGTCTTGGTCATGTGTTCTGTACGTATTGGTCCCCGATTGGTCGTCACGATCTGTCGTCGCTTTACCACTCACCACAGCAGGGCCTGTGCGTAGAGCAGCTCCAGGACGCTCTTGGCAATGAAGAACTCCGGCGGTCCGATCTTGTCCTTGATGAACTTGGAGTGGTCCGCGGCAAACCTACACAGCGCGCACCCAGGTACAGACGTACGGGCAGCATAGCATAGCACAAAAACAAACATCAAACCGGTAAGTGTATGTAGAGAATCAATCTAAACAGCTACAGAAAAACCTGTCAAGGCGACCACTCCGATAAGGCGACCCACCTTTTTTTTTTTTTTTTTTTTACTGAATACCACAGAACCATCAGATGCTGCACAGCGAGGGGGCGGTGGCATATTGGATGGACGTGGGGCCTGTCCTAGAAAACTATTGCAACCAGGACCAAGGGATGCTATTTCCAGTCAAATCACCCTGGATAAGGAGGCCGAGAATGAATTTGGCCCACATCCACAACGCCATAGCGAGGACGTTCGTTCTCGGGTAGATGCTCAATATCCTCCGGACAGCTCCAGAGCGCAGTGTGGAGAAGGTGGACAGTTTCAAATTGTTTTCAAATCGGGCCGAGTCCGTCGCAACTTCTGAGAATCACGCAACTCAGCCAGATTGATTGACAAACAGTGCATAACTGCGGGGGGTGCGAGTACCAGTCATACAGACTACAACTAGCCTGCTGGAGCCAGTTCAAATACACCACGTGCTACACACACCCCCCTGTGCGAGAATGAATTTGCATGCGGTGAAAAAGCACACAACGGCCAGTAGTAAAAAGAAGAATGGAGGAGGAGGAAGAGCCATATTCAAGTTATGATCATCTTCCCGGAGGGGCAGCCTGTGACACGAGTCTCGTCGTCTACAGTCGATATGCACATAATGTTCACACACACACAAACACACACATGTAATCACCCATAAACCCCCTACGTAACATACCTCCAGATTGTTTCGCCAAACAGAGTGACCCCCACGATGATGAAGAAGTCGATGATCGTCAGCTGATATAGCTCCTGACCAGCGAATGATTCCCAACACTACATAACAAGCAACACAGCAATATTGCGTTAGAAGTTACGCAAGTACAGTCAGACTTCGCTTATCCGGTCCTCTTTTATCCAGATCCCTCGCCATCCGGAAGAAAATCGTTGGTTACCGAATTACAGCGCATGCCATGCATACATACAGTATGTGTGTTCGATTATCCGGTTCCCTCGCCTATCCGGAAATGTTTTGTGGAAAACGGATATTAGTGTGTGTGTGTGTGTGTGTGTGTGTGTGTGTGTGTGTGTGTGTGTGTGTACGTGTGTGTGTACGTGTGCGTGTGTTCACAAGTGCATGCATGTGTGGATGCATGCGTCGGGCATGTGTGTGAGTATCATACAAGCGTGTGTGTGTGTGAGTGTGTGCGGGGGGGGGGGGGGGGGGGGAGGAGGTAACTGTTATGTGCACTCATGCACGCGCATGCAGTCTCTGCACACCACATACCGGCGGGCAATTGCCAGATGCGGGTGCTGTCGTCACTGCAGACGTATTGCTTGCTGCCGCGCTCATAGTCACCATAACAATGGACGTGGTTGGTCCCATAGTGGCTTGGATGGCAGCACTGTTGTTGGGGGTCATTGCACCACCACCACCGCCGCCGCCAGAACCGCTATCGCAGCCTTGAATATCGATGAAGATGGACGCCATGAGCACACCCAGTGAAGACAATCGCATGGCAATCGTTCTGTACAGCAGCACAAAAGGAGAGAGAGAGCGCACAACAAAGAGAAAAGATACCAGATACCTGAGTATGGGTCACCGCACCGGAGTGGACATTCAGAAAGAAAAGAGAGGGAGAGAGAGAGAGAGGGGGGGGGGAGAGAGAGAGAGAGAGAGAGAGAGAGAGAGAGAGAGAGAGAGAGAGAGAGAGAGAGAGAGAGAGAGAGAGAGAGGGAGGGGGGGGGAGAGAGAGAGAGAGAGAGAGAGAGAGAGAGAGAGAGAGAGAGAGAGAGAGAGAGAGAGAGAGAGAGAGAGAGAGAGAGAGAGAGAAAGAATAAAGTACGGAAAGCTCGGCGCAAGTTAGTGGACATCAACCCTATACCGGTGGATATTGATCCTCTACTCTCATCTCACCTGAGAAGTGTAGCGCGAACCTCGGTCCTGGGCGTACGCCACATTTCCAGCAGAGACAGCTGCTGGAAGACCGTCGGGAAGATGACATCAAACGCTGAGATGGTCAATGTTGCCGCCAAACCACGGATGAACAATGTGAACTGCTTTCCATAGGATATATCGCCGGTTATTTGTCGCTGTGTAACGAAACAAAACAAGGAAAACGACCATTGAAGTTGTCAGTGTTCAGTTAACGCCGGTTTCACTTTGGTTTGAAAACAGTTCAGCATTCCAAACCACGGTTTTCATTCAATTGTCGTCGAGGAAATCATCGAGAAGAAAGTAGTGAGCCATTGTCTTGCGCGGAGTTCGGAGTTGACCCTCGTCTCACACATGATCGACTGATGATTCATGAAACTATACTACGTATTGTTTCCATGGAAACATCGCCACGGTCACAGCACTGATGTTGTCGCACTGTACTGCATGTAGTACCATGCAATCGACAACGGGTCAGTACAGTCGGCGGCGCAGTCTAGGACTATATTTCAGAATGCTCTGTCTCCATATCAACGTGTTCGGCCTAGTTTCCTAGCATGTGACAGCTTTTTTTTTTAAAGTGAAATGTTTTTTAAATTATTGATATGTTTTGTTCTGCGTGGTTTGAGCCATTCTGTAACTACTCGCAGCTTCACAGTACCGTGCAAGCGAGAAGAAAACGCAACTGTGCCAGTCGCACATGAACAACGACAAGCTCAGGGAAGGTGTAGTAGAATTACGGGACTACAGTCCGTTTCAAAAAGATTTGCAATCCTGGCGATCGCCCGCGGAGTTTGGCGTCTTACCGTATGAGCACTCGAGCACTGCCTGGAAAAACTCACTGTGAACTCGAAGAAATATTCCGCGCGAAAGCAGGAAAAATGACAACTCACTCACGTTGATACAGTCATGTACGTCTGGTTTACAACAAACGAGTTCTTCCTCGTATCGATAATGGAGTCAGAGAGGACATGTCGAAACGAAAGTGTTGTAAATGTTGACGAGCAGCATGTGTCCCAATCCGTTTTGTGACCAAAATAGTTTCTTTGAGCTGCGATGCTGTGTGACGAAAACGACATCGACACGGACTCATTCCCAAGGCCATGACTTGGCAAAGCTATCCGTGTGACTTCGACGACATTTTGAGAAAAGCAGACGCTTGTGAACGCTGATAGAAGACGGCGTTGACTGCTAAATTCAAATAAATTGGCGATCTTGAAATACTAAAATAAATCTCAAAAAGCTACAGCGCGATGACTTCCATATTCACTCACACCATTGCAGTGCTGTGGGTGTGTTCACATGGCGTGAGCCAGTCAAGTGTCAGTCAGTTCGGCAGGAAGCGCGACTTCCAACAACAAGTCGTTTGGTGCAGCCATCTTCTTTGTCTTGTACCAGCTTGATCACCAAAACAATGAAAAAATTTTGACTTGAGGATAGGTTGGGATTTGAACTCACAACTTCATGGTCAGCAGACAGCATTCATAACCACAAGGCCAAAAAGGAAAGGATAAATCGTGGGTTTTGATAAAATATCGATACTGGCTTCCTGGGCAAATTGTAAACCATGGGAAAAGGCCGGAAACCTGGCCGAAATTCTAACTCCTTAACGGCTGGTCCAATTGTTCCGAAACCTTCACAGAACAATTTGCCGTGTCCTAACAAGCCATTCTATGTACTTTTTTGTCCAAATTTCCTTTATCTTCATACTTTTTAAGACCCAAACCTGATTGTAAATCTTTTTGAAACAGACTATAGGGACCTTTCGCATTTGCTACGAAACGAATGCGAAACGAAAGTTTGATTCGGCTCGTAATCGTTTTGTTGAAAACAGATTTCAGGTTTCGCAAGTCGTCATGCAAATGTGCATGGCAACTACGAATACGGCCGCGGGCGCCGGTAGTTTGGCGTACGGGTTTTTACACGCACACGTGCATGGATCATGGAATCAAGGGAGAAATGTGTACCTTGCAAAACATGTGTACCCATCCAAATAAATGTGTACCTGACGGATTCGGAGCGTGCCACGAATGAAGAGGCTTCCATTCGTGAAAACGAGTTCTCCGCAGGGACTCTGACGAATCCTCGAACCCAGGTGACGAATCAGCATTCGTTTCGTATCCGTACGCGGGGTGCGAAAGGTCCCTACTATCGGGTCGGGTGGAACTAGGGTAGTGGATATAGTGTTCATACTATTCAATGCATATGTTATACGCATCCCATATTTGGATCTCGACCCCGGCATGATTCATACACACTCCATTACCCCCTACCCCTGCATGCAGTAATTCGTACACATTCCATTGCCCCCTACCCCTACCCCTGCATGCAGTAATTCGTACACATTCCATTACCCCCTACCCCTGCATGCTGTAGTTCATACGCATTCCATTACCCCCTACCCCTGCATGCTGTAGTTCATACGCACTCCATTACCCCCTTCCCCTAGCCCTGCATGCAGTAGTTCGTACACACTTCATAACCATATTTGACCCATTACCCCCTACCCCTAGCCCTGCATGCAGTAGTTCGTAC
This sequence comes from Sycon ciliatum, assembly GCF_964019385.1. Lineage (NCBI taxonomy): Eukaryota > Metazoa > Porifera > Calcarea > Leucosolenida > Sycettidae > Sycon > Sycon ciliatum. Next base: position 23,585,817 of record NC_088645.1, on the reverse strand, counting down.
GTACACACTTCATAACCATATTTGACCCATTTCCCCGCTGCCCCTGCATGTAATAATTAGTACCATACACATTTGTAGCCCGTTTTCCCTCCTTCTGCCCCTGCACATAAAAACCACCGTACATTTGATCTGATTACATCCCTTTATAGTGTACATAGTCGGGCTATACACATAATAGAGAGGTTCTGCTACACGGAACTACGTACCAAACTCCGTGTCAACTGCAGTGAAGTTTGACACGGATTTTTCGTACGTTGCACCGGTTCTGCTGTACGTAGCATGCTCGAACCATGCACGGACACCCTGCCACATGTACTCTGTACGCTCACTTTTCACACGGAGTCCGGTCCGTGTGAACCGCGCTTCACACGGAAAACGGTATGAAAAAATCCGTATCAAACTAAATCCCGTACCGCGGCGAAGTTTCGATACGTACTTTGGCACGTTATACCGTGTGGCAGAACCTCACTATTATGCGCGCCCAGCTAAATGGGTGCGCTCATGCATTGCACCGTACGTTTTATTGTAGTTCACATGTAGATAATCAAGCGAGGTACAGAGGGCTTGATGGCTGATCAAAGCCCAAGGGTCCAGCCCGAGGGCCGTAGGCGCCAAGGGCTGGGCCCGAGGGCTTTGGTCATCAAGCCCGACTGTACCTCGCTTGAATATGCTTCAGACGATCCCCAACATTTTTTTTATTTTGAATCAAACTCGCTTCATTCTTCATTTGGGTGATCTCGAGTGTGGACAATGTCGGCCTTTCGTTTGGGATTTCAGAGCAGCCTGAAGTCTAAAGTGCATGTCGTTTTCGTCCCGTTCGTAAGTTTCACACAGAGATTACAGCAAAGGGAAAGTAATGTCAGTGGACGAAAAACCTGTTTCGTGAGAAATTTCTCAGGACTACGTGTCAAGAGCCAGACGTGGCTGAAGTGTCACGGAAGTATTTTCACTTCGACCATACACGCCTTGCTCACGCTGCATACTGCTGAGAGTTCTGCGGTGCTGGAGCTAGATTTCCAACTCCACAAGTTGAGAGCCACCGCATCCCCGACCACCACCCCTATCGGTTTCTTGTTCTTATAGCCAGATCACCTTGAAAAGACTGAGATTGGGCATGATCAGGGCTTTGATGGTTTTGTCGTACAGTTGCCAATGGCAGCGGGCTTTGATGGTTTTCTCGTACAGGTTGTCAATGACAGCGGGCTTTGATGGAATATCAAAGCCCGCTCTCCGAGGCTGCTGATTGGTCGTAACCTAGCAAAGGGCACGTGGGTCGTTTGAAAATATAACCAAACTTTCCATAATCTAGCCAGTAGTCGAATCCTTTCCCTAATGCTGGTGTCAATAATCTGTCCTCGTCCCGTGAAGTATACGACTCTCAACTATAATAAACTGGTATCTCTGGTGGTCGTGTGCGAACATAACAAAACCCTATTGATAACATTGGCGCCCAACGTGGGGCTCGAACCCACGACCCTGAGATTAAGAGTCTCATGCTCTACCGACTGAGCACATTGGCGCCCAACGTGGGGCTCGAACCCACGACCCTGAGATTAAGAGCATAACAAATCTAGGGGCAGACGGGCCTCCCTTCCGAACAGTAAGAAGAATGGGGTATAGTGAGTGGAATTATGCACACTCGTATTGTAGGCCAGTTGGACCACCAGCAACACCACCAACATCACCCCCGACATTACCACCAACCAAACCTTCAACAACACCTTCAACAACAAATCCAACATCAACTGCAACCACAACACCCTTCCCGGCACACAACACCACCACGCCCACTAATGCCACCGGAGGATGCTCGACGGACGATTGAGCGACGCCGCAATACACGCCAGACCCGCCGTCGTCGAACCCCCGCCTTCATCGCCAGGTCTCGGCGACGGGCCGCAGCTCGCCTCCAACAGCGGGCCCGACCCCGGGCGATTCCTCCCCCACCGACCACACCTCCACCACCACCGCCACCGTCGAACCCGTCGGGCCGGTTCGACCGCTTCAGCCAGGACCCAGAACTGGTTTCGGAGGCCGACTGGTCCGATGCAGAGTAGGATCCACTGTAGAGTAGTATATTTAGCATAATTAATTGCACATGTGGGTATCTGCGGAATGAGTGCATGTTTGACTTGTATGTGCGTAGCGGTGTACGTGTACGTATCTGTGTGCTTGTTACAATGCATGCCTAATTCTTAGTATTATCAATTTTTTTTCCTAGATCGTGGGGACACGATTTTTGTTCCCCACGGGGGGAGGTAATGTTAGGGTGTCATCGATTGACGAATCTGGATTGAGTGCGAGCAGGCGGTGTGGTCCGAGCAACGCTGGCCCAATCGAACAAAACAAGGGTGTAGTACGCAAAATGTACGCATATCGTACAAAGATTCTGTGAAAGCTGTCCAAAAACGGCAAAGTCCATTTCCACTCCCGCCACTCCCGGTGTGGGGGCCGGTGTGGTCGGATTCCACTCCAAGTACACCTACTCCGGATTCGATCGGATTCGACCAAACGATCACGCTCACTCTGAGCACACTTGCTCGGGATTCGCCCAATCGATCATGCCCTTATACGCATCCCATATTTGGATCTCGACCCTGGCATGATTCATACATACTCCATTACCCCCTACCCCTGCATGCAGTAATTCGTACACATTCCATTACCCCCTACCCCTACCCCTGCATGCAGTAATTCGTACACATTCCATTACCCCCTACCCCTGCATGCTGTAGTTCATACGCATTCCATTACCCCCTACCCCTGCATGCTGTAGTTCATACGCACTCCATTACCCCCTACCCCTAGCCCTGCATGCAGTAGTTCGTACACACTTCATAACCATATTTGACCCATTTCCCCGCTGCCCCTGCATGTAATAATTAGTACCATACACATTTGTAGCCCGTTTTCCCTCCTTCTGCCCCTGCACATAAAAACCACCGTACATTTGATCTGATTACATCCCTTTATAGTGTACATAGTCGGGCTATACACATAATATGCGCGCCCAGCTAAATGGGCGCGCTCATGCATTGCACCGTACGTTTTATTGTAGTTCACATAATATAACCAAACTTTCCATAATCTAGCCAGTAGTCGAATCCTTTCCCTAATGCTGGTGTCAATAATCTGTCCTCGTCCCGTGAAGTATACGACTCTCAACTATAATAAACTGGTATCTCTGGTGGTCGTGTGTGAACATAACAAAACCCTATTGATAACACATAGTACCGACTGGCGCGTAGCAACGCTGTTGGAGGTGGTCTGGCTGGAGGGGGTGTGGGGGATATTGTTGTTGTTGTTGTTGTTGTTGTTGACATTCTATTAAATTTTTGTATCGCAGACCAAACGGGCAATGGTGCCCAATATTATGACGGCGGAAAATATCCCCGGGAAAATTTGAAATTAGGGTGAAAATCCTGCATTCTGAGCACTTCTGGGCCGGACCGGCTCCTACTCCCCTGCTACATACATAGACAAAATTAAACCGATGAGATCACTTACACTCTCCGTATTGGCGTCGATCGACTCCGTCGTGGCAAAGTAAATGGCTGTCCCGGCCGCCGCCCACATCAGCAGGATGATCAGGTTGATGACGACGCGGCGAGAGTACGCCTTCATCGTCTTGTCAAACGTCCACTTCTCGCTCAGCGCCTTCTCGTTCTGAAGCTCCTCCTGAAGAAATAGACACAGGAGAGCAGAGGATGTGAGGGCAAGCACGGTCAAATTGAAGCTCCTCCAGCACAGCTAGAGATAAGAAAGACGTCGACGGACGCATAACCATCATTTTGATCATTTCACATGAGCTATATGCGTGCTGCATCAGTATTATTATTACCGTATTATGCAGAGTATAGGTCACTCTTTAAACACCAGTCATCAGTCCCGAAAAAAGTCAGTGCTGCGGCTTATGCTACGATGATCAAATCAACGGGGATAAATAGGGTAGATGTCTGTGTTTCACGACAAAAACAATCTGGGTTCAGCTTATGAGTTTAAGCTGAACCCAGATTGTTTTTGTCAGCGTGGCCTTTACTCGGGAAAATATGGTGACCCACCTACCACAGCACTGGACACCGCATCAACAATGACTGACCTCAAAGTCCTTCTTGATGCTGATGGACTTGAGTCTGGCGGTGCTCTCGTCGGTGATGGTGAACTCCCACGCACCAAACGTCTTGTTGCTGTAGCTGTACAAACCGCCGCTGTCCTGTACGTAACTCTCACGGTACGCCTTGGCCATGCTGCACGCACACGCACGACAAACCATGCACAGGTACATACAAAAATGAGCCAGTATGAGAGAGCGGGAGGGACGCACACAGTGCGTGTGTGCGTGTGTGTATGAGTGTGTGTACATGTGTACACGTGTGTGACTGCGTGTGTGCACGAGTGTGTGCATGCATGTGTGTGTGTGTGTGCATGTGTGTGTGTGTACGTGCGTACGCACATGCATGTGCGTGCACGTGAAACACTCACGGAAAACAACATAACGCACAGCATTGCCAAAACCGTGACAGGGAGGAAGAACACTGTTGTAAACCTACACTGACCCAGATAGCACACAAGCCGCAAAAAAACTAACAAAAAAATACATTTCAGACGGGATTCGAACCCACAACCCTCGGTCGGCTTTGCAGAGAGAGAGGAGCAAAAAAAGTACACCTCCGACGGGATTCGAACCCGCAACCCCCGGCTTAGGAGGCCGATGCCATATCCATTAGGCTACGGAGGCCTACATGCTCAAAGCTGCCCAGACATGCCTTCACCCGATCCACCTGTGTGGCAACAGAGCAGAGCTGTCACCGACTGGCAGTACAATCATGTAATTGACAAGTTGGTTTATTACATTCAAAATCGTAACGGGATAAATCTGTCTCCGTATATACACGAGTTATGCTCAGCGTAGCACGTGGACGTCACTGGCTGGGTTTTCTTACAGTACAAAAGGTGATAGGTTCCCCGCGTATCCTCCCGGCTTTCCATACTTACTGTATACCGTGTTCCCCACTAGAAGAACAAAAGTTACCTGAAGATCGCCCAGGCCAGGGCGTGAAACTCAGAGCTGTAACTACAATGCTGCTGCTCAGTGAAATGCGATCGTGTGAGTCAAGTTTGCGCCCTTGCACCATTTCGCAGCTCAGTGTTTGCAGGTCTAGGGCTGCACAGGGCTCCTCGGCGTGGCATTCACTAGCTGGATTGGATTTCAATGAGCAGCACTGTAGAAATCTCTCCCTGGCGAGTGCGTTCGATTACATACTTGAATCGATTCATGAACGGAATCTCGCCGTTCGATTTCATGTCATATAAGCCCTGGAATCGATTCGGAATCCATTCACCCTATTCACATGGGGTGATGTGAATAGCGCAAATCGACGCATGAATGGATTCATGAACTCGATTCGCGGGCATAATCGAACACACTCACTGTGCATTCCTACAATACAAACTGAGAGAGAGAGAGAGAGAGAGAGTTTGCTGGGACGCCCAAACCTAGACCATCCGAATTCGTGAGTCGGCCTCTCATCTCTCCACACCACAGTAGCGCTGCTCACCTGAAGACCAGCAGCAAGAGGCTGACGAGGAGCAGGGCGAACAACGTGAGCAGATACGCGTACGGCATGGAGTATGAGCCAGGCTGGATGGTCGTGTTTGTGTAGATGCCCATGAACAGATGCGTATCCTCCAGGTAGCCCTGTCACACAAACACACACACACACAACACACACACACACACACACACACACACACACACACACACACACACACATACGCACACACGCACACACACATACACACACACACACACACACACACACACACACACACACACACACACAGACCGACATCGACACTCATTCAAAGGCAAGCACTGTACACTCGTACCTCGGTTATCCTGACCCTGAAGTTACGGGCCTTTCGATCTACCGGGCAGGCACCCTTTGGACGAGTTCCAGTGGAAATATTACTACTCTTTTGTCCTTTACGTGGGACTAGGGACGTGATAGGCCATATCTATGACAATTCCCCATCAAAATGCATGTGATTCGGAGTTGCGGACATTACAAAATTGTGGGCAGCACCCGGTCCCGGAGCGCCCGGATAAACGAGGTACGAGTGTATGTACATTACAGGGATGCACACCACATCCAGCGGCAAATTTAATTTTATTGTCGAGCTATAAATTTAAAAATTACCCTTTCATCCAACGTCAAATAGCTGTCCATGGTAGCACAATGCAGGGCGCTCAAAACTACTGTAAGTCCACAGATTTTCGGCGTGTGTAAAATTCATAGGCTAACGAGAAGATATGTTAACGATCTTGCAGTATTCTGCCATATCCACACACAGCATATATGAAGCAGTACGGCCTCAACGGATCTTATTATAACGAAGAAATGTCATCCGTTAAAACGTTAGATTTGCTTCCTCGTTATAATTATACATGTCTTACAGTATATCAATTGTACTATAAGTTTATACTGGAGGTCATAGTACATACTGCTATATCCATTGTACTTTAAACTGAGGTTCACTGTACTGGGGGGGGGGCATGTGTAACAAGTAGAAGACGGTGAAAACTTACCTCTCCGGTGATAGTCTGCTGGATATAGGAATACCACTCAGTGCTATCATTCTTAGGAGTGCCCAGGTTGGAAGTTTTCGTCCGGCCAACGGTCAGCTGAAACATAGACGAAAAGAGCACAAATTCCCAAGATGAGAAAGACTTGTTGTGTGTTGAGTGAGCGAGAGAGACGGAGTGAGTGAGCGAGACAGAGCGAAGGAATGAGGGAGTCAGTGAGTGAGTGAGAGAGAGAGAGAGAGAGAGAGAGAGAGTGAGAGAGAAAAAGAGTAACAGAGAGAGAGAGAGAGAGGGTGTGTGTGAGAGAGAAAAAGAGAGATAAATGTATGCGCATGTGCATTCGCTGTGGCACTGTGTGCAGTTCAGTCAGAGCTAACGTTAATTACACACCACGAGAGTGCTGCACCACAAAGACCCTTTCGCAGCGTCAGCAAAATTTTACAACTTGTCGTTTTTTTGTATTTTTAGAGTCGAAGAACAAACAGGCAAATCTGCCTAATAACAGGATATCGACTTGTCAGCTTTCACAGCTTAAGGAGCTCCCCCTTTCTCTCGCTCTCTACACGGCAGAAAGCACAGATCACGCTGGAGGAAGTCTAGTTCAGGATTTCACCACCGCGTGATGGGAAACCATGGATGGGTTTGAAATGTGCCACCCATGATGTCCATCCATGTGCTGTTTACCTGCGGAATGAAGATGAAGCTGATGACTAACAGCGAGAGGAGAAGATTGAGAAAGACCAGCCAGCGCAGGAAGAGGAAATACGACACGACTCCGGTACCGAATCGACCTACAGAAGAGAAAACGCACAAACACACATGATGCACACATTAGGGAGGGGGGGGGGGAGCAGAAGAGGGGGGGGGGAGGGGAAAGGGGGGGGGGGAGGAGTCCTGTAAAATAAACAGATTTAAGTGACCAGTTTTCCCTCTTAGTTTCCAAGGAGACCAAAGTGCAAGTCAATGAGCCCATATCCAAGCTCTTGATAAGAGGAAGTTTTGCCAAGTTTCTTTACTGGCTTCTCACCAGGCATGCACATAAAACGGAAATGCTCGCCCTTTTCCGCCTTTTTAGGACATAAATATTGAAATAAAACCCTTTGATTCCTTTCCTTCCTTTTTTGGCGATCTTCACTCGAAACCTTTATCCACAGTCAGGGACCACCCAAAAGTGCTCGCCTCTTATGCCTTTTTAGGAATTTTTGAAGGAACCTCCTGTCCTCCTTTTTTTGGTGGTCCAGGGGAAATATCTGCCGCTGTATGATTTTTTCTTCTGTTTTGATGCATTGTATAATTATGAAGATGGAGGCGAGAGCAGTAAGCATTACACGTGTGTAGGGCTCCATGCTCTCAGTTTGTGTAGATCGAAGCATAGCGAGGGCATCACACAGCTGCATCGTTCGACCTCAGGGAGGACTGCAACCACCACTCATTTTTTTGTATCATGGGTTCGTGGCATTATTATGAACCCAATATCCAGCAGGACACTAGCTTGATAGCCTCTCTTCGGTGACGGTATACTGGCCTTATGTGGTACTCTTTCCTTCACTCATACGCTTACTCTTTAACCCTTTACCGATTTAGGTATTTGTACAGCAAAAAAACGACCATCATTGTTCATGCCGTAACTTATTTATTTTTCACTTTTATTATGTACAACATGGGGTGATTCTGAAAGTAAAAATCCTCAGGCATGTGATCCAACAACTTCCAATTCCAGAAAACGAAAAAATTCAATAGTGAATTTTTTTCGTTTTCAGGAATTGGAAGTTGTTGAAATAATTTTAGCACTTGAAATTTGGGTTTATTGCAGATCGGGCAAACTGTTGCAATATGCCAAGTAACAATCAAAAGAAATCAGATTCTTGCACTGGAGTGGCACCCTCAGGCTGGTTCGTTCTCTGGGTGGAATGCAGAATGTTACCAGTCACAGCAGTATCAGCATTGTCTCAAGTGTTGCAAATATCGACTAGTGCAGCCTACACTGCTGGCTCTACCTGTGCACCACGACCTCTACCGCGACCACGGCCTATTTCACGGCCGTGTCCTCTCCCTCTGCCACGTCCTCTGCCACGTCCCCCTACACCAGTGGTAGCACTTATCTCAACGGCACTGTCGTCGTCTGTGATATCCATGTCACTCTCGCTGGCGCTGCTTTCACTCAACATATCGTCGCTGTCGTCGTCAGAAAAAAATAATTTCAACAGAATCTTCTGGCTCCACAAACTCATCTTCGCTGGATGAGGCGGCAACAGGGTCGTCAGGAAGGGTCTCCAGAAGCAAAAGAGCTTGCTCCGCGTCCATGGTTTGTACAGCAGGGCAGACAGTCGCGAGGCCAGCTCAAGCGAAAGTCGAAAACATCTTCCCCCAAAGAGCATTTTTCAAGTTGCGATTTCCGCAATTTTTTATATTGCATCACACAAAAAATGTGTTGGCACCCTCTGCGCGTACATCTTGGCTATCAGTAGGGGAAATCCCAGCTCTCTGCGGTAAACCAGTCTAGCGCTGTGCGCATAGAAGTCATCGATCGCGAGCGATCAAAATTTGTACGCACAATTGGTTAACCTCTATCGCCCAGAAAGGCGAAATTATTTTTCTAGGCAAGAACGAGCACCTTTGGGCGGTTTCTATCCGCGACTGCAGATGTTGCAAGTGAAATCCAGCTGTGTGTGTACACACTCGTTGCTCGCCCTACATAACACTATCAAGGCGTCTCGAGGGTGTTGAGAGCCCGCACCGGTCCAGACGCCACTTGTGATATTCGCCATGCCCATTGTGCATTGCCAAATATGGAAGGTATGAGTAATGCATGTGAGTACACTGGGATCAGCAATGCACTGTTCACCGGCCCCAGACGAGCATGCTCAGGTGGCTGTGTGGGGTGTTGATGCTACAAATTACGTCATTACGCAGTGGGCTTATGGCACACTTACCTTCGATCCGCTTCATGGTGCCACGCCACAAGCCCAAGTGGTAGAAGAAGTTGGCCATCGACTCCTTCAGTAGTTTCCATTTCTACACAACACCAAGACAGAGTCACATTTGCAAACACATATACACCACCAGCAATGAGTATCACAAAGAAAGGGCAAAGCTGTTGATGGTCTGTCATAGATAGAAGTACAGCGCATCCACTAGCCACCTGACATGGATTCAATACGACACGCGGCTTTGCCCTGGAATTCACCTGTGACTACTGGTGGCAAGCGGAACAAAAGAGAACGAAATGGCTGACAGCAGTGCAACATAAGCTATGCAAGGTGTAAATGTGTCAGACAAGGTGCCAGCTAATCGGCTATAAAAGGTAAAGTTCGAACATCCGCGCTACCACCGGCTGTACAATTGTGTTGAGAAGCACAACCAGCTTAGGAAAGTTTCGCTCATGCCAGGCTGCCACCATGCCTGGTATACCAGGGTGGCAGATGCAGCGCCTAACGGTGCGGGTGAGGTGGTAAGTCTCACAACCAATGCCCGACAAGGAGGGCATTTTAAGTACCTGTAAAGAGAGTGCATGAAGTGCCAAGGCCAAGACAAGCAGCACGCTCTACTCCTACACACTTTCAAGCCGGTGAGGATGATGTGACCGCTGCCGCTGTCGACGGCACGGCGCTCCAGTCGGCGGGAAATCGGCGCTCGGTGTTTGCACAGTGACGGTGATAGGACTATCAGCTCAACTTCCCGCGTGCTGTTGCTACTGCTGCTGCTGCTGGGTTTCATTCTGCTTCGCACTGTGAACAGGTGGACTGTCAGCCGCTAGGACTAGGGGTCCAGTTCCCAATGAGCTACTGTGAATAGTGTGCAAGCTGGACTCGCACATGGCGCTAGAGTGTAGTGCAACGCAAGCCAGCAACACACCACCACGCCATGGCCAGCAGCAACTCCACACTCCCTGAGGCACTGTACTAGCTGTGTGCTCTTAGACTTCAGGGTTAGGAATGACTTTATTGTGAGATCTTACTCTGCTTATAGAAGGCCCTAACCAATCAGAGGTAGACCCCCCAGGGATTTCTGGGAAGACTTCATAGTACTACCAAGAATAGCACACACACACTAAATACATATAAGGAGAAAGGCCCTGGGGCATATCACAGGGATTTGATTGCCAAATATGAACTTCCCATACAACAACGTGAAGATCATTATCACCACTACCAAATATAGACCCACAACAAATGTAGATCATTACCCAAATATAGATGAACAATAATAGATCATCACCTAGTAATAGACATACAACATAACCCCCCCCCCCCCTGCCAATTTAAGTCATGCCCACATGACTTGAAACGCAAAGAAAAATCGTAAGCGTGCAGCAGCGCAAAGTAAATCTACCACAACGAAAACGATGAAGAACAACAGAACGACAACCAAATGCAAACAATACAGCAACAAGCAACGAACTCAAGAGAAGCAAGATCGGTTAACACAGTGAGCAGGACAACAAAAAGACGAAAAACAAAAGGACAACACACAATCGGCGATGCCAGACACATCCACTGGCCTCTGGCGAGCCACGGGCACACGCTCCAAGCGGTATCTGCCGTACCGGGCTCCAGTCTATCTGCATTGGCCACCTTTTCATTGGGCAGATCTGCCCGTTTGGTTTGCGAATTAAAATAAAAAATAAACACAACAATAGTCCACAGCTTGTGTCGGTCCACCACCTCCTCTGCCTCCTTTTCCACCACCTTGACGTTCCCACCAGCTCCTCTCTTGATCATCTTCTCAGTTCTCACGCTTGCAAATCTTTATTCTCCCGATCGCTTGCAGTACAGGTTGACGACGACAAACAGAATCATCCTCTGCGTCCCGGTTTTCGGCAGCACGTTGCAACGGAATCACAGCCATTCCGTTCCCCGGGACGCAGGACACAAAGGACAAGCTAGTTTGTTTTACATTATTATTATTGGTGATACTTCCCTCCGTCTTCAGCCTTCATCTTTCTGCCTTGCTCCTTCCACCATCTGCTTCCACTTTCTTCCTTCTGGCCACCGCTGCCACCAATGTTGTCCCCACTCTCCGAGGCACTGTGTGCTCTTAGACTTCAGGGTTAGGAATGACTTAATTCTGAGATCTTACTCTGCTTATAGAAGGCCCTAACCAATCAGAGGTAGACCCCCCAGGGATTTCTGGGAAGACTTCATAGTACTACCAAGAATAGCATACACACTAAATACATATAAGGAGAAAGGCCCTGGGGCATAGCACAGGGATACGATTGCCAAATATGAACTTCCTATACAACTAAGTGAAGTATCATAATCACCACTACCAAATATAGACCTACTACAACTATAGATCATTGCCCAAAATAACGATGAACAATTATAGGTCATCACCCACTGACCCAGCACAACACGTTCTTCACTCCCTGCAGCACTTACCAAGCCTATTTGCCACTTGACTTGGCGATACGCTGACACGCGCTGGCCAGCCGGCCTAACATAGAGCACAGGGCACACAGCACACAGAATTGGCCATTCCTGCCCCATATTTGCTAAAACACAGTGACTAAGTTTTTTCCAAGTCAAAAAATGACGACGTAAATGGCAGCAAGTAGGTGAGACATTCTTCCTTATTGGGTCTTGGCAGATATGTAGGGTTGCATTGGATAATGCTCTTAAAATATTAGCATCTCAGATTCATCTCCTCTTGCTACATTTGGAAGACCTGGATCTTATTTTTGGAATTTTATAAGTAGAGGATATAAGGCCACACATTTTTATTTCTATGTTTCTCGTCACCCGCGCGCATACGATTCAGGAGTCTGGAAGAAAAAAAGAAAAAAAAACTGTGCTGCAGTGACTGTGCATGTGGGGACCAGCACACTCATGCACATGTACATAATTTGGCCTGGCCTGCGCGACACAGGATGCAAGGACGGCATTTTTTTTGCGCAATCTAGCTGCAAATGCACAGATTGTGACAGAAGCTCCTACCACATACTAGTACTATTACTAGTTGCTAACTATGGATGCTATTTTGCATGGTGTATTGGTGGATTTTAGTGTGAACAAAGGTCTAATAAGCTTTTTTGTTTTTCGGTCATTTTTTATTTTTTTCCACCTCTCGCAGACGTTTTTAGATTTTCAGGTTACGAGAAACATAGAAATAAAAACGTGTGGCCTAACCCAAGTCAGAGGGTTATACCGGCTGAATATAAATCCCGACTGCGATAGCAGGAGGGATTTATATTGAGGGTACGGTATAACCCGGCTCCGAGGGTCATATCCTACTTATGCCAGGTACCCCTACGCATTTCCAGAACAACGAACCTTGTTTGGAGATCTCCTAGATCCTGCAGTGTATGACCATGTTCTGCTGGTTATCAGTTGTAGAGAAAGAATGGTAAAGCAAGCTCAGAAGGAGATTCCTCCGTGGATGTTTGGCATAAGATTTCCTTTCAGTTCCAGTGCATATTCGTCAGGCGAAATTACTGGTCAGTCGGCGTCACGCATTTTTCACAAAAATTTGCGTTTCACCTGCTGGGAGAGTATGCGTGTACTCGAGTCTCATCCTGAGCCCGTTTTTTTCTTCTTTTTTCAGCTCTAGTATAGCTGTATTTTTCATTGCAAAGCCGTCCTCGATTGTTGTGTTCGTTGTTCAAACGAAGTGGACATTCAATCATGAAGGCAGAGGACATAGGAGCCTGATTGGAGTTTCTCGTGGCATAGGACGGCCACACAGAGACACTTTGGGATTTTCTGAATATAAAATACCGTACGCACGATGCTGAAATCAATTTGTGCGATACTCAAATTGTTTGTGATCTACCACATCGAGCAGAACGGGATCCAAACACAAGCTTACCGACGGTTAGGCTGCCGACCTGACTGGACAAATGATCCCTGGCTTCACCAGACGCCAGAAGTCGGACACCATGTCCTTTGTCGCGACGTCCATCTCCAAAAAGAACTCCATCTTCGTCGTGAAAAGGCTTGAAATACTCAATATTCAACCGAGATTCGCGGACTCGCGCTTTCTCGGATCGATTAATTTCCTGCTGGAACAGTTGCAGGGCAGCTTCCCGCCACTGTTTCAACAGGCGATGGCTCCAAAGCATGCCTGGAACAAGCCATATCGAGGTTGCAAGCCACCCCTCCCAGCAAAAAATTCGAAGAAATTCGAAATTTCAATGGTGGAAGATATACTATGAAGAGAATTTCAAAAAGCATGTTTCGCGGAGCGATCGCTCAACCTACGTCATTCAAACTTTGTAGGATGGTTCAGACGTACATGCTAGGCATGGAACCACAGGCGATGATGCCATAGCTGACACACAGAGTAACACACACAGCAGAATCGTGTGCACAGATACTAAATTAGTGGACGTCGTCATCTTCTTCCCGCTGATCTCGAATGTACTATGACGTGCTATTTCGCCTGACGGTAGCATATTGTCTCGTGAGCGGTGTAGAAGTCAACTAGCTGTTCGGAGATTGAGAAGATAGGTAGAGAGATAGAGAGAGGTACAGTTAAGTTAAAGATTCTTCTCCTTACCTAGTTGGCCTTCTGCGCATGGACTGCCTGTGAGCATGAGCAGATGACGCTGAGCGGCCGGCTTCCCTCAGGCTGGGCAAGACGTCGTCAACCTCATCTTCAACAAACTGCGGTGATTCGCGCCCACTAAGTACAAAGAAGGGAGGGAGTAGAGAGAGAGATGGATAGAGAGAGAGATATAGAGAGAGGCAGAGAGACAGATTGTATGGATGGACAGACACACAGACCAAGGGAGGATAAGCAGGGGAAAAAGGAGAAGACAAAAACAGCGAGTTTTACCGCAAGATTGCGCCGGGGGGTAGACAGGAAAATCAAATCAACTGACATAGCAGATATGAGGTCTGGAATTGGATCCCTTTCAATTCTGGAGAAACAGGTCTACAAAGGCAGATCTTGCTTCCACGCAGCACACAGTAGCAAGCCGGTAGCGCCAATCCAATACATGCCCACAGTGCTGCGTTAGTCAAGATTGCACCCTGCACCATGTCATAGTTCAAGTGGTCACAGGTCTAGGGCTGCACAGCACCTGTCAAGTACTGGAATAACACGATCGGATTTCATTGAGCAGCACCGTACATGCATTCCATCGAGAAGAGGATGCTGCTTTATAGTTTAGAACAATAGATATGCCAAATAATACGCTGTGAGATTAGGAAGGGCACCGCATACAATTTTACTACAATGTGTACACGGTAGGCCCTGAGCTCTGCAGGAGCACAAGTCACAGGTACTTCAAACTAACCGCACAACTTTGAACTTTGTAAGCAACTACTCTGCAACGCCCTCCCAAGTCTAGCTGCGCGTTATTCGGCATATCGTCTATTCGCTTACTTGCTGTTTATCTGCGGCCGAGTCATGGATCTGTGCACGGTCTGGCGTCGGCGAATGGTTGCCGCGGTGCTGGCCTGCTCTCGCCGACTGGGCAGCTCGTGCATGAACTCACAGCCCTCCACCATGCCACCACCGGCGCGGCCCGACATGCTGCGGGTCATGCCAACTGGCGTACCACAACAACAGTAGCAGCAACAGCAGAAGCCACAGCAACAGCAGCAGCAGCAGCAGTAACAGCAGCAGCAGCAGCAACAGCAGTAGCCACAGCAGCAGCAGCACGAATAGCATCACTTTCTTTGAGTGAAAAGTTTGAATACAATGCACGAAAAGTACTGATGGTAGTATTGGAAGTAGATGCAAAGCACACTGATGGCAAGAACAAATAAGGAGGTCTCTTTCCTTTCATACCGTATATTCTCTATTATAAGCACAGGTCTCCATTACTAGCACAGGTCTCCATTACTAGCACAGTCTCTAATACTAGCACACTGTGAGCACCTTTCGAAACATTATAAGCACGGTCTCTATTATTAGCACGGTCTTGGTGGAAATCAATGCGGGATGCATGATATCTAGCATGTATTTCTTCTTGCTCTGTACGGATGTATTGGTTGAAAAATATAAGCACGGTCTCCAATATAAGCACGGGGTAGAGGGCTGTTGAAAAAATATACTTCCTCCGCGTCATCGAAATTGTCGCAGTTTGACTAGTGACTTGTCACTTGTTACTGACAACTCCATAAGCTAAGCCATTCAAAACATATTACACAGAATCATAGTCTGAAGCCTAGAGTAACGTTCCAGGACAGTTGGACTGAGAGTTTGCATGCAGAGATGAAGTCCTCGTCGTCGCTGATGTCAATGGACGCAAAAATATCGTTCCGAAATATTTCAAGGAAGGTTGAAAGTTGGTCGCGCCTCATCTCAAACACTTTGACTTTCTCCACAGGACAAGAGCTGCTATCCTTGTCGTCTGCTAGCTCTGGATGATTTCTACTTCACCACCTACGAAGCCTAGCAAGAATACAAGATCGTTGCGAGGTCGGTTGATTACCGTCGGCGGAATCACCTCGATCTTGAAATGAACTTTTTTTAGCCGTGGCATGCCCATTTATTTTAGCTGTGTGTTCACAGCTCATGCAGGTAAGTGTACTATCACGTCCAGCGCGCCCTCTTTTTCAGCATCACTGCCCGGCCCTGGTTCACTGGTATACATGGTACGGCACCTGCGCGTGCATCACTAGCACTACATGTAGAGTCTACACGGCTCTTGCAGGTACAATCATGTACTGAGTGTCTCGGCCAGAGCGACAAATTTTACCGCTGTTGCAGGCATTTAGTTTGCTGACCCCTCGATGTTTCTCCAAGCGCTGCCACTTGTTCCACGAAGTCATTCGCATCCCAGCTAAGGTAAAACAGTGATGAGGCTTGAGTGAATGGCCATAAGCACGAGAAATGTGCAGGCTGCAACGCCTGACTGATCTCAGCGAGTCGAAATTACCATCGCAGCGACATCAGCGAAGAAATTGCGTCTAGTTCAAAAATTCCAGCTTCCAATAACAGAAAATAGAACTTTGCCGTCACCCTATACTGATGACCATCGCCTATGTCCGATTCCTTACCTGTGGTACGAGTGCTGGTGAGTAAATACCCCGTTTTATATCAAAAGTCAAACTGCGACAATTTCGATGACGCGGAGGAAGTAAGCACAGCGCTTATAATAGAGAATATACAGTAATTGTTTTCGCATCGTTTCCATCACTTGACATTGTTAAATAAAGTACCTCAATGTCACTTCAGCTTGTCCTTCTTGTTGCGATACTCAGGCGCGTGCACCGCGTCGTTTTCTTGGAGCCCGGAAACCACCTTTTTTTATGAAGTGCATTCTGCAAACACTCAAATATTTCGTAACTCGGCTTTCCCTGAACGGAATTGAGTAATCGAAAGGTCTATTCGCATTAGAAAGTTCTCAGCTGTCGACTACAACAGATCTGAAGTCGATCCAAGGTCGTATAGTGGAGCTACGGCACTCGACAGGTATTCTACGTCCCAGTGCGGGATTCACAGAAGCTTTTTTGCGATGCGACACGCGATTGCAAATTTTCACTTCCGCACTTGGGTGGCAATCATATTATTTGTCATAAATATTTTCCTCTATTGCACGACAGTCCAGACATGCATAGACATGTTTGACGTCAGGAACAGGTCTTCAGCGGTCAGCTACAAAAGAAAGGAGCGCTCTACGATGAACACTACAAAAATACCATGGATCCTAGCGAATTGTCTCAAATTCCGGTTGCGCGTGTCTTCCCAGGGCTATAGACTAGTGCCACTGCGGACTCAGACAGGGACATGGATTGACCTGCTTCTTTGACTCACTTACTAGCAAGAGTATCTGAATCTTCCTTCACTACTTCGAACTACTTGTATAACGTCGGCTAGCCTATCCATTTATCCTATGTCAGGAAAATGCCTTTGTACTACATTTGTTTTGATGGCTCGGTGGGACTGGCAGCCTTTCTTTCAGTGTGTAATGCGTGTAATACTGCTGAATCTGCAGGTACATGTACATGTAGCTTATTGCAAAATGGCGGTCGAATTTTTTTGGAAACCACCTTTTTTGACCCGGTGCACGCGCCTGATACTAATAACTGTTATTGTATGTCTTGTGATAAGTTGGAGACCAAGATAATCAATCCTAGTCTTACGTTGTGATTGCTGACCATGCGATTGGTTAGGCGGTTGCTGGTGACCAGGTACTGGAGGGTAGTACTGCTCATCTTCATAGTCTAAACAACGACATACACACGCACATGTGCACACACACACACACACACACACACACGTGTACATATGCAACACACATACACGTACACACACACACGCATACGTACACACACACACGCATACGTACACACACACACACACACACACACACCACACACACAGGGCACAACACAGCATATGAGGATGCCGTACCTTGGGCATAAATGGCAGGTAAACCAAATGGTAGAATTGAAAATATAAAAAATAGGGTACAGTTAACAAAACAAAACAGGGGTAGCTGTGCAAGTTCCGAAAGTTGACGCAGATGGGTTTTTTGAGGCCTGAATTTAGTTCTCTCGGTTCAGACAACATGACATGACGTGACCACCGCTCTTCCATGCACTCATCAATACGTCTGATGTGCTCTACGCTGTGCACTGTGCTCGGGGACTGGGCCGGTAACATTGCTTGGCCGAGTGCTGCAATTGAACGGGTTGCGGAACATTTTGGTTTGGCGGATGCGAATAGTCAGAACCGGCCCTCAGTTTATCAGCCAGATGAGTTAGCTCACCTGGTTTAGAAAAGCCAATGTTGGCCGAATTCACGTTTCGGACGGACTTTTCCATGCATTTTACTATACCCGGCTATCTTTGGTACAACCTGACCGAATTTTCGACTCCTGGTTCTTTTTCTTATCCACCCTCATACGTACGTGGTGAGGAAGATTTGCACAAACAAACAAAAAAAAACACAAAAAAAACAACAACAAAAATCAGCGCAGAGTGTATGGTCACCGGTGATTTCTTATCTACCACTTTTCATTCGAAACACCGAAAAAGCTTTTTTTTCACTTTCAGAAGAACACGATGCACTGTACAAGCAGACCATTTAGTCAGTGAATAATTATTTTGTCCTGCTCCAAAGAAAGGGAATTATCCAATTTTCAGTAGGAAAACTCGATATACGAAAAGGTCTAAAATTCAGCTCCCGACAAAACATATCTGCCTATACTAGTCTGTATCTGATGCAGTATCTGACGCTGTATCCGGTCTCGGTACGTTCGAACGGCTGTCAGTGGTCGTATGGAAACATATTATCAATTTTTTTAAATGAACAGGTAGAGCATAGGCTTCAGTATGTAGCTAACGATCGCTGGGTTGGGCAAACATACTCTCGTCTACACCCCTGTGAGCACACTGCTAAAAATGACCAGAAATGGGCGTTACGTTGACATTTCACCGTGCCCAAATTTAGATGATCAATTTAACTCATCTAACTAGGATGAGCCAGTTCAGAGACGACTCAAGCTTTTACTGCCCATGGACCTCCCGCAGGAGATTGCGGAGAGGGCTTTTCTCATGCACATCAGGGAATCGTGGCTTCTACAGGACCGGCGGAAGCAGTTTTGGATTGGTCCGGCCATGCCACGGCCGTTCGTACCTTGTGTATGAGGTGGTGGGTATACATGACCTCCTCAGCAGTTAACACATGGTGGTCGCCAAAGAGTTGGTCCTGCCATGGCCTGACCAACCGGACCGGTTCTAGCCTAGGAAAACGGCAAAAGTACATAGTGCCTGAAACGAAGTGCGTTTTCGAGCCAGGGGATTGGGAAGTTCTACATGTTCCATGCAACTCATAATCGGGGTCAAGTCAAGGCGGCTGGCCCCAAATGCGGCCCAGATTGCGATGCCATGTACAGACATGCATAAGTCGGCCCTGCCCTAGGGGGGAACTGGGGGGGCCGTCTGGAAGCACAACACCAATAATAATTTATTCAACTTTTTGCCCATGTTGTCTCCCTATGCCAGGGCTCCCAGGTACTGCGTTTCTGCCTTCTCAAACCAGAGCGTTAGTGTGCTAGTAATCAATGCCAGCATGCAGTTGAGTGCAAATCAACTACAGCACAATAATTCAATAGGAGTTCGTCTTGTCATGATCTTAGATTTTGTTTGTGTTTGATAGCGAATATTATTATTATTGATAGGTACTGGGGGTCTCCATTTACGACGAGCATGGACGGTGCAAGT
This sequence comes from Sycon ciliatum, assembly GCF_964019385.1. Classification (NCBI taxonomy): domain Eukaryota; kingdom Metazoa; phylum Porifera; class Calcarea; order Leucosolenida; family Sycettidae; genus Sycon; species Sycon ciliatum. The sequence goes on along the minus strand of NC_088645.1, from coordinate 23,566,107 downwards.
ACCACTCCAGTTGTGATGGCTTGAAGCGGTGTACATGGTGTATGCGCTTCCGTCTGTGTCAACAACTGTGAGTAGTGTTACTCAGCAGGGACGCAACTCTTGCTGAACAGCGGACAATGGAACCACGTGCTCGCACGAGCGTCTTTACCCCGGCGACGTGTTTCCACGCTGTCAAACTAGTAATGGAAAAAACGGCGAAGGCGAGAAGGCAGGCAGTGTTCCGGTGTGCACTCGCATTATCAGCAGGTGACACGAACAGGTCGAGCAGTACCAGACGCAACGACCAATTATTAATATTATTTTAGTATTAATTTTTTGATTTTACTGATCAAGAGTTCTGTTTGTTCGAGTGTGTTTTGTTTACCACGCCGCTCACGGAACGTGAACAAGCGCTTCTGCGACAAACACGATAACTTTTCTGATCGCTTGGTCACAACATAAACGAAGTAAGTAATTTTGTTGATTTAGAAATCGGAATACATCGCATTATAGGAGGAATAATTACTGGTGACTTCGAAGTAGGGCAATCGAATTATCCCGACATAGATACGACGAGCGCTCTCGCTGATGAGTACATCAAGGTAGTCACGCACACACACCCCCAGAAAATTAATTGCACCTAAATTGCTAAAAGTAAAAGCCTAGTAAAAGGCTAAAAGCTAGAAATGCCAGAGCAGCTAGAAAAGCTCCAGGTTTCCCAGCGGACTCACCCGGAATCACACAGCACTCACCAGGATCGACATAGCCAGGACCCTGGCCGTTGTAGTCGTTGCGAATGTGCTCGTCTGCCACGCCGAAGTTCGCCATCTCGACGTCGTCTCTGACCATGCGATCGGAGCTCCGCTGACTCGGCGGGAACATGTTCGCCTGCCAGTCGCCTTGGTCCGTCATTCTTCCACTTCGCTAGTCAACAGTGTGCCCCTACCCTGCAGACAAGTCACTGCAGCCACCACTAAAGGGAGACTGAATTTTTCGTGAAGGTTCAGGCTCATCCACGCCGCGATTGCTTGGCCCCACTCACTCAGCTCAAAACTCTCAACATCTCAGCCAGCGTGGTTCTTGATTGTTGGCCACCGGAACGAAAGGGTGACAAAATAAAAATTGATGCGAACTCCCATCAGGAAACACTCCCTGCACTCGTGAGCCTAATGTCTAAAGATGCGGCAATCAGCACCAGCCTCCAGTGCATCTCGCTGCGACTCGTACCAGAACTCAGCAGGAGGCTGGACACGTCTACACGGACGGTCCACCTAGCTAGATACAGCCGCTGACGTAGACTGGTAGAGTAGCGTGAGTTGGAGGTAGGTCTACTACTACTAGGTGTGTGCTGACAAACGAGCTACGTGCAAACAAAGCCAAGTCAATGATAAATTCGCTAGTCGAGAGATAAAGATTTGACCCATTCCAAGGCTGTCGTCGTGCACACAATTTTTTTGTCGAATGACTCAGTGACTGCATGCAGACTACGACTGACTCTGTAGACGATAGACTGACTGACTGACTGACAGACTGACTGTAGTGTCAGGGACTGACTGGCTCTGTGGATAGTCTGTACTAGTCTGTAGTGTGGTCTAGCGTAGACTACTGTTAGTACAGGTTTTGTTGACTTGTGGCTTGTGCAGGGCAGATGCAGAGGTACTAGGTGTAAGTGATAGACCTGCATGATACAGCGTAGCCCTGTGCCTGTGCATGTGGGCCTGTTGTCAACACTTGCCTCGACAGATCGCCACATGGCACATGCACACCACACTCTGACCTTCAACTAACTACTTCAAGCCAGGCTAGCCGGCTGTATTCACTGTTCAGCCAGGCTCCACGTGAGTGCGATGGTGATTGCGATCTCAACTAATAATCAGTGATAACTGTTACTTCAAGACGAGGGCTACTAGTACTAGTACTAGGGCCAAGGCAAGTGCCAAGATAAGCCTGGCACAGACACTAGAATTAGTAACTAAATTTACTAATGCTATTAAATAGTAGTACTAGTAGAAATAAAAGAGACTGATTTCGTTCCAGCCTAGCGCCTGGGCCCTGGTTGGCATGCAATCATGGAGTACCGCATCCTGCGGCATCGTGCGCACTCACACGGCCGGCCAGCTACTACATGCGGTGACGCTCTTGCCCTGGTGCCTGATGAGTGATGGCCTGATTGGCCTGCCCGTGGGGGCCCGGGCGGAGGAGTAGACCTGGTACCAGGCCAGAGGCAGGGGCAGTGCTAGACGCTGAGCTGAGCGGAGTGCGAGACGCTAGACTACTACTGAGTACTGTCCCAGTTGATCTGTAGTAGTAGATCTACTGACTACAAAAATGATCCAACGTCAGATTGGCTGGTGAAGGTTTCAGATGAGATGTGTAAGCCGTGCGCCTCTGGAGGTGGTGTGTGAGTACCAAAATTGGTTCCTGCCGAGTAGATCTACATGTACATGTGTACCTGCTGGGCGAGTTGAATGTGCAGGCGGACTGGCGGACCATTGGTGGAGGCTGAATTTCGACTCGGAATGGAAGTAAGCCCTCTGGTATTCCGTGGTTTGCTCCAGTGCATATCACCAGTGCCGGAAGTCGCAGGGCCTGCTGGAGAGCCGGGTCAGCCGGGTCACGCGCCCGGCTGGGGAACTGCACGACCTGGCTGAACAGATAACACCGGGTCCAGTCTGACCCGGCTGAAAAATGTCTCAAACTTACTTACTCACAATGGATTCCTAAAATACCGGTATTTTACGACTCGCGGACCCCATAATTATGTTGCATGCAAATCTAGCGCAACCGTAGATCTACACAAGCGACAGAAACTCGGCTAGGGTCAACTGGGGTCAACTGATTCGAGCGCGATCTGGCCAGCGGCGAGCAGGAAGTCAGGACATTGAAAGTCGATGGGGCAGGCAGTCAAAAGCGTAACTTTGGCTATATTGTAGCTTTTGACACAGTTGCAAGTTTTGAGCAGGCTTTTTGTTTGTTTTTCTGCCGGATGATCTGACCCGGCTTGACCCGGCTGACCTGCATGCGCCAGGTACACTCTGACCAGGCTGTGTTGAATGTCTAGAGCAGGCCCTGAGTCGATCTGTTTGCCTCTCTCGGGTCACGACACAGTTGCCTCGCTATGTCAGCTGGCAACTGGACTCGTTTGCGTGGAGGATCGATGCGTTCACTCTCAGTTGGTCCGACCTCCGCGGTAACGCATTTCCTCCATTCAGTCTGATATCGCGCCGTCTGCGAAAGGTGGCGCGGGAGGAGGTGTCCATGTGTCTAATGATCACACCGATGTGGCGGGGTGCTCCCTGGTTTCCTTAGCTGTTGGACCTGTGTGTGGAGACTCCCATACTCCTCCCTCACAGTCCAGAGCTCTGAAAGAATGCCCTCGGCGAGCCATATCCACTGGCACCGGCACTGGTGGTGGCACAACAGCTACGGCGCTGCAATTCCATGCTCAAGACAGTACTTCAAATCGCCTTTGTATAAAATTGATTTCTGCCAATTGGCTAGGGGTGTGCGGATAATGCTCGAAACGGTGGCAGATTCTGCTCGAAAAGCAGTGAAATCGGCAGAACCATACAAACCTTATGGCGGGCAATTCCTCGAATTCAGCTCCATTTCTTTATCCACATACCAAACATGCATGAAACTTACCAGAAAAAGTACCGAATTCTGCCAATTTTTCTGCCGGCATTATCCGCATATGCCTACAATTGGCGCACAACCTCCTCCTCCTTGCCCTTTTTCGGCGGTAAAATCGGAGGGATAGCCATGGCTAAGCGCCGGAGTAAGCGGTGTGGTGGGAGGGACTGTTATATCTCCGCTGTCCGCTCCTCATAAAATCCCCACTTCACAGCACAATGTGCCATTGCTTGTGAAATGGGACAGTGCATATCGGAGCTTCGAGCTTCGATGTAACAGTGACAGTGTATCTTCAAATCGCCCATGCATGCATGAAGCCACCCAGCTTGCGCACAGAGACACACCATAGTGTGACATTATGCCTCACAGAAAGTGTCCAACACACAGAATGCTGTGAACCTGGCGTATCATGGTATGCCAGGGGCATAAAATTAATAATTATGAACACAGCAGGGAGGTAATAAAACCGGCAGAGAATAGCGTGGACAATACTGATGTCACAGAGGGCCTTACGTGGAAACTGTAACACATTGGCCGCTGATAAGCAGAGGAAGATGCACATGCCATAATGACATGCAGGTCGGCCACTCTGAACAGCACACTGGGCAGAATTCAGAAAGGCGGGCTCACGCCCCGACATGGCTACTTCCCCTTGTCTTATCCCCAAGACGAAATGATAGTAGCCGACTGGCCGAAATTAAAAATAAATAAATCAAAACAAAATTCAGAAGGGACTCTGCAAATTGATGACGGGCCTGACTCTGAGTATCTCTGACAGGTCGCCGGCAGTAGAACCTCTGAAAGGACCGTGTTCACACTCTTCCACCCTACTGCCTTGACAATAATATATTATCATCCGCAGACATGGGAGCCGCGGCGGCCTGTGAAGCAGATGCACCACGTGTGGAATGGCCCTTGAAAGTGAAAGTGTCGATGCCCGCCAAGGCCATAACTTACTTCCAGCAACCACCGTGAAACGCTAGGCGCTGAAACGGGCTGATGAGGCTTCCTGGAGGAGATAAGCAGCTGAATACTACTGCCATCTGGTCTCAAGCCTGCAGTACGCTTCACATACTCCTCCAGGACCAACACCGGACAAAGACTGGTCTGGCTGAAGGTGGGAATGACCTCCTTCTTGAGAGCCAAAGATCGCTGCGATTTCGACCTCACCGCGTACCGAGAGCTGGAGCACCACACCATCTGAGGTCCGCTGAATGTGAGCGACACTGATGAAACGACATGGTAGATTGAACCTCCTATGGCCAGTGAGTATGGGAGACTCGAGCCTAGATAGGCTAGGACTGGTGCTGCATGCAATGCATGCAGGCGACTGAGTTCAGCTATCAGAAACTCTATTTTTCTTGGCGCGCTTTGTCTGCTGTGCAGACGCCGAGACCACCAAGGTCGGCTGAGCAGCAGGGTCCCGCCACCATTTCCCGCATTCATTCGGGAGCATAGTGGACTAGGTAAAAACAGAAAAGGAAAAAAAGCTTCAGACGTCGTTGATAGCCCTTGGGAAATTGGCGGAGTATGCTGGTATAATTTCTAGCATAATTTTCGGATTTCGTCTAAAAATTATGCTTTGGCATAAAGGACTTCTGAGATCAGACGGTCCGCATAACCTTACGATGCTGGCTGAAGATTAATGCTCCAGGCATATTAGTTGTTACAGGAAACAACCCGGTGAATGTTACCCCTTGTACGTGTAAGCAGTGCTGTCATGGTGCCACAGTCATTGTGACGACTACATAGCAAAGTGCAACAAGAGTGCAAGGCTACTACTGTATAACACCATCATTGGCATAATTCCAGCATCATGTAGCATAGTCACTGGTATAATTAACCAGGACCGGCGCAAGCAGTTTTTGATCGGTCCGGCCCTACCCTATCCTTTCATACAGTTTGTGTATGACGTAGCGGGTATGCACATGACTTTCATACAGTTTGTGTATGATATGGAGGGTAGTCACATGACTTTCATACAGTTTGTGTATGATATGGAGGGTATACACATGACTTTCATACAGTTTGTGTATGATATGGAGGGTATACACATGACCTTCTCAGCAGTAAACACACGTTGATGGCCAAAACGTTGGTTCGGCCATGGCCTGACCAACCGGACCGGTTCCGCCGGGCTTTGAATTTGGGCATAATGGAAAGCCATAATTCATCAATTTACCGAGCATAATCTGCCGATGGCTGTTTGTACTGAGTTCACCATACCATTAAATTGGACGGCAGCATAGTATAGCACCATCATTGGCATAATTCCAGCATAATGTAGCATAATCACTGGCATAATTTGGGCATAATGGGAAGCATAATTCGACAATTTATCGGGCATAATCCGCCAAGGGCTAGCACTCGTTGAGACCGCCTTTTTCCCCTAGGCCCTGCAGCGCTGTCGGACAAACTCACAAAGACTTGGTTGCGTACCCATGAGGACGTATCCATCCAACCATGCATGTCAGTTCTAAAGTCTAGGACTAGGTCGTTGTACGGGCTACAATCTACAATGTACATGTACGTGGGATGAGGAGAGGCTCTGCTGTCTCCGGACACATTCCACGTGTTTGTTAGGATGTTGATGAAGAAGCCGAGAGCCTGGCCGAGGTCGGTGGAGCACATCAGACCCCGCCACCACGTCCACGATTCATGCCTGCGATGCTCCACCGCTGCTTTGCATGTCATGATTGGAAGCTGTGGCCCTAGTAAAAAAAAAGAAAAACAAGTGCAGTATACCACGGTATCGGTATACACCATTACCATGGTTACACCTTTTCCAACCTTGCCCTTAGGCCTTAGCGGATACCTGGATACTGCAGGCAGAAAAAATGGGCAGAACATTTGGTACTTTTCTGGTACTACTACCGTAAAGTACCGCCAGAGCGCCCCACCATCTCGTCCTTTCGTGGCCGCCTTGTGGAGGTGGATTGCTGTCTGTAGGTCATACGACACGGACCTTGTACAAACATTGCACATTGTGCAGTCAATCCGTACCCAGTTTACCTTCGAGCTCCACATAAAAGCATACCAAGTGTGAACTTAGTACACGAAGGTTCTCACATCGTACAAACTTAGTAGCATTCTGCCATACAATTTTCTTCCCTTGGCTGTAAAATCAAGGTGGGGCGCTCTCGCGAGATGGGGCGCTCTGGCGGTACTTTACGGTACTACCGTAAAGTACCGTTGATCCGCCCCCACGCCATGTCGCTTCCCAGCTGGGTTTTTGGCAGGGGGCGGGAATTAGATCAAGGCTGTCAAGTGCAGTACGATGTACAACAACGTAGAGGATCAGACTCAATGTGCTGGATTGTGCACATTTTGATCCTGGATTGGCAAGTATTGTGTACAGCAGTGCATGCGTCGGTTCAACATCGTATTTCGTTGTATACGCCGAAGTCGCTTCACAAGGAGAAAATCGACAGGGGGCGGGAATTAGAGAGGGGGCGGATCAACGGTACTTTACGGTACTACTACTGGTGTGTTTCATGCACGTTTGGTACACGTACAGTGAAACCTGACTAAGACGACCGCTCAAGGGACCCTCAAAACCTGGTTTCTGTTACCAGGTGATCTCCTTACCCAGGGTCATTTGACTGGAAATTGCATTCATTGGTGCTGGTTTCAGCGGTCTTCTAAGGCAGGTGATCGCCTTATCAGAGTGGTCGCCTTGAAAGGTTTCACTGCATGTGGGTAAAAGAATGGAGCGGAATTCAAGGAAGTGCCTGCCATAACAAGGTGGTTCTGCTAACTAACTTCACTGTGTTTCGAGCAGAATCTGCCAATTTTTTTCGATCATTTATATCCCCAAGGGTTTCTCCATCCAGCCTCCAGTGCATATCCGCCTCCTCATCTACTATGGCAGTACAATGTACTAATGTAGCGCCTTGACTGACTACGAACTTTTGTGGTGAATGATAACTCTTACTGCAATGAGTGGCCGCCAACACTGCAACAGGACTGATTTGGCACATTATGCAGCACACCAGCCACGTACGATTTGTAAAGAAATTTGTCGTAATATTTTCATTTCTGCACCCCTCAGGCCCTGATCAGGCCCTGATCCGCCCCTTGACCTTCTTAGGAAATGTCATCAGCGCAGCATTCGCACAAGGTCCAGGCCAGGGGAGCGAACTCACAACTGCATGCCATCTGTCATTGTTGTGAACCCTCTGGTTCTCTAAAGTGTCAGGAACGAACGACCCCACACGGCACGAGGACAACTATTTATTCTCAACAGTATATTTCACTTCCATCGACTAATAACAATGAACAATGAATGAACAACTGAAACAACTGAATAACTAACACTAAAACCACCAGGTAGTTATAGCGTGAAAGTGACAGCGTATATGAGAAAAGCATACACATACAACATACAACTACAGCGCCCACAGCAAACTGCACATAGCGCATGTAGCGTATACTACGTCGTAAACATCAGCAGTACGGCGGAGTCGGGATACAGCTGCATTGAAACGAACACAATGTCACAAGCGAGAAGGCCTTTCACTCTCGAGAACTTGTCGTTTCACAACATTCTCCCCACCAAAGGGCTTCTCACCGCCGTACAACAACTCACAAGTCAAACGATTTGGGGCTTACTACGCGTCATCTGCTGCTGCGGTGGTGGCCATGGTAGAATATCACTAATGCCCACCACTTCAGACAACTCGACATCGCGAAGCTCGCCGCTGTGGGCTGTCGCACACGACACTGTCACCGATCCACTTCGACATGGGGCAGACGCTGGACCAGACAACACACAACCGATAATGTCATAAAGCTCGACGATGTGGGCTGTCACACACGACATGGTCACCGGTACACTGCTTCGACCCGGGGCGGGCGCGGAATCCGAGGACACACATCGGATCTCTGTGTTCCACACAGTCTCGCCGCTTACTTCTTCCGTACTAACCAGTAGTATCGCCCTTCTCATTTTCTCGGCTACTACGCCTTGCGTTTCTAAGTCTTGCGCCTCTAAGTCTTGCGCCTCCAACTCTTGCGCCTCCAACTCTTGCGCCTCCAACTCTTGCGCCTCCAACTCTTGCGCCTCCAACTCTTGCGCCTCCAACTCTTGCGCCTCCAACTCTTGCGCCTCCAACTCTTGCGCCTCCAACTCTTGCGCCTCCAACTCTTGCGCCTCCAACTCTTTCGGCCGAGACTTCAGCTGCTTCTGAGCGTCTCCGACCGATGTCGCCATGCACTGTACCGACCCAGTGGGCCTCGGATCTGATCCTCCCACTGGCTTCGAATACTCTTCTGACCGCTGCTTGTCTGTAAGCAAAGTCTTACACGCCTTGTCCGGCGTCCTTCTGGGCGAGGCAAGCAAATCTCGCTTTGCTTCCTCATAATATGTACTGACGGCGATGCGCTCGGCCATCTTCTTGAGCTTTTCGTTAAACTCTGCGCGGAGCGCACACTCTTGCCGTCTAGCACTGCGCTCTTCAAACTCCTCGCTCTGTCGGAGCCTCTTCTCCACGTATTCTCTCAACCTATCGCCTTCAAATCCATACCGAATTCCGTTGGCGATAAAGCTGGCTTCGATGATCCATAGTTCCTGTGCCATGCTCGCTTCGTATCCTGGCGTGGTCGCCAAATGTTGTGAACCCTCTGGTTCTCTAAAGTGTCAGGAACGAACGACCCCACACGGCACGAGGACAACTATTTATTCTCAACAGTATATTTCACTTCCATCGACTAATAACAATGAACAATGAATGAACAACTGAAACAACTGAATAACTAACACTAAAACCACCAGGTAGTTATAGCGTGAAAGTGACAGCGTATATGAGAAAAGCATACACATACAACATACAACTACAGCGCCCACAGCAAACCGCACATAGCGCATGTAGCGTATACTACGTCGTAAACATCAGCAGTACGGCGGAGTCGGGATACAGCTGCATTGAAACGAACACAATGTCACAAGCGAGAAGGCCTTTCACTCTCGAGAACTTGTCGTTTCACAACAGTCATGTTCAGTGAAACCTGTCTAAGACGACCGCTCAAGGGACCCTCAAAACCTGGTCTCTGTTACCAGGTGCCGTGGTCTCCTCCTCCAGGGTCATTTGACTGGAAATTGCATTCCTTGGTGCTGGTTTCAGTGGTCTTCTAGGGCAGGTGGTCGCCTTATCAGAGTGGTCGCCTTGACAGGTTTCACTGTACACTACTTCGTAACATGATGTTACATACAGTGCCAGACCTACAGTATCAGCTGAGTGGTCACACGACATTTCGTCGACAGTTCACCAATGCTGCTGTTCGGATAATCCCGTTCAACACCAGCGACCCAGGTGTCCCACATGTATATGTATGACGATCCGGTTTCGGGGGAGCATTATTCCCACATTTATGCTTCTGGGAATAGAAGCTACATATTCATGAAGATTTCAGACCACGCTTTGAGTGTGATTTCCACACGCTCTTTTCAACAATGCTTTCTATCAGTGTCATGCATACGGTTTAATATACCCGGTAGTGCGGTGGTCTACTTGGTTCGCGCTTCCCCGTCAATGCGTCTGCAAGGACTTCGCCTGTCAACCTTGAAAACAGTCATTGATGGCAGGAAAGCCGAGGGAGGAGGGAGGTGATTGGAGGAGCGATTTCAACCAGTCAACATGCTGCCCCAGCTTCACATTCAGTTGCATTGTATTTCAGAACATTAATGACCGCTGGGCCAGTGTACCCAGTGTACCCAGTGTACCCAGTGTGGGTCTACGGTCAACAAACAACAATAAAATTCACGGTTCGCGTTAGACTCGGCTGGAGCGCCCCCCCCCCCCGCCCTCCCTCCCCCCCCCCATCCGCAGGAACGCCACCACCCTCTAGGCCTCCAGGATCAAGGTGCAGATGGAGCTGCTATGCAGACAAATTCTCCTAGCAGCTGAAAAGAATTTCGAGTACAACGTCAATAACCATACAGCATTGATTATTTAGAAAAGCGATCCTGTCAGCTTTTATATTATTTTTAGAGGACTGAGATCAGTGTATGTAACTGAGGCAAGTGCACTTGGCAGCTTACCAAGGTACTGGTGGCCATGGGAGGAATTTGAAAAACAAAACAAAGGAAACGAAAAATTGATAACAACGTAATCAATCACATGTATGTGTGGGATTTCAAAATGTTCAGAGAGAAAAGCAGTACTTGCTAGGCACATTGGCACAATAAACTACGCCGTCCCAAACATTCCAATATTCCGCAGCTGGTGCGATGCCGGTGTTGCGGTGGCAGTTCCGTTACTGAGGCCGTGCATGTAGCGGGCTAGCCTCCGCCAACTAGTCAGCGTACCTTGGGCCATGCGCTCGCATTAGCTCCATGCCCGCGTTGATGGAGCACACACACGCACACGCACACACACACACACACACACACACACACACACACACACACACACACACACACACACACACACACACACACACACACACACACACACACACATATACACGAACACACACACACACACACACACACACACGCATACACAAACACACACACATATACCCACACACACACACACACACACACATGCACACACACACACACACACTCACAGACAAACATCGCTTGCTGCTGCAGATGCTGTTTGCGAATGTCTTTGAGTTACGAGCAGGGAGTCGTAAAGTACCGTATTTTACGACTCCCTGGTTACGAGATGTATGCGCTCAGCCGCTCACGTGGGTCACGGCGAAGTGTCTCATTCGCTCTCCCTGCCGGCGTGCCGCAGCCTACAACGCTTTGCGCTGGTGGCTGTCGCGTGCGCGCACTCCTGGCTGCCATTGTGCAAAAACTGCGCCCTCCTAGACCAGCGTCCATTTAGTCCTTCGCGTTTGCGAAGTATCTCCATCCATTGATCTTAGTAGTGCTGCCAATCTTTCCTTTGCTGTTGCAGTTACGGTTCCTGGTACTACTGCTGCTACTGGTGCTGCTGGTGGGGCTGCAGATGCTGCCGTTGCTCGTGCAGTTGCTGCTTTTCCTGCTGCCACTGCTGCTGATGCTGTAGCTTCTACTGCTGCTCGTGCTGTTGCTGCTTTGGCTGCTGCCACTGCTGCTGCTAATGTTGCTACTGATGCTGGTGCCGGTGCTGCTGCTGCTGCTGTTGCTACAGCTGGTGCTGGTGTTGCTGCTTGTGTTTCTGCAGCTGCTGCTGTTGTTGATGCTACAGTTGCTGCTGCAGTTGCTCGTGCTGCTGGTGCTGCTGCTGGTGCTGCTGCTGCTGTTGGTGCCGCTGCTGCTGTTGCTACTTCTGGTGCTGGTGTTGCTGCTTCTGTTTCAACAGCTGCTGCTGTTGTTGATGCTGCTGTTGCTGCTGCAGTTGCTGGTCCTGGTGCTGCTGCTGTTGCTGGTGATGCTACTGAAGCTCCTGTTGGTTTTGGTTGTGATCGACTGGCACTTTCAGCCTTTAGATAGCAGTATGATTTCCCGGGAAACCATAAGATTGCACATGTATAGAAAAAAGACGCACACAGACATCAACGCAAAAACATGCATCCGCATACACGCGCACACACACACACACACACACACACACACACACACACATACACACATACACACATGCACATACACACACACACACACGTACACACACACGCACAAACATATTTCCAAACATACTCATGCGCAGACATACCCAGAAAAAGAGGGAACGTGTACGCATAATCATGGCCAGGTCCTGAATACATTATACACGTGGACATAGTAGAAATACCCCCTGTGCTTCGTTGCACCAATGCTTTTGCAAGGTGGGCAGGGGCACGGCGGAGAGAAATTGAATTTTAACCTTGGTGTTGACCTGAGGATCAGACTATTGTCAGGTCTCATCATTGCACTGGGATAGTTGTGATAGCAGACGTACAGTAAAAAGATAATCCTTCAGTTTGCATGAGTATCCAAGTTGGGGGACACCCTAAAAGCTAAGGCCGTGCTCTTGCTTATACTCGAGAGCACCTCACGGCATTCCTTGCAGCATTGCTGCTTGTTCTCATCTATGTACATAGTCCTACACTATGGACATTTTAGAATAACTCCATTTTCAACCTGCAGCACGAGGTCATCTACCACACGCCGCACAGCTATCTTTGGAGATAGAGTGTGAAGATCTCACAGCACCTGCATGACTGTTTTAACAGCCTTTTCACCAAGTGCACATTCACCAAGGCAAACCAGGGTCATTAGCGCCGCGACCGTGGTGTTGAGAAGAATGGCGGCTGATCGCAATGTTCCAGCTGGAGCTTTCCCCGCCAACTTGACTTGACCCTTGCCGGGTCCAAGATTCAATGCATGGGCTGTACACGAATTCTGGATGGTGGTAGTGAGTGGGTGAAACACTGAGTCAAGTTGGCGGGAAAGCCGTAGCTTTAAAAACATTGAGAACAACTGAATTTATTGTACATTTAGGTAAATAGAAGACCATGGCTATCCTTTTTACATGCAGTTCTAAAACTGACCAATGACAGAAGAATGCTCATACATGTACATGTACCACATTTAACAAACTCTTTGAGGGGGAAAGCTTTATTCTCACACACAGCACAGCTCATGCAACCATACCACCTGGGCGACACTGGTGTTGCCAACGGTGAATTTGGCTCAACTTTCAGGGTGCGGTGCTCAACTCCAATCTTCTAACTTAAGGTCGATACAGTAGTTTGTATCACTATTAGTAGATAACATAGAATGGCTGCGCACTTTGTCTTTTTCATTGCAATTTTTTTAAACTTTCGTCTCCTCGTCGACTCTTTTAAAAAATAGTTGTAAAGGTTTCAACCACCTGAGCTAACGTTAATGCCCAGAAGAAAATCATCAAAGGAATGCACATCATCACGGCAATGAGTTATGTTATGCCATATTGTTGTACATGCGGCTGCGCGTGTAGCTATGTGTTGTACATGCGGCTGCGTTTGTGTCTCTGTGTCGTACATGATGCTGATCTCTGGTACCAAGAGTACATGAAAACCAGAGTGTGCAGCTCGGATGGGTTGCTGTCACGGCAGAATTCGTGATTACATCATTCTAGTGATGTAGTGCGAACAAGCAGGATTCAAGCAGGTCTCCTTCTGCACAACTGCAGCTCAGTTGCACGAACTACGCCAATTCCCGCCTCAGATCTGCGCCAAATGTGATGTAATCACGGAATTTCGCCGTGACAGACACCCATAGCAGAAAAGGCCCCAAGCTGCACACTCTGCTTTTCATCTACTCTTGCTGGTACACGCTGCTGCGCTGTCTTCAAATGCTTAGTACATGCGGCTGCACCATCTTCTGTCCCCTCCGTATGCACTCTTTCTCGTCTTGTCCCCGTTGTATACGCATTTCATCGTCTTGTCTCCGTTGTATTTGTCCAGTTGCCGTCTTGTGTCCGTCGTATTTGATCGTCTGCCGTCTTTGTCTGCCGTCTTTGTCTGCCGTCCCGTTCGGGACCAGTTGTATTATACATGTGCACAGATTTCGTCTCCATCGCCCCACTTTTGAACACAGATTTCGTCTCCATCGCCCCACTTTTGAACACAGATTTCGTCTCCATCGCCCCACTTTTGAACACAGATTTAGTCTCCATCGCCCCACTATTGAACACAGATTTCGTCTCCATCGCCCCACTTTTGAACACAGATTTCGTCTCCATCGCCCCACTTTTGAACACAGATTTCGTCTCCATCGCCCCACTTTTGCCACGTCCCCACAATATATTTCCTTGTCTTGTCTTGTGGGAAGTCAGTTCTCTCGTCGGCTCCTGAAGTGTGTTTTAGAAAAACTCTCTCTCTCTCTCTCTCTCCCTCTCTCTCTCTCTCTCTCTCTCTCTCTCTCTCGGCAACGAGAACAACTAGTTTCCTAGTCCTTTTGTTTGTGTGGCGTGGCGAAAGGGTAGAAGTAGTTCGTCCTTCAACCGAGACGACAAATTATTCGTGAATCGTATTTCGTGAAGTTAATATTGCTGCCAGGCATTGCTGCCATTGCATTACAAAGCCCTACTGCGACTCCTGATTCTCTCGTTGCACTGCTATAATATCACCTTGTATTATATTACTTGAGCCTACTGTTCGATCATTATAACATTATTAAAAGGATAAGAACGTACCAAAGATGTCGCCATTTCAGTGAGGACTCCTAGAATTTGGACCATCTCCGGATTCCAGATCTCCAGCTGCTGTCTCGACGTCTTGACCAGCGAATCTAGTCGATCCACAGGCTTGCTCCATTCATCGCAATCCTGATAACTAGGATCAAAATCTAGATCTAGGCGTTTGCGAAGGTCGTACAGTCGATACAGCTCCTCCAGTTCATGGCGAGCCTGGACGTTTGTCTCACCTGGAGTGGACCAGAGTTGAGATAGGTCAGAGCGCATCACTGCCGCATCTCTGCTCAGCACATGCAGGGGTCTCTCATCGTACTCAGCTAACCGTGCGTGGAGTTTGGCTACATGGCGTTCCTCAGCGGAAACTCTCTCTTCCGCGCGACCAATCTTAGCTCGGAAAGTCTGACAAGCTGTCTCGGTTCTCTTGCATCTTCCTGACAACATTTCAGTATCTTTACGAAGCTTGTGAACCTCGTCTTGCTGCTTGGCACATTCCTTTCGCACTGTCTGTAGCTCAGCAAAGGCAATCCTGATAGCCTGAATGTCACATTTGCACACACACACACACACACACACACACACACACACACACACACACACACACACACACACACACACACACACACACACGCGCGCGCGCACGAACACACACACACACGTGCATGCACGTGCATGCACACAGGCACGTACACACGCACAGACACACACACACACACATACACACACACACACGCACACACACACACACACTCACACACACACACACACACACACACGCACACACACAAAACACAAACAAACGCATGTACACACATGCAGATATAGACATACATGTAGATTAAGAATGGTGTTTCCATACAACCACACACCAGCAAAGATCTTGTAAAGAACCTACAACCTACAACAGTAAATGACCCAAAACTTGATTCGGACTTATGTCAAAGTTTCCACAAATGCATAACTTCTTTAGAATGATCTGTTTTGTCGAAGGTTGAGAATTGTCCAGATCAAGTCATGCTGTTGTTGTAAAGTCTGGTTATCTTCTGCTGTGTCAGACACACAGACAGACTAATATACAGACAAACACAAATACACACACCAGTAGTGACTTGGACCTTATGTCACACTCAATAATCATATACGTATGCACAAGGAAATGAATTTTTCTCTTTGGCCTCAAGTTCTTTGTTGCACAGTCGGCCATTGCAGCTTACAACCCAAATTAGTCAGGTTGCTACACAGACACATGAGCAGACGGACGGACGAACAGGGGGGCGGACAGACGGACGGAACTCGATCCTCCCTCCGCTAATCCGGAAATGTCCACCGGATGGTGAATTTCAAGATATGAACCCACTGACTTACGTTCCCACCACCCAGTTGGCAGGGGCAGGGTGAAGGCAGTCAGTATCAGGACGCCATCCACACGCCATCCTAACGTTATATCCACACACAAGCAAGCATGTTGACTCTTACTTCTAGCTTGTCTTTGTCGATTGTGACATCATGACTTGCTGCGGTCGGCCTATTTTGGCGAGTTTTCTGTTGCAAGTTGAAACAACAAAGACTAGAGTAATGGTAAAGAGGTAACCAGAAATAAATGAATAATTTTAGAGGAACAGATTTCTGATGTAAGGTGTTCTCCTATTGATCTTCAGAATAGGATATAATAACACGATTTAAAAGATTGAAATGATCACGGATTTTGGCCTGTCGATTCCTCTTTAGCTTAAAGATCGATTAATCGATTTTAATCCTGAGCAAATTGAAATAGTGTTAAAATTTATTTGCTTGTTTCCACAAGCTATGTCTGTATCGTACCAAAAACCTGCATTAGTGGAAGGGTAGCTCATAAACATGGTAGTTTTGAAGTCAATTGAACCTCAGAACATGAACCATACTCCTGGCAACTGCATATCCACAGCGGAAACTCATTCAAACCAGTACTCAGTTTTGGACTCAAACCCATTATTTAGTAATCTATAACGTAATGATTAGTTGAGTTTTTTTAAGGAATTATTGATCGGTTACTGAGTAATTGCTATAATCGTTTCAGCCCTAAAAAAATGATTATATCTTAAGATAAAATTAACGCAATGAATGAGCGAGCTGCACATTTACATGTACGTTACCTGAACATTTCGAGGCCGTCTCATCTGAAGGATTACTGGCAAATTAAACTCGATCCAATAACTCAATATAAATAGGCACAGTGCAGAGTAGCACACTCAACTTTATTCCCGTAGCTATGCAAAAGATGGCGGATATCAAACCATGGTGCAGTGTCAAGAGCGAATGCCCCATGGGCCTCTCGAATGATAATAATTTGTGAGCATGTGTTTGTCACTTCGTCTCTTCATTGCCAAGCTACGGCATTATCATGGCAACTGAAGAATGGCTGTGACGTGACAATAGTGAGATGCTGTGCTGTGTGGTGTGGTGAGTGAGTGGATGGAGTGAATGCCCCAGGGGCCTCTCGCGTTGCTACTTGCCGTGCTATGCTGTGCCATCTATCGAAGTCACACCTGGCTATCACTACATGACTGTACTCTCACTAACACCCTTTATATTACTAGTATCCTCAGTGTAGTCTATCAGTATCGCCTTTGCTTAGCCTTAATCTTCGCGCCTTAATTTTTGTGCCTAAGATGTGCCATTATGTTCCCCCCTTTTTTGCGCCTAAGATGCGCCAGTATGTTCCCCCCTTTTTTGCTACAAAAGGGTGAAGTTCACTATCTGTTAGCCATTCTACATTATCAACCTTCACTGACGAGATCCTGATGATCGAAACAGCTGCTGTCTGAAGGAGGAGAGTACCAACTGAAGTGTCGTTTTGCTGATGGTGTGCTGTGGCAACGTGTTGAGGTCGGCCGGAGAGCGCAGCGGTGTGGTGTGGTGGTTGATAAGAATTTCAGTATAATTTTGTATTATGACCAAATTTTCTTCTGCTATTTCCACTAAGAAACGAGCCCTGAAGGCATTTCAAACAAAAACCTTTCTCGGACAAAGATCTAGCTAGTTGCTAGTTCCATTCAAAGTGATGAAGCTTGAAAGCCATAGATAACTGGGCTAAATTGGTCAAATGCACATGCATAGCGCCAATGGTTTGCTGATCGTGCAAGACAAAGAAGGTGGCTGCGCCAAACGACTTGTTATTGTTGCAGCTCGCGCTTCCTGCCGAACTGACTGACACTTGGCTGGCTCACGCCATGTGAACACACCCACAACACTGAAACGGTGTGAGTGAATACGGAAGTCATTGCGCTGTACCTAGATGTACATGTTGAATACACTGGCACATCGATCGATCAATTCTTTGTCAGAACTATTTTAGTATTTCAAGATCGCCAATTTATTTGAATGTTGAATACACTGGCACATCGATCCATCGATTTCTTTGTCAGAACTATTTTAGTATTTCAAGATCGCCAATTTATTTGAATTTAGGAGTCAAGGCCGTCCTATCAGTTTGCACAGGCGTCTGCTTTTCTCAAAATGTCGTCGAAGTCACATGGAAAGCTTTGCCAAGTCATGGCGTTGGGAATGAGTCTGCGTCGATGTCGTTTTCGTCACATGGTGAGAGTAAAATTGCATCGCAGCTCAAAGAGACTATTTGGTTACAAAGCGGCCGCTCGTCAACATTTACCACACTTTCGATATGTCTTCTCTGACTTCATATCCCATCGATATGAGGAATAGGGCTGTGTTTACATGAGAATTTTCAACCCGGGTCGTGTTCAGACCGGGTTGAAAGTCTGTACGATAGACAAAATTGGTGAGCGTTTACATGAAGGCAGTTGATCCGGGTCGAATACTGATATGCCGCCAAAAGTCCACTTCTAGAGTCCTGCATGATCACGTGAATACTTTTGAGCGAAATTTGCCTGTGCGCTGCTATTCAAACCTGGCGCGAGATACGCATAGAAGTACGTTAGTACGATTTCTTCGACCCGGGTTGATTTCAACCCTCCCCTTGGGTTGAAATCAACCCGGGGCGAAATTTAAACCCGGGTCAAGCGCAATGCGTCATGTAAACGCGCCATTAATTTTGTGTACATGGCGGGTTGAAATCTGACCCGGGCCGAACTCAACCTGGGTTGAAACACCTCACGTAAACACAGCCTAACTCGTTCGTTGTAAACCAAACGTACATGTACCAACATGAGTGAGTTCTCTTCATGCTTTCGCGCGGAATATTTCTTCGAGTTCACAGTGAGATTTTTCAGGCAGCGTTCGAGCGCTCATACGGTAAGACGCCAAACTCCCCGGGCGATTGCCAGTATTGCTAATCTTTTTGAAACTGACTGGAGTACAGAACTCCGTACATCTGTACAATGTGCATAAGGACCACTTTTCGTACACCACCGGCACCCCGTCATCGCCACCACCCACCACACAGTCGCCGTCGTAGTAGTTGCCACCACCACCACCACAACTAAATCAAGTGTTCATGGACAACAACAATAACCACTGGCATCTATGATGAGGAGAATCAGAGCACCAGCTACATACGACAGAGCTTACCCACCACGCAGGGATTGGCCTTGAAACACCTAAGCACAGGGATGATATGAGCATGCAGACACACAATGGAAATCAGAGACCAGCACTGATATCAATTACTGCTATTTTGTTGTTCGATCTACCTCGCCGGACTTTATTCAAGTACACAAGATAAATGCAAGCTAAAAGGTGATATTTTGCTTCAAACAAAAAAACCAGCTGGTCAAGTGACAATGGGTTGAGTTTTCACCGAAACTTGTTGGGCAGTAGAATGCCGTAATTGCGAATGATTATGCTCCTGGCAATCTGAACATTTGCTTTTTTTAAATGTGATTCGCTTTACTCAATGCATGTTTCTCTGTATGTCAGCTATTGAATAGTTTGAATATTCGGATAACAGGGACTGAATGTGCTACCGGTGCATCTCAGCCAGCCCGGTGTCATGACAACGCTGACATTTGCAGGGCCGTTGGAGTCGGTACGACTGGTACGACCATGGCCGTATCACACTTCTGGCGACCGGTGGTCACCGTTAAATGCTCAGAAAAACAATAAAAACTTTCGAAAGTGGAGATTTTTTCAATGTTCAAGATATGCATCAGGGGTGTTTTCTATTACATGGAATCCAAAATTTTTCTAGCACGGGGTTTCCCCAGCAAGGGGCTCTGGCCCCTTGACCCCCGCCGGGGGACACTCCCCGCCCCCAGCCATACAACTCGCCAACAGCCTCCAACGGCCATGCATTTGAATGTACTCAGATACAGTTTTGGTATGGATCCGGACCCGGCGTTTGGGCGGTTTAGGTTTACAGCATTGCGATACATCCACCAGCAATGACTGGACCATCTTCCCGGTCTTTGGTCAGAGACCCTCTCCTGGCAAAGAAACCAAGCACGGCCGTGTGTAACACGAGCGACCTACGCACCACATCCTTCATAGTAAAACCTTCCATCGCCGCACGCACGCCCTTGTTGCAGCGCAAACTGATGCGTTACTATATATTCGATGCTGAAGAAGAAAAGAAGAAGACTTGGGAACGGAAACATACGTGTAAAAAAACCAACAGGAAGAAGAAGCACACTCAACAGGTGAACCAGATTCCTAAAAAGTGTGTGTGTGTGTGTGTGTGTGTGTGTGTGTGTGTGTGTGTGTGTGTGTGTGTGTCTCATATGGTGCAGTGGTATGTGCAGTCGATTTCCAATCGAGAGGTTGCGGGTTCAATTCCCGACGATTATGGCCGCACACGTCTTTCTTCTCTTTCTCATTCTCCTACTTCAAAGTAGCTCTTCTTTCATTCTCCTGGGTGGTTACCAACAGCCAGAGTATGCCGGAGTATGTGGTGTGGTGTGTGTGTGTCGAAAAAGAAAAGAAAATATGAAAAAATGAAAAAATGAAAAATAGGGATTCACTGGCCAGAAAAAGTCACTTCAATCAGCTGTGTGGTGGATACCAGGCTAAAAATAGTGGCGGTCAATTCATCAGCCTTGCAAGCTGTTGAATGGTGCAATCCCAGCACAAGTTGCTATGTCTAACATAGCTGTTCGCTATCATCGCTTCCGGGATGGGCAGGTCTGAGGTATGAGGTGTGTGTGTGTGTGTGTCCGTGCTCCCGTCCAGATTTTGTTTGGAAGGTTGAGTGGTCGTCGCCCTCCTTGTGGTCCCCGGCGGCGCTGGAAAGACGTTGTCCAGAGAGACATGAAGGCAGCTGGCGTGGATTCCTGGTTTCAGAATGCCCAAGACCGGCAGAACTGGAGGATGTTCCTTGCTGAGCCACCACTGCACACAGATGATTCGCCACCTTTGCCCTGCTTGCTGTGTGCCAGAGACTTCCGCCGCCGTGACGACATGGCCCGACACAAGTGCATTGCCCAGCGGAAGTTGCCTGTGTCACAACAGAAGGGTGCCAGGCAATGTATGAAGTGCATGCGGTGGTTGAGGAGCGCTGGAGGACTGGCTGTGCATCGCTGTCCTGTGTCCACGGATGTCCCCACTGTATCTATTCGCCATGAATCTGACTCTTTTCGATGTGATGTTTGTCGCCGCTCTTTCCGCTCTCGTTCTGGTTTGAGCCGTCATCACTGTGACCATGCGAAACGGATGTCACGTGCAGCCAGGAACAACTGCCGTCATGAATGCGAGCATTGCGAAAGACGGTTCTCAAGGCCACAGGACTTGCAACGCCATGCCAAATATTGTTGACTTTGCGATTTCTCTCTCTTCTCTTCTCTCTTCTTGTCGTTGTCTCCCGCTTCTGGGAGCGGCGTGGCCCGATAGGGTAGCTGTACATAGTAGTAGTAGTAGTAGTAGTGTGTGTGTGTGTGTGTGTGTGCGTGTGCGTGCGTGCATGCAAAGTAACACAAATATGACGTAATGAGTAGATGCACAACACGCCCCTTCGAGATGTTGCGAAACATGTGACTGCAACACGTACCATAAATAAAACAAAAATGAAGAATGAAAACAACAAAGCCAAGGCAGCAGAAATTGACAGTAGTGATCAAAAATGTTAATCATAGGACTTTCCATGATGTGAACCGATGTTTAAACGTTGGGGTGGCTTGCGCTAACGGATGCTGAGGCGGAACGGTGGCGGCAGGGCAGAGGCGGCAGCAGCAGCCGACAGGACAACCAACAATGCAGGTACAAGTCGGCGATACGGACGCAGGAATCTGCGGTTCTGCCAGTAAATTCGACCACTCGCCAGCTTCACTAGATAATCCCGATGACTACCGACAGCAACAACGATCCCACACATAGACCACTGTTTGGTGCGTGGGTGCTGAATGTCCACGTGGGTGCCGATGTGGAGCTGCTGCAATGAGTGACGAGTTGGCTATGTGTCTACGACTGCATCATCAGATGGCATGGCATTCTCATCAATTGTTGTCGCCTTGGATAGCCAGGAGTAATCAATCTCCTTCCAATGTGCCATAACAAACGAGTGAAGAGCGCGGCCATACAGGAGCTCAGCCGGGCTCTGACCAGAGGAGCCAGGCGGGGTTTCGCCATTCCAGTAGCCCTCGGCGGAAGTCACCTGCACCGAGATTGCCATTTACTGTTGTCTTGGTGATTAGACGCTTCATGGCCTTGACAGCAGCTTCGGCGTGCCCACTACTCTGCGTCTAGTGGGGAGAGAACATGACATGGCTTACTTGCCAGCACTTACAGAACTCAGCAAACTGATGCGAAGAGAACTGGGGACTACCATCGGTGCATAGAACGGCAGGAACACCGGCAAGAAAGCACCATTCTCGTGTGTTCGGGATGTTAGCTGTGAGTCATACAAGTGACAATTCAAGTCGGCAGGAAAAAGCGCGAGCTGCCATGTACAGAGCAAGACATGATTCCCTAATTAACGCTGAAGTCGCACCAATCTCTTCTTCACAATGTTGTCCCCAGTGCAGGCTTGATAATTAGATTGTTTGGAGGCAACGACGTTGCGAATGGCCAACAGCCCTTGGTGTTTGTCCAGCACCTCCATGAGCGATACTGCCTCATGCTGCCATCTGGTGTTCATGAGATGCTTGTCGCGCTGAAACGAAGCGTCTCTGTAAGTTTGTATCCCTGGTGATGGTTTGGTCTGGAGAGCACTATAAGTTGTGCTCTTCAGATACAATCTTCTTCAGCCTACTCAAGCTCAAGTGATGAGGGGTGAATTCCCCGAAACACTGTGTATTGAGCAGGGAGTGGTGCTTTCTTGCAGGTTTGTCAAGTGGAAGGTTCGATGGACTTCTCATGTGCTCTGGCTGGCAGTCGTGAGTCAGTCAAGTGAGTCGGTAGAAAAGCGCGAGCTTCCATGTAGGGAGCAACACACGATTCCCCAGAGCGGTGCGATTACTGTATAAGTTTGTTTGTCACAGGTAAACTTGAGAGCTCAAAAAAATCTTTCCCGTATCCCGCGTTTGATTGGGGTCCGCTTGTTGTGGTGAATTTTCAATGACACTCATACCTTGGTTATCCGGACACCGATGTTACGGGCACTTCAGTCTACCGGGCACACTTTGGACGAGTGTCAGTTGAAATATTACTACTCTTTTGTCACATGCCATATCCATGGCATTTCCCCATCATAATGTATGTGATTCGGCGTTACAGACATTTCGAAGTTACGATCAGTGCGCAGTCCCAGACAGCCCTGATAAAGGACGTATGAGTGTACTGAACTCTGGCCCATGAAAATGTGTCTGGTCATACAGTCAACTTTGCGTATAACGACACTCGGCGGGGCATCAGAAAAGTGTCCTTATTCGCAAAGTGCCGTTATACCCGAAGTCTCATTATATGTATTACAGTTAGATGGGACTTTGCTCTGGGCATGGAAATTCTGTCGTTATTCGCGAATTTTCATTATCCGCAGTCGTTATTAGCGAAGTTGACTGTACAGGATTCCCCTTGGTATAGAGTCCGACAAACACAGGGGTTTACTGATTAACTTTGCTTTCGGCAGAATTCATTTTGACTTCTCATGTCCTCGCTTTCATGCCCTTTTAGAAGCCTTGCTTTGAATTTTTTCCTCCGGATTTTGTAGGCTTGAATCACCATACATCAAGTAGAAGGATTTCACTGTACGTCACGTAATGGCCTCGGCTATTATAGAATTTCCATCAAAAATACATGATAAAATACAACGAAGAAATACGGCATCTCCTTACCTAGAGATGAAGAAGTGCACGAATCGCGAAGACTACCATGAGCCAAAGGTAGCGGCAGTCTCTCCCGAAGCACGTGTAGCTCGTTGACTCGCGCCATCGCCGTCTCCATGATAAAATGAAGAAATACGGCATCTCCTTACCTCGAGACGAAGCGGAATCAGCGCAAAAACATGTAGGACCATCATGAAACAGTCTTCTCATGTCCTCGCTTTCATGCCCTATTAAAAGCTTCGCTCTGAAATTTTCCCTCTGGATTTTGGAGGCTTGAATCACCATACATCAAGTAGAAGGATGTCACTGTACGTCACGTAATGGCCTCGGCTATTATAGAATTTCCATCAAAAATACATGATAAAATACAACGAAGAAATACGGCATCTCCTTACCTAGAGATGAAGAAGTGCACGAATCGCGAAGACTACCATGAGCCAAAGGTAGCGGCAGTCTCTCCCGAAGCACGTGTAGCTCGTTGACTCGCGCCATCGCCGTCTCCATGACCTTCAGCAACTTCTCCACATCCGAGCAGAGTAGCCGTGTGGGTGCAACATCCTGCGTGTCCTCCGTGTTGAGTGCAGTAAGGCGTTCCCGCAGTTTGCTGCGCCGCTCTGCAATCTCTTGCACAACAGTGACCAGTGGCGTCCTCTCATGTTTCCACAAGAGAACATTCAGGTTTGCACTCTGCTCCTCAAGTTTGGCGATTTCTTCTTCGAGCACTCTGATACGCTCTTCGAGTTCCCTTTTGTCACTTTCGTAACCATGGAGACGATTCTCCAGGACACACTTCTCCTCACGTAGCTTGCTGGTGCTTTCCTTGAGCTGTTCATGCTCCTGGTGCACCCTTGCTACTTCTTGGAGCAGGTGATCTGCTGAACCGGTGTGAAGTGCTTCTAGGCATAGTCGAGTGTCAGTGAGGATGGGACGTTTTCCTGGGTCCGGTTCCAGCAATGTCATCACTAGCGTGTTGAACTCAGTCACGTACTCACTGGGTAATGGTTTGATGTCGACATGTTTCATGTTGTACATCACCGCACCACCATTTCTGTACGCGCCCGGATAGTCAGGTAGCGGATGAGCTTTCATCACAAACTCGTAAATCAGGACGCCCACAGTCCAGCCGGTCTGCCTGTCAATGGCATACTCAGTCCATGAACAGCCGCCGCCAACCGACCATCCCCGGCAGTAGGACTGACTGTGAACCTCAGGTGCAGCATGCTGGGTGTTGTCCAAACCGTAGGTAGAGAATTGCCGCTCGTCTTCGAGGTACAGGTACTCTTCACGACCAAACCCTGCCAGGACAATGTCGCCATTGCTGTTCAGTAGCAAGTGCTCCAATTTCAGGTCACAGTGCACTATGCCATTGTCCTTCAAGAAACACACAGCATCCAGCAGTTGCATGGACCATTTCTTGGCCTGTGCATAGGGCACTGGTCTGTCAACACGACTTTTCACATAATCCGCTACTGTTTGCTCGTGGAGATCAAACAATACAAACTGACCACGGCGACCACCGCGAGCAGACGCTGACTTATCTACGGCACCCTTCGCATGATCAGGTAGCTGCTCCCACAGCTCATCCTCAATGCTATCCTCAAACCACGTCAAAATACCAACGATATTCTTGTGTCTCAGGACTCGACTACGTTTCACCCACTCATGCTCTCGAAGACGGGTAGGCCTGCTAATGTCGTCGATTGCAGGGATGGGCGACCGACCGCCAGTCGACCTGAATGCCGAACTCCAACTTCGTTTATAGTGGTAGAACAACTTGAGCGCGTATAATTTATTAGGCGGCAGTCCGTCCAGCGTGCACCGCACAGCGAATACGCTACCCTGAGAGCCATGGGCTAACACTCGGACAAACTGGAAATCCGAGGAGAGCGCGTGGTGCAGGATGGACCGCTGCTCTTCAACATCAACATCAGCTACTTCGGGATTTGAATGAAACGAAGCCATTGCCGGCATTGGAGGCGCCAACACTCACTTCATAATTCACAGTAGCTAGGCTGTGACTGACACACGTACAGACTAGTGACCAGATTCTACGAGCAGAGCCTTGTACTCGTCAAGATGGCGGCAAATCCGAGAGTACAACAATTTCGACTCTGGCTATGTGCGCGGCGGATGCGAATCTCGCACGTGCATGCAAAATCTAGCCTTCTGCAGACATTTTCCGAGAGAGAATGTGGCTCTTTTCATCCCAACATTTTACTCGTCACGCTCTCCCTCCCAGCTTATTGATACGAGTATCTGCTACCGAGTAGAAGTCTCCATCTTCACAGTAGGCCAGGCAAAATCGCAACGTTGAAATACTTGGCTCACTTGGTGTTTTTGGTCCTTTGAGATGATGTGGCTGTTGTGTACAACTCGAAGTGACAAACTTGAGACCCCCGCGCCACAAAAAACTAAGGCGCGCCACAAAGTTTCGTTTGGCTATTCAATGAAAGGATGTATGGAAGCAGGGATAAAAACTATCGTGGCTGCCGGCAAAACTCCTAGTAGTCCATCGGCCAAGTCTCAAAATCGAAAGTGGTGATGCACTGAGCTTCCAACTAAACGCGACCATACCCAGCACGTAGAGAATATATCAGAGAACACTATTCCGTTTGTTGGACGTGCCGAATTCAGTCCAGGGCGTCGATACGAAGCGTTCTTCGTCGCCGAGTTTTTTACTGTGCACTCCATTTGAGAGTGCGCAGAGTTCTGATCGAGAGTTTTTTTGAGCAGATTTTCAAATTTTTGAGGCTGTCAGCTGACAGCTGTCAACCCTAAATGGCACTTAGTATGTGACAGGCAATAGGTTTTGGTGCCTCCGTATGCCTTCTATCTTCCTTCGTTTCACTACGCTGCTTCGCCCACCACCTCAGGGGATGACAGCGTACCTGCACTAGTCAGCTCTCGCTAACCCTGTCTCTCTTTCTCCGTCTTAGCGCTCGTCATTCGTGTCCTTCTGCTGGGGCGAGCTTGATACTGTTGTGTCGTAGTTTTTAGGCAATAGTGGCTGTTGTTCGCGTGACGATCAGGATTTATGGAGAAAGACGACGACTCGCCAAGTTCCCATGCAGCCACAGACGGCGTAGCTTACCGCCAACCCTTCGAGCAACGGAACCGGCCTGAGTTGGAAACCGTGTCTGTGTAATTGTGCCACGATACGGATGAAACACACAGGCTCACATGTGACGAGATGAAGATAATCTCAACAGGCTGACGGAAATCCAACAGGCTCACGGGAACGCTGCAGTTATGGTCGGAGACGCGGAGTTATTTAGTCACTGGTAAATGTTGCATCGAGTGCTGTGTGCTCTAACACAATTGAAAAAATCATGAAAAAGCGAAAATAATGCAATGGTGGGGCTGAGTGGTGTTCTGTGGAGGAGACGTCGCTGTCTCAGTATTCAACGCCGGACCCTGTATTTCAAGTCTGTGGTCATGCTCGATCATAAGTTCCTGTATGGCTCCAGTGCCTTCTCAGCATTGTTGGCGGGTAAGCACCTGGATCGTGTCCAAGTACTGCGGCTCTGGTGGCTTGAGGGATGTACGGGTGCTCGCCGTGCACCCCTGCCGGCAATCTGCTAGTGAAGCTTGGTACCTACTGTGTCCGGGAGATTTTCATCCAGAAGCTGATCTTCCTAGGCTGGAGCTGCTGCTACTCCTGTGCTAGCCCTCAACCACTGGCGCTCCTACTCGGCTCCAGTGTGGGCCATTAACCACCTTGCCCGATTTCGCACTGTTGCTATTCCACACCGTCAGCATTTAACTCTGAGGTCAGACCTTGATCCCTCCCACCATATGCTATCTGTCTGTCTGCCTCTCTCTCACACACAGATGTGCACGCATACACACAAACACACATGCACACACACACACACACGCACACACACACATTGACACAAACATACACATAGCCAACTTCTCTGTGTTTGGTGATCATCATCTGTTTTCTGATGTGCAAGCTCACCTCTGATGCCGATTACTTCCTTGCTTAGACCCGGTCTGCTATTAGACCAGTCTGCTCTCCCTTCACTTGCTTGTAAATCCTACTTGGAGCGGTAAGGTTGTGTCACTGCTCCTACTGATGTCGTTGTTGTGAAAGCAATATCATCGCCATTGGTGGTAATTTTCCACCGTGCATGAATCATTTTAAAACAATCATCATCTATGTGTCACGGCCTAACCATCCCCGTAACTCCCCTCATCGTGACTAGTGCTGTACCGTTGAAACCTACTTTGCTTCAGTGTATATTCGCTCCAAAGCTCTTGTTTTGTTGCATAGTGATCAGACGCAGTGTGCTATAGCCTATCGGGTAATATGGATAAGATTAGTACAGTCGGCATCGCCTATCGAGTGACCAGGTACATGTATAAGGATACTAGTACCGTAAAGTACCGCCAGAGCGCCCCGTCTCTCCCATCCGCCCCTCCCTGACTTCTTGTCAGGGACGTGATTGATTGTATCCTCGTATGACTCTGTCACAGTCTGTGATGCCGTACTGTACTGCAGACGCGTGCTCAACCCCGTTGGAAATGTACGCAACAGTGCCCACCCTCTTGACCAGGGATCGCACAAACCCTGCGTTTTGTCGGGTCTGTACGACTCCTGGCTCTTGACCTTTGGTCGGTGTACGAGATGCACGAACAGTTTTCGTAGGGTGAGTACTTTTTCATGTAGCACTGAATGCGGCAAGTAGGACCCGCCCATCCGCCCCTCCCCACCTGAAGCGTCGAGAAGGTAAGGGCGCTCTGGCGGGATTTTACGGTACATGTATACCGGCTTAACGATATCGGAACACAAATAGCACTATGTGTGCAATATTCCTTTCTAAGCTCACGCTGTGCGGTGCAGATAGGTCATGTGTCGTTGCCAACTTGCCGCATGTGCATGTGCAGCAGGAAGGCACCACATGTCGACTACTACTTATACTGTACAGCATTGTGTGCTTACATGCATCTACGGCCTTGTGGATGCAATTGAGTCTCGCATACATGTACATGAAATATTGCGTGTAGTGCGGCATCAGTTAACATACAGTGGCTAAATATTTTTCTCGCAATAATGACCGTATTCACCACAAGTGTGTTTATGTCCAGAGCCAACTCAAGTCCTGTATTATTTATGACCATGACAACAAGACTTCCGGGCTGAAATTCTTCTATGACAGGCATGAACACTTGCCTTACAATTGTTCGTGATTGTACGAAGTACATAATTATTCGCTGTTGCATCAATTTTGCACCATTTACATTGTAGTGCCACTAGTGGTATCACCTGCATGCGTATTGAGTCAAACAAGGTTACCTCTGTATAATTATGCTTATCGTGGCTATCAAGAGCTTCGATGCAAATTCCCAGCTGACGAATGGTGTCCAGCTTGTGTTCAGCTCAGCTGGCACTCACAACTCATAATAATTGCGTTCTAGACGCCAGATGAGATGTTTCAGCTACAATGTAGACACAACGTCCGTGTTCAAGAAAGCCGTCACTTCATCTTCTGTCCATCCTCAATAGCACGTTCAAGCAAATACGTCTGAAACACAGTAGCGACAACCCGACAGCGGCGACACGCCGTCTTCTCCGAATGAGCTTCTACCGTTCTAATTCAGATTCCCCAAAAATGTCAAAATAAATAATAGATTTCCACCAAGCTCGCTAGAATCTTGCGAACCGTCAACATGCAGGCATTTCAAGTGTTCGAGAGTGCGTAGATTCTGCTCAGCGGCTCAAGAACATTCGCCAAGCGAAAAAAAGTCGATGAGAAAGATGTAATGGTGGACGAAATTACGAAAATCGGAAGAAGGTATTCGACCCAGTTCGACTATCCTGGACTGGATTGGCAACGTTACGTCCAACAATCGGATTCGTATTCTATGGGGTCTCATGAGCTAGTGTGCCAAAGGGCGTTTAGTTGGAGCTTCAGTGCATCACCTTCGCCGAAAGAGGCCCTTTCTGAGATTTGGCCGATGGACTATAGTAATGTAAGAAACGGGGGTGTGACTTTGGTAATTCCAAGGAGAATGTACGCACTGCCATTCCACAACGAAGACGAAACTACGAGCTCAAAAACACTCCGATTTTCAAACAAACGACGCAGGAAAGAAGACATGGCCGCAGTATTCCCGTGTGGTCTTCAAAACACCTAATTTTACTTCGATAGCGGCTGGTTCAGGGCAAATTCAGGCCCAATTCGACAGCGTCGTACCGCTCAGATTCGCCCAAAACACGAGGAAATGTACGGTAGATACAAATACGTACGCATTTTGCGTACGGGGACGACTGGCCAGAGTTCATGCACTGCAAACACCCGTGCCTTACGCCTTGGCGACTCCGCGACGAGATGCAACCAACTGCTGCTACCGGTAGCCCAATCCGAGACAGTCAGTAGATCTATCCAGAGTGTCCTTATCCCAACACTACAAGTACAAGTCAACGGAAAGTTCTCAATGATGGGGCTGTTAAGTGATGACGTCACAGTTCCTTCGATACGCATAGCAACGATCCCACTGGGGACAAACAAAAGTAGCGTCGTCTCCACCGAACCAGTTGTCAGTGGCAACATATAGGAATCGTGTACATTTCTTCGTTTCTTCTTTGCTGTTTTCAGTGAGTGTTTTGTTTTCTCTTTGTCCTTGATCTCGAGGGCGTTGTCGTGCTCATTACCTTACTGAGACGTCTCTTGTGACTGTAGCCAGTGTCACGGAGGATTTTATTGGCGTGACGAGGTAGATCGCCGAGATCGAGCGTGAAAAACGCTCTGCATTAGTAGCTCCTGTAGAATGTCTTCTGGGATGGCGTATCCATGGTCAACAAAGCCAAGGTGCAAGACAGCATAAGAGATCGTGTAAACGATGTGAACTCCAAAAGGTAAGCTCCTGAACAAGTGGAAAGATATGTGTATTTACAAACTCTCTCTTCATCCATCGATTGCCGCTATGCATTGCATTTTGTCTTCACAGATAATCTGGACAAATAAATTATTATTGTAACTGGAGAGTGCAATCGTGCTTGGGACCCATCCCAATGTCATCACATGGCTGTGGTGACTAGTGTATACCTGGGAGAATTTTTCCTCAACTGAGACGGAGTGTAGATGGATGGATTATGAGAAATGCGAAGATGTGGAGTAAGTTGTGTCGAAGAAATGTGTAATAAAATAAAATTTACTTTACACTCAAACATACACTGTACATGTACATGTAACATCATGATAATGATTCCATCTTCATTATCTCCGCAACAGGTACGCCATACGCACCGAATACATGGTGTGTGTGCACGTGCGCGCTTGCGTGCGCGCGTACATGCACACACTCTCATGCGTGGCCGAGTTGGCCAGATGAACAGACCACGCATTTGCACGAGGTGTCCGTCATGTCATTGGAGTGCTGTACTTTATGACTCAGGGGCGTAGGAGGGGTTTTGGAAGTGGTACGACCGAAGGTCGGTGCGGCGGAAGGCCGTGTTGGAGGGGGTCCGGCCCCCCCCCCCCCGGGAAAATTTTGTAAAAAGGACACAAAATCCTGCGTTCTGGGAACTTCTGGCGCAGTGTGCAGTCGAGTCGAGTACAGTACTCAGTACGACTGCAGATGCATAACAGATCTACGAGTCTAGAAAAAGGTCTGATGCGCATATGCAAATATCGATGGATCCTGATTTTTTATTACGGTTTTGCACGTTCCAGACGGACCACACTTTTCGAAAAGTGGTGCGGCCATGGTCGTACCAGTCGTAGCGGGTGCTACGCCCCTGTGACTTTATTCCAAAATAGTATGTCGTGCCCCTGTCAAATGGAGTTTGTGTCTATGCTCAGCGGGTATCGGGCCATGACGCCACACTGCAGTCAGCGCTGGAATTAAAATAGCACTTCATGGATTATTTTAACTAATTTCCTTTGCGTTTACTTTGTTGAGCCCGTGGTTTCATTTCTGTGTTCTGTTATGATTGGCCTCTGGAAATAATCGGAGTGGATGTCATTTTTTGTCATACGTGTGTGCCTTGTGCAACAGGTTCAAGGCTAGATGCACTTCACATTCGGCGTGGGATCTCGGCGTCTCGGACCTGATAACGTCTTGGTTGGATGGGTGATCAAGGATGATACTACTCGGCACACCAATGTACATGTCAATGTAGTTTTTACTTTTTCAGAGCTGCACTATTTACGTCTTGATGCTTACTTCGGTGCTAGTGTCGTGTCCGTGTGTTGCTACAATGTCATTATCTGTATTGTATTCCGTCTGCTTATACATGTGTCTTTATGAAGTGTTTGCCGTGGCGGCGATGTGTCTTGTCGATCAATAGTGTTGTGAAACCTATCACTATTCATGCTTTGCTGGCTACTTGCTCGCTCCGCGCCGTGCACGCTACTAGGTCTTGTAGTATATAGCTCGATGCTTTGCATCGATCGCTGGTTGTTGTTGTTCTTGTTGCTTCTCTGTTGTTTGAGCTTGGTCCTAGAGTGAAGCTTTGGTCTTCTTGTGTGGTGAGGGTGAGGAATGGGTATCTGGACTCCTGGTATATTTCCGTAAAGAACCTGGAATTGTAGAATCCTGAGAGTATGTCTGGCCCACTCCCCGGTCATGACATTAGCGTGTTTCCCCCGGATTATTTCTATCATCCTGCGTGTTCTTGGGCTGAGCGAGCACATGCACGAGTGTGCAGCTATAACCCTGTGTATCTTTGGTTACACTTTGTTCTGCAATGCATGTACCTTGTAACAGTCTGTGCTTGCACTGCTTTGTGTGGCCTGCGTATTTCAGGACTATTCAGTGCATCAGACCCAGGTTGGTTTGGTTGCCGGATGATCTCTTGTTGCGTCGCTCTGTGTTTTGTATTAATCAATTTTTGGGCTTGAGAATTGAGCTGGTGTGTGGTTCCCAATATGAAAACATCATGCTGGTGCTCTGTGTTTCGATTATCGACTGTCCGAGCAGTCACGATTCATTACCAGAACGGTCAATACTGTAGTCTCTTCACGTGTTTGTGTTTTCGCCGGGGGAATTAGCGGTGACGTTGCACATAGAACGGCAGTGTTGCATCACTGGACGACCCTGCCTTTGCATCTGACTTCATTTCCCCAGGATCTGGTGCAGATACATCAGACAGTCACTTCCTGTAAACACGCAAACAGCAAAAGAAGAGATCCCGCAAATCAGGAAAAACCATTGCGGAAAATATCGAGTAGATCATACACCATTCAATAATCTGGAGTAATTAGAGTGAGACAAACACTTCAAACAGTGCTCTCTCTCTCTCTCTCCATCCTTCCAAAATACCCTGTAACAATTCCCTGGAATTATTTTATTTTATATTCTCAGGACATCATTCTGAACAACTTCTTCCATGGGTCTTCAATCACCACGGAGGGCGAGAATACAGCTAAGTCATGCAGTCTACGGGAGGTGCGGGCTGTCATGGATATAGAGGCTGATATTGTGCCAGCGTGAGGGCAGAGACAGAAAGAAGACACTGATTTCTTGAACAACTCACCTACATATAATCGAATCCACAGGGAGCGCTCGTACTTTGATCCATCAGGAGGCGAAGAATCTTCAAAGCACTCTCAAACACGGAGTTTTACAGTGGGCAGCCAATTTCACAGCCATTATGAAGGCCCTCGACGACTACAGGAGATTTGTAGAGGAAAGAACAAGGAGTAAAGAGCGACAACAATCGCTTGACGAAAAGGCAAAGAAAAACTGCTCTCTCTCCAGTCATTTAGATGCTGTTGCCCTTCACAACTGGTTCCATCCAGAGGACGCGACTTTTGTTTGTCCCCAGTGCTCTCCGTTGCTATGTGTATCGAAGGGGCCGTGACGTCACACTTAACAGCCCCATTATGTCCAGCTGAGCAAACAGGAGCCGTTCAAACGAATCCGTCAGAAAAAATCAGAAGGAAAAGCTGCGGAAATCACTGTTTCTGGCTATCGAGCCTGTCCCCGGTTTTGCAGTCACTCTTTAGCCTTGGCATGGAGTCGAGTGGGAACATTTTGGACCGGTCGCACATATATTCGGACGCAGCCGGAAATGCGAATCCGCCCTGCTGTTCAACTCTGGGCTTGAAACCAGGACTTCGATTCAGACCATCTACTGTACAATCATGATAAATTCTTTATCATTGACCGGGGTTGGGAAAGGTGGCCTCTGCCCTCTGGTCGACTCCATCGAAGACGTTTGAGGTTATCGAGCCCTTTGCGGAGCTTGTCCTAAGTAAATGGTCGGCTGTTCGGTGACCTTCAAACGTCAAGTGTAGATCTACCAGTCTTCGTGACCTGATTGCACAGTCTCGACGCTCGCATCATTTGCGTTCTTGGACACGTATAAACAGTTCAGAGTAGAGCCTACACGCTCTCTTCCATTGACACTGCAATAGTTCAACTCATATCACAATAATCATTCCGACGTTTTGGCAAATATTAATTGCCTTCATCAGGTTCACGAACCTGATGAAGGCAATTTGCCGAAACATTGGAATGATTATTGGAAGGTTCAAGGTTATGAAAAGACCAAAGAGGGGAAGTTGGAGTTGGAAGGCTGTCGGTTAAACGCTACGGAGATGTGTTGAAGCTAGGTGTCAGGACGTCGAATGTCTCAGTACTCTTGTCAGTTTTGTGCTTGGTTATTGCACTTTCTGACTGTATATAGTATCCAGTTACAGTGATGGAGAGTTACTCTTAACTCGTATCCATATGTTCTTTTCTTTTCTACATTGAACAGTCAGACGTGCACAATTTAGCACAAAACTGACAAGGAGTACTGAGACATTCCAGGGCATGAAAGACAGCTTGAGCGCTGCTCGATAGCGCTAAAGGCCACCAACTAAACCATAATCTTGAACAATTTAGCACACAATTGACAAGGCGTGCTGACACATTAGAGAGGTTAAGGGCGTGTTCGAATTGTCTTCATCAACATTGCTGTTTAATTTTTAAAGGAGATTAGTTGAAGTGTCCCAATAGAACGGTTTCTATCATTTTAGAGTTTTTCAGTGGAATTGTCATGGCGATAATGACATCCGATCGGATCGACAATCTCGACGCACACATGACGTAGCTATTCCAAACTCTTCGCAACTAATTCACCTCTCCCATCGGATGAGGTTGTGGAATTTCGAGGAGTTTCGTTTTCTGAAGAGGCCAATGAGGCACCTCTTCAGAAAAACGAAACTCCTCGAAAAGTCAAAGAGTGACAATTCCAACGCACCCTATTAAAGATGCACGTTATTTCTGACATGACGCGAAAGTTCAGCTCGCGTTATTTGACTCGCGCGTCGAAAAACAACGCGAGTGACCTGCAGCTCACGTCGAAATTTGGAGTTTTACGCCAAATTTGACGTGAAATTGCGCGTCACGTCGAAAATAACGCGCATCTTAATAGAGAGGTTAATAATACATGTATGTTCACGTCAAATTTGGAGTTAAACTCCAAATTTCGATGTGAGCAGCAGGTAACTCGCGTTGTTTTTCGATGACGCGAGCCAAATATCGCGAGCCGAACTTTTGCGTCACATCACTGTCATCATAAATAACGCGCATCTTAATTTAACCTCTCTATTGTATTCTCTGTCAGTCACGCATAACTCACATCCTGCCTGCCACAGCCTGCTTTGCACAATATTACGTAAAATTACTAGCTCTCCAATTGCATTTTGGCTACGGCCACAGCGAGAATTTAAACAAAATACAGATTAAAATAATTATTTGCACATGACACATCCGCTCTGCCCTATAGCTATGCCTACCCTGGATCTCACTGGCCACGCAAACAGAGCAGTAAGTTGTTTGCTGGGCTTGACACCGTACTGGCAAGGAGTTTACAATACAGTAAAACCTGTAACTAAGTCCGTGGTCGGTGGAGTCCCTGGACCTGGTACGTCACCATCATGCACCGCTGCCCAGTGCAGCCCCTACTCAGTAGCTAGCTGTTTGTTTTTGTAATCATAATTATTATTAATTTACGAGTTGGGTTTGTGAATAATAGTAAAAAAACATTAACAACAACAAAAACATTGCTAGCGACCAGCCTGGTACTGTGGTAGTGGTACAGTGTGTACAGCTACAGACCACTTCGCCAGGCTCGGACACGGTCACACGGTCTCACATTCATACATGTACATGTACATGGCTGTGCGGCGCAAACCTCTAACTACTACTACTACAGTACTAGAGAGGCAAGAGGTACACAAAAGGAAGTAAACAGGGCTGTTTAACTAAGGACCACTAATGACCGGTTTCTCTGGCCCCAAGGGGTGGTCGTTACTCGTTAGGCCATGGTAAAAATTATCTTTGATTCTCAAGTACGCGCGCACCGATTTTTGGCGGCGCACCGACGATTTTTTTAAATATTTCTATGCATGCATATGCGCGCATGAAAACGGTCAAAGCGAAAGGCATGAATCAGGGAGTAGTAGAATACCGGTGTTTTCTACTCCCTGACCTGAATATACATGTATGAACACGTGACCATGTACATGTACATTATGTGTGACCCTATCTTTGGAAATAAAAAAATTGTGGGAAATAAAATAAAAAATCGCTCGCTCGCACCGATGTTCACAGGCTCATGACCTGAGAATCAACTTTGTTTTTTTACCATGGCCTTAGTTACAGGTTATACTCTACTACAGTATGACACCACAATACAAGTGCAGAGCAAGGAATTTTGAAATGGAAGCACTGAAAGAATTTTTTTAAACAATTTAACAGCATTGAAGATAACCACAGAACCGCAACCAGAACAATTCATTTGACCTGCAAAATCGTTTATGAGGAGATCTCAAGTTGACAGCTAACGGCAATTCATCACCGGTGTACCACGGCATGCAAGGCGTCAGAAATTCCTTGTAGGACACGCCGACGTCATGAAAACAAAAAACAAAAACAAAACGAAAGATGCAATGCTCCGCAGTGCTAGCAGTGTGTTCCAAATAAAAATCGGCACTAGGAATTCCGATGCAGGCAACTTCAGGAAAGGGCGTGTCGCGGCAATAGTAGGTGTAGCCGAAGCAGCGACATGCCGAGCAAAATCATTAACCGGAGCACTTCAAATGCTGCCATGACAACAGCCAGTACACATAATACCGTGCCAACAGGCAGTACAATGGATACCAGCAGCTAGTACAAATATTACAATGACAACAGCTAGTACTAATCTAATGATAAGTTACTACTACTACTGGCAGTAAGCACACCAGTGGGAAATTGAGCAATATAATAATAGGAGTGGAGCGGCTAGTCGGAACCGACTGCAAATGCATGATGTCCCAGGAAATGGTTCTTGAAGCGATGCGCGCGCGGAGGAATGTACCCTCACACGCCAGCACAGAGTCACACGAACATGGCAGGCATTGTATGATATACATGGCCGTGAAACAGCAGCACGCCAGGCCAACGCCCTAGGTAGCAGCAGCAGCAGCAGTAGCGTTGGCAGCAGTGGCGTCGGTGGTGTTGGAGGCGGCGGCGCCACTCTCCTCCCTGAGCGGCTCCAGGGGGCTGGTGGGCGAGAACGCCTGGTCCGAGTCGCTGCCGGAAATGCGGCGGGTGATCGCTGCAACGACGGTGTCGCCACTGCGGCCGCGCGCCTCCTGCTCCTGCTCCTCGTCGAAGAAGTCCAGGTTGACGTACGTGAAGCCGAAGAACTCCGTCTGCTTGAGCTGATTGATGACGGTCGTGTCGCATGGTGTGTTCTTCGTCGTCAGCGTCGAGATGAACTCCTTGTCAAAGTTGTCCACGCCCTTTGGGCTTTTCTGCAGATCCACAATAGAACAACATACTCGGTTCATGTGTGATGTCTAACTACAGCACAGCTCAATGAAATCCAGTCGCGTCACTCAAGTACAGTCAGACCTCGCTTATCCGGTCCTCGTTTATCCGGATCCCTCGCCATCCGGTAGAAAATTGCTGGTTACCGATTTACAGCATAATTCTGCCATGCATACATACAGTATGTGTGTTCGATTATCCGGTTCCCTCGCCTATCCGGATATTTTTCTGGAAAGCAGACGTGTGCGGTTATGCGAGGTCTGACTGTACCCGCCCGGCGTTGCGCAGCCCGAGACCTGCGAACACTGGGCTGCGGAATGACGCAAGGCGCAAACTTGAGTGACACCGCGACTCATTGAGCAGCACTGTAGAGTGTTGTGCTCGCTGAAATCCGACCCAAAGACCAGAAAACAGACGCCCTGGACCAGTTTCGATTACAGCACTGCACGTGTACATGTGTACGTCCAGCCGCATTCGTACGTCTCCCAGCTAGGGCATCAAGGGCCCCGCAATTAAGTTGGTGGCACCAAATGTGCACTTCGGGTCGGATCTCACCGAGCACAACTGTTAGCTTGATGTGTTCCTGAACACGTCAGGTGATGCGGCCGCGAATCCGGCTAACTTTTTTTTTCCTTTTTCAACTGTACAAGCAGACTGCCTCTGGAAGCAGTTTGCCCCTTGCACGCACGCATCACATTCATTGTGCCAACAAAGAAGTTGTATGTCTCGCCGGCGGAGCGCTGCGAGATAGGCGAGAAATGATTTCTCGCGAAATATTTTCAGCTGCAAATATGGCATCTGGTGTGTTCTTTATTGTCGCTTCTTTTCCTGACTTCTTCAGTCAGTTTTGAGTGCCAACAAAGAAGCTCTCACACATCCACAAGTACATGTACTACAGTACATACATACGCAACGGGAGTGGCAATTCGGTCAGCTGTGGGAAAGAGCACCCGTGGCAGAGGGCCTCCACACACACACCAAACAACATGGAGAATGATTTTCGCTGAACTTTTTGGTAAAACCGTGAAACTCTGACCAATGCAGGTGCTACTGTTAATAAATATGAAAATCAATACACCTTGTGTCCCGCGGCGGGATACGACCAGGACTGATTTCTTTACAACGAGCATGCACGTTACAATACAGATGAGAGGGAGAGAGAGAGAGAGAGAGAGAGAGTGTGAGAGAGAGGGAGAGAGAGAATACAGAGAGAGGGAGAGAGGGAGACAATACAGAGAGAGACACTACGGACAGAGACAACACAGAGAGAGACAATACGGAGAAAGACAATGCTGGGACAACCACTTTACACCTCGCTAGCAGCACCATACCGTGACAGGTTTGAACGGCGGCGGCATCTCTCTGCTCATCAGCTTAGTCCAGTCCATCGTGTGGTAGAACGGGTGGCTCTTGATGTCGTCCTGACCATTCATGCCCGCACCCAGGCGAGCCTTCGGGTTCTTCTTCATGAACTATAATTCACAGGCACACCACCATCACTATAACTAATGAACAGAGCTACAGTAAAACCTGTCAAGGAGACCACTCGATAAGGCAACCACCTGTCCTGGAGGACCACTACAACCAGGACTAAGGGGTGTTATTTCCAGTCAAATGACCCTGGATACGGAGACAATCTGTACATGGGGACCGCATTTTGAAGGTCCCTCGTGTGGTCGGCTTACATGATAATGTACAGTATTGTCGGGCGTCGAAGAAGGGCCAGGCTAGAATTTCACCAATTTTTAAGAAAAGCGTAGGCTGGATTTTTTGCAGATAAGAACGGAAACCGTAAATATAAACTATAATGTACACTCAGACGTACAGCTCTGCATAAATGTACAGTCAACTTCGCGTATGACGACACTCGGCGGGGCAAAAGAAAAGTGTCCTTATTCGCGAAGTGTCCTTATACCCGAAGTCCCATTGTGTATTACAGTTGGATGTGACTTTGCTCTGGGCATGGAAATTCTGTCGTTATTCGCGAATTGTCGTTATATCCGCAGTCGTTATTCGCGAATTGTCGTTATATCCGCAGTCGTTATTCGCGAATTGTCGTTATATCCGCAGTCGTTATTAGCGAATTGTCGTTATATCCGCAGTCGTTATTCGCGAATTGTCGTTATATCCGCAGTCGTTATTAGCGAATTGTCGTTATTCGCGAATTGTCGTTATATCCGCAGTCGTTATTCGCGAATCGTCGTTATATCCGCAGTCGTTATTAGCGAATTGTCGTTATATCCGCAGTCGTTATTCGCGAATTGTCGTTATATCCGCAGTCGTTATTAGCGAATTGTCGTTATATCCGCAGTCGTTATTCGCGAATTGTCGTTATATCCGCAGTCGTTATTCGCGAATTGTCGTTATATCCGCAGTCGTTATTCGCGAATTGTCGTTATATCCGCAGTCGTTATTCTCGAATTGTCGTTATATCCGCAGTCGTTATTAGCGAATTGTCGTTATATCCGCAGTCGTTATTAGCGAATTGTCGTTATATCCGCAGTCGTTATTAGCGAATTGTCGTTATATCCGCAGTCGTTATTCGCGAATTGTCGTTATATCCGCAGACGTTATTCGCGAATTGTCGTTATATCCGCAGTCGTTATTCGCGAATTGTCGTTATATCCGCAGTCGTTATTAGCGAATTGTCGTTATATCCGCAGTCGTTATTAGCGAATTGTCGTTATATCCGCAGTCATTATTAGCGAATTGTCGTTATATCCGCAGTCGTTATTCGCGAATTGTCGTTATATCCGCAGTCGTTATTCGCGAATTGTCGTTATATCCGCAGTCGTTATTCTCGAATTGTCGTTATATCCGCAGTCGTTATTAGCGAATTGTCGTTATATCCGCAGTCGTTATTAGCGAATTGTCGTTATATCCGCAGTCATTATTAGCGAATTGTCGTTATATCCGCAGTCGTTATTAGCGAATTGTCGTTATATCCGCAGTCGTTATTAGCGAATTGTCGTTATATCCGCAGTCATTATTAGCGAATTGTCGTTATATCCGCAGTCATTATTAGCGAATTGTCGTTATATCCGCAGTCGTTATTAGCGAATTGTCGTTATATCCGCAGTCGTTATTCGCGAATTGTCGTTATATCCGCAGTCGTTATTCGCGAATTGTCGTTATATCCGCAGTCGTTATTAGCGAATTGTCGTTATATCCGCAGTCGTTATTCGCGAATTGTCGTTATATCCGCAGTCATTATTAGCGAATTGTCGTTATATCCGCAGTCGTTATTCGCGAATTGTCGTTATATCCGCAGTCGTTATTCGCGAATTGTCGTTATATCCGCAGTCGTTATTCGCGAATTGTCGTTATATCCGCAGTCGTTATTAGCGAATTGTCGTTATATCCGCAGTCGTTATTAGCGAATTGTCGTTATATCCGCAGTCGTTATTCGCGAATTGTCGTTATATCCGCAGTCATTATTAGCGAATTGTCGTTATATCCGCAGTCGTTATTAGCGAATTGTCGTTATATCCGCAGTCGTTATTAGCGAATTGTCGTTATATCCGCAGTCATTATTAGCGAATTGTCGTTATATCCGCAGTCATTATTAGCGAATTGTCGTTATATCCGCAGTCGTTATTCGCGAATTGTCGTTATATCCGCAGTCGTTATTAGCGAATTGTCGTTATATCCGCAGTCGTTATTCGCGAATTGTCGTTATATCCGCAGTCATTATTAGCGAATTGTCGTTATATCCGCAGTCGTTATTAGCGAATTGTCGTTATATCCGCAGTCGTTATTAGCGAATTGTCGTTATATCCGCAGTCATTATTAGCGAATTGTCGTTATATCCGCAGTCATTATTAGCGAATTGTCGTTATATCCGCAGTCGTTATTCGCGAATTGTCGTTATATCCGCAGTCGTTATTCGCGAATTGTCGTTATATTTATTTATTCAACATCTCCTGGCCCGTCCGAAGACTGCCAATAAACATGAGAGGTCAGGTGATAGCCAACCACGGCAAGCTAAAAGGGAAAAAAAAGAAAAAGAAAGATGCTGTCAGAGAGGGAAAGGAGATAGGGAGAGAAAAAGAAAGGGAGGCACATTAATAATACATGGGATCACTTCGGATGAGACAGTGTGGAAAGCTGGACTGTGAATTTCCTGATATCCTGGCATGTCTTAATGCTAGTAGGCAGGTTAGACCAAAGGGAGTATGCTGAGAAGAAAGGGGATTTCAAAAACAGAGAGGAACTAGCTCGGGGCAGTGATAAGGCATTGCGTGTTGGTCTAGTGGTAACAAACCAGTTGTACTTGGCAATATGTTTCGGGACTTGGGCTAGGAAGATTTTTTGCACAAGGATACAAAGATGCTGCTGATGTCGGGCAAGAAGAGGGTGCGTGGAAGCAAGTTTATAAATATCCGCAGTCGTTATTCGCGAATTGTCGTTATATCCGCAGTCGTTATTCGCGAATTGTCGTTATATCCGCAGTCGTTATTAGCGAATTGTCGTTATATCCGCAGTCGTTATTCGCGAATTGTCGTTATATCCGCAGTCATTATTAGCGAATTGTCGTTATATCCGCAGTCGTTATTCGCGAATTGTCGTTATATCCGCAGTCGTTATTCGCGAATTGTCGTTATATCCGCAGTCGTTATTCGCGAATTGTCGTTATATCCGCAGTCGTTATTAGCGAATTGTCGTTATATCCGCAGTCGTTATTAGCGAATTGTCGTTATATCCGCAGTCGTTATTCGCGAATTGTCGTTATATCCGCAGTCATTATTAGCGAATTGTCGTTATATCCGCAGTCGTTATTAGCGAATTGTCGTTATATCCGCAGTCGTTATTAGCGAATTGTCGTTATATCCGCAGTCATTATTAGCGAATTGTCGTTATATCCGCAGTCATTATTAGCGAATTGTCGTTATATCCGCAGTCGTTATTCGCGAATTGTCGTTATATCCGCAGTCGTTATTAGCGAATTGTCGTTATATCCGCAGTCATTATTAGCGAATTGTCGTTATATCCGCAGTCATTATTAGCGAATTGTCGTTATATCCGCAGTCGTTATTCGCGAATTGTCGTTATATCCGCAGTCGTTATTCGCGAATTGTCGTTATATCCGCAGTCGTTATTAGCGAATTGTCGTTATATCCGCAGTCGTTATTCGCGAATTGTCGTTATATCCGCAGTCATTATTAGCGAATTGTCGTTATATCCGCAGTCGTTATTAGCGAATTGTCGTTATATCCGCAGTCGTTATTAGCGAA
The DNA here is from genome assembly GCF_964019385.1 of Sycon ciliatum. Lineage (NCBI taxonomy): Eukaryota > Metazoa > Porifera > Calcarea > Leucosolenida > Sycettidae > Sycon > Sycon ciliatum. Next base: position 23,523,264 of record NC_088645.1, on the reverse strand, counting down.
TTGTCGTTATATCCGCAGTCATTATTAGCGAATTGTCGTTATATCCGCAGTCATTATTAGCGAATTGTCGTTATATCCGCAGTCGTTATTCGCGAATTGTCGTTATATCCGCAGTCGTTATTAGCGAATTGTCGTTATATCCGCAGTCGTTATTCGCGAATTGTCGTTATATCCGCAGTCATTATTAGCGAATTGTCGTTATATCCGCAGTCGTTATTAGCGAATTGTCGTTATATCCGCAGTCGTTATTAGCGAATTGTCGTTATATCCGCAGTCATTATTAGCGAATTGTCGTTATATCCGCAGTCATTATTAGCGAATTGTCGTTATATCCGCAGTCGTTATTCGCGAATTGTCGTTATATCCGCAGTCGTTATTCGCGAATTGTCGTTATATCCGCAGTCATTATTAGCGAATTGTCGTTATATCCGCAGTCGTTATTAGCGAAGTTGACTGTACATGTAAGACGACCATCGAATAAGAACGAAACTTCTGTCACGCAAGTTCTGTGTTCGCTAAAAAAAAGAACTGGCAAAGCTAGAACCCTGACCCCCAGTTCTTTGGTGCCCGACAGTACCGTAAGCAAAAAAATTCTCAAACGGCAACCGTGCGTCCTTGCTGTTGCTGCGAGTGTTATGTCTGAAAACTAACACTGATCAGACCGCATAGCCAACACTACAGTACACTAGCAACAGTGAGCGTGTGTACTGGGAGTAAAAGGGGGTGGGGGCAGAGGTGACAGAGGCATAACACTTCAGTAGGATAACATAGGCACGTATCTGAACAAATATCGAAGCCAGCACAACCCGAACAAACATGGAAGCCAGCACAACCCGAACAAGACACGCAAATGTAAGAAGAATCACCAAAAAGCCACATCAACAAAGCTGGGCAACAGAATGTACCATCCGCATGCCTTACCTGCTCACAGATGGACTTGGCCTCCTCGGAGATGTGACGCGGGAAGATGATGTTGCCTTCGATGATCTTTCCCACAACCTCATCCTCATCGTCACCTTCGAACGGCGGCTGCACACAAGCACATGCACACACGCACACACACACGCGCACACACACACACACACACACACACACACACACACACACACACACAACTTGCCTTTAAGACTGCAGGTTGATACTTGTTGTACAGTAAAACCTGTCAACGGGCGACCCCTCTGATAAGGCGACCCCTCTGATAAGGCGATCACCTGTCCGGAGGACCACTACAACCAGGACCAAGGGATGTTATTTCCAGTCAAATGACCCTGGATAAGGAGACCACCTGGTAACAGAGACCAGGCTTTGAAGGTCCCTTGAGCGGTCGTTCTAGACAGGTTTGACCGTACTAGAGTGAGGTCACTTGAAGTCTGAATGAGCGGATCAAGTCAAGTTCTGGCTACTGAAATCCAACCCCTGGAGCGGTGCGCTCGCATTGCAAAGACCCAGCATGGGATTGTAACACTACGAAATAAGGAGACCGCTAGAATCGGTGCCCGCACTCGAGTACGAAACGCAGCGGTCGGATTTCAGTCGTCACCTCGGTATACGTGTGGCGGGCGCTGTGCAGCCCTAGCTAGCCCGGTGAACACTGGGTTGCGAAATGGTGCAGGGCACTAACTGGACGCATGCAATGGGACTTTGTCAAGCAGCGCTGTGCATTCGGGTTTTCACCAACGGCGTGAAGCACACTGATTGTAGTCGCCTCATCAGTCAGTGGAATATTAGTTAGAGGGAACATACAAATTGCATTTTCGAATTTGGACTTCACGGAGAGAATTTCCCAGGCCACCTGCCTTGTACTGCCCTTTACTCTGGCTTCTCTGGCTTTCAAGTGTTCAGTTGTGGAGAGAAATCAACAAAGAATAGAGCTGTATGAGGCAGGTGGCCTATCTTCCTAGTAGGGAACATACAAGAGTGCCAAAAAAATTGAATATTGAACGGTGACGTGTAGAATAAGACAGGACTGCCCCCCCCCCCCCCCACCCCGTCCCGGGCACACATTCAAAAGTCATCACTGCTAACTTTACGTCACGTGTACCGGTGGCCTCACAGAAAGTAGGACAACATGAATCAGCCATTCAGCCCAAGGGCTAGCGAAAACTTGGGTGCGTGGGTCACTGCATGCTGAGCTGAGAAAAAAGCACTTGAAGTTGCACGTTTGTGTTTGGGACTGTCAGACCTCAACAACCAACAAAACTGATTGTTACTTTGGTATTACTGGCAGTGTTTGACTCATTTTTTTTTTTTTTAATGATTTCTGAAGCTTGCAGGCATGTGGTGCACCCGGTAAAGAATCCAATTTCAAGATTTGAGGCTAAGCACCCTTTCCGCGTGCTCTGGCTAAGCTACAGTGGAATCGGCTGCTGCAATGCTAAACTCCCCAATGGACGCATGATGCACATCATCATCATCATCATCATCAGGGGCGTCATAAGGCAGTGTGGAGTGGTATGACCGGGAGTCGGGGCCGTCCCCGGGGGAAAAATGTTGAATTTTTCGTCCAACAGGCAGTGCTCTCTTTTTTGCTTTCTGGATGAATTGCGCGGACCATCCTGGACGTTTGCGGTTAAGTGAGGTCTGACTGTACAAGCAGACCATTTAGTCAGTGAATAGTTTCGCCCAGCTCCAAAAGAAATGGAATCTGAAAATTTCGCCCACGGACTATAATGTTTTTGGAAAAGGTCGACAGATCGACGTTAGTCCAGTGTCTAATTTAGTATGAAAACTCGATATACAAAAATGGACTAAAATTCAATTCCTGACAAATATGTCTGCTTTTAGGGTATCTCATACAGTATCTGATATAGCATCTGACACAGTCTCCAGTCTCCGCAAGGTTGGACTGCCGCCAATTGGGGGCGGTATGCAAACATCTTATCTAAACAACGTACAGGTGGATCGGCAGGCTTCAGTATGTAGCTAACGATCGCTGGGTTGGGCAAACATACTCTAGTCTACACCCCCGTGAGCACCGGCTCATATCACCAGAAATGGGCGTTACGTTGACATTTCACAGTGCCCAAAGTTAGATGATCAATTTAACTCATCTAACTAGGATGAGCCAGTTCAGAGACGACTCAAGCTTTGACTGCCCATGGACCTCCTGCAGGAGATCGCGGAGAGGGCTTTTCTCATGCACCTCAGGGAATCGTGGCTTCTACAGGACCGGAGGAAGCAGTTTTGGATTGGTCCGGCCATGCCACGGCCGTTCGTACCTTGTGTATGAGGTGGTGGGTACACATGACCTCCTCAGCAGTTAACACATGGTGGTCGCCAAAGAGTTGGTCCTGCCATGGCCTGACCAACCATGGCCTGACCAACCGGACCGGTTCTAGCCTAGGAAAACGGCAAAAGTACATAGTGCCTGAAACGAAGTGCGTTTTCGACCCAGGGGATTGGGAAGTTCTACATGTTCCATGCAACTCGTAATCGGGGTCAAGTCAAGGCGGCTGGCCCCAAATGCGGCCCAGATTGCGATGCCATGTACAGACATGCATAAATCGGCCCTGCCCTAGGGGGAACTGGGGGCCGCCTGGAAGCACAACACCAATTCAACTTTTTGCCCATGTTGTCTCCCTATGCCAGGGCTCCCAGGTACTGGGTTTCTGCCTTCTCAAACCAGAGCATTAGTGTGCTAGTAATCAATGCCAGCATGCAGTTGAGTGCAAATCAACTACAGCACAATAATTCAATAGGACATCGTCTTGTCATGATCTTAGATTTTGTTTGTGTTTGATAGCGAATATTATTATTATTGATAGGTACTGGGGGTCTCCATTTACGACGAGCATGGACGGTGCAAGTACCACTCCAGTTGTGATGGCTTGAAGCGGTGTACATGGTGTATGCGCTTCCGTCTGTGTCAACCACTGTGAGTTGTGTTACTCAGCAGGGACGCAACTCTTGCTGAACAGCGGACAATGGAACCACGTGCTCGCACAAGCGTCTTTACCCCGGCGACGTGTTTCCACGCTGTCAAACTAGTAATGGAAAAAACGGCGAAGGCGAGAAGGCAGGCAGTGTTCCGGTGTGCACTCGCATTATCAGCAGGTGACACGAACAGGTCGAGGAGTACCCAGACGCAACGACCAATGGACCGTATGCGTGTTAAAACAAAATGGCGTCACGATTTATTGAAAGTGGTATAGTTGGTGGAACGAGTGTTCAAACCCATTTGAACTTCATACTGTTCGTCTTCTTTTTGACATGCTCTCTTTCCATCGTCCTTAGCTTTTGTTTGTTGAGAGCTGTTTTGGCTTTCTCCTATACCTCTGGGGGATGCCAAGTGATGGTTTTGAGAGGCTGGTGATGGCTGTGAGCGAGAGTTTGCCGATCGGCGTCGTCCTCGCTATAGCGATGAAAATACTAGTTACTGCGCACCTGGCAGATATCACAACACGTCGGAGCGTCCAGGAGCAAAGGAATCTTGGGTTTTCACTGGAATCTAGTTCCACCAGCATCGTGTAGCCCACCGTCGGTGAATGGCGGTCCAGAAAGGTCGAAACTGGTCTTCTGCAGCATCTCGCAGTCCTGCGAGGCACACTGAATACGCCTGTCATGTATTCTACAAATAAAAATCACGAAGTAGTGGACTTTACAGTGATGAGTCTATCCTGTATGCTGCAAAAGACGCAGGAAATTTGACTGGTGTCCGTACACTGGACGCCAATATCATCCCAGTCTTCTCCTGCAGGATCTGTTTGACATTGACATACCGGTATGCAGTGGGTCGACATTGGCCTGGTTTGGCAGCTATCTGCCTGGGTGGATGTAGCAGGTTTGCATTGGCGCGTCGTCCAGTCCGACATTTTCTTGTAACTGTGGAGTACCGGCAGGGTCTGAGAGGTTGCTCGTGCTGTGAACACATCTCTACTGCCTGTCTCGTCCTGGAAGTGCCGTCTCGCCGCTTCCTTGCTCTACAGTCACGCCGTTATTTCGCTTTGTTTCGCGGTGCAGCTCAAAACCTGCCCAAACAACTGTGAGCTCGCAACATGGTATGGACAAATTGCACCACTCATGCTGGTTAACTAAAACCGGGATAGTCAAGTAAGCGAGTTCACTCCCTGGGCCATGGCAAGATCTGTTCAGCGCGGGCTATTCCAACCTCCAAGTGCATAGTCACCGATCGATCCATGCGATGGTGGTTGACCTACAAAGAGCCAAGTCTACGAGTACTACTATTGGATGCTGTCTACATGCAGTCAACAAAATCAAAGTACCTCAGTATGCCCCAGAACAGGGCATGTGCATCTATAGCATGACACAACAGGGGTTCTGGCGGCACCTGTCAAACAAGCAGTAGCGACTAGTGCCAGCTACCTATTGGAGGCTAGCCGCTACAGTCTGTCACTGGAGATAATTATTATGTTCACTGTTTAGACTGAGCACAATCAATGATGCCCAATCAATCTGCCCAATGTGTGTTCTGTTCCACCTAATTATAACGTCCCATCGCATCAACCCTACTACACGCACATGTCGTCACTCTAGCACGACTTGTGTTATTATTGTTTATTTTGATTCGCACGATAAATAGAGCACAATAAACGTTAACTTGACCGAAGGTTAAAGGCGACTGCAGATAGAGGAACACATCGAGGTACAGGTGCCGGCATCAATACAGTATCAGAGAGGTACGCAGAAAAAACTCTCGTAAGCCCAAGGGGAAGTGGTTGATGAGGGATGAATGTACTCTCCACGCTCGTCTACACTGTTCGTGGAAATGCACACATACATACAATAATATACAACATAGCAATAGCATGCACAGAACCGAACAATTTCATGTTCACACATGCAAGCACAGACCTGAACATTAGTACCAAAAGCCGATACAGACAATATCCCCATACACACAGACGCACACACACACAATGTCCCATGTATGCGCCCGTGGCGAGAAAAGCACGCAGATCTAAAAATGCACTGGATGTGAACCCACAGATTTTCTCTAATAGCAAATGATAGCGGATCTGATTCTGAATGAAACACACACACAATACAATTATTGAATGCCCATCCGCAGATGATGGCAGGTCCTGAAAGAACAGGCAGTGTTCCAGTGATGGGGAACAGAACTTCGAGTGGCGAGTGAGGTATACACACACACGTGCGTGCGCGGGCACACACCAAAGTATGAAGAAATAGAATCGACATCGTAGTATTCATTGGTTGGGGAATGGAAAGGAAAATAAAACATTGCTATAGGTTATTGTTGTAAGGACACTGGGAGCACAACAGAAAGGTAAGCAACTTGCTTTGAAGCAAAGAAAGTTATTATTCCACGGATCTCAGAAGGAAGGAACGTTCCAGAATGCTGCACTGGCAACAGGCGGCCTGCATGTGCGCGGCCCCTGCAGTCGGTCCAGCTGCCGGCCTTGCAGTGCTGAAAAGAATGTGCAGTACAGCATGTCACATAGTATCGCAGCCTGGACAAATAGACGCTGGGAAGTCCTAGTTATGTGCTCACCTACACCACGATGCACCAATCTTCTGAGCTACTTTGGCAACAATTTTGTCCACTTGAGACTCCCATGGGCTGAGCCAGTTGTTGAGGGCTGCATCAAGGTGGACGGCAATGACCGCTGATGGCAAGGCAATCCATGACACACAGTCACTAGGGCATCGTCAACATGGCGCTAAGGCTGGATGAATAAAATCAACCTTTAGGCTGCCGCTGGATTGACAACGAGGCCGCTGTCTCGAAGCTAGTCAGTCAGCCTGGTCACCGCCATTGACGAACCAGTCGCCACCGCCAGCAGTGGCGGTAGGTTGTGACAAGTATGGTGCAATATTGTCAGCAAATTCAGTACTCAGGATAAGATGAGTGACAAAGGGAACGTTGTGTTTGATAATATTGAAGTGAACAGGGATGATCACAAACCCTGCGCGTACTCCACCGTGAGTTACAAGAAAATTCCGGACTGGACGACGAGCAAACACCAACCTGCTACATCCAACCAGGCAGATACTATTACGATAGCTGCCAAACCAGGTCAATGCCGACCTACTGCATAATGTCAATGTCAAACAGATCCTGCAGGAGAAGACTGGGGTGTTGGCGTCCAGTCACTGAGTGTACAGACACCAGTCACATTTCCTGCGTCTTTGGCAGCATACAGGATAGACTCATCACTGTAAAGTCCACTACTTCGTGATTTTTATTTGTAGAATACATGACAGGCGTATTCAGTGTGCCTCGCAGGACTGCGAGATGCTGCAGAAGACCAGGTTCGAACTTTCTGGACCGCCATTCACCGACGGTGGGCTACACGATGCTGGAGGAACTAGATTCCAGTGAAAACCCAAGATTCCTTTGCTCCTGGACGCTCCGACGTGTTGTGATATCTGCCAGGTGCGCAGTAACTAGTATTTTCATCGCTATAGCGAGGACGACGCCGATCGGCAAAACTCTCGCTCACAGCCATCACCAGCCTCTCAAAACCATCACTTGGCATCCCCCAGAGGTATAGGAGAAAGCCAAAACAGCTCTCAACAAATAAAAGCTAAGGACGATGGAAAGGGAGCATGTCAAAAAGAAGACGAACAGTATGAAGTTCAAATGGGTTTGAACACTCGTTCCACCAACTATACCACTTTCAATAAATCGTGACGCCATTTTGTTTTAACATGAATATCGTGGATTATTAATTTTAGTATTTTTGATTTACTGATCAAGAGTTCTGTTTGTTCGAGTGTGTTTTGTTTACCACGCCGCTCACGGAACGTGAACAAGCGCTTCTGCGACAAACACTATAACTTTTCTGATCGCTTGGTCACAGCACGAACGAAGTAGGTAATTATTTTGTTGATTTAGAAATCGGAATACATCACATTATAGGAGGGATTACTGGTGACTTCAAAGTAGCGCAATCGAATTATCCCGACGTAGATACGACGAGCGCTCTCGCTGATGAGTAACATCAAGGCAGTCACGCACACACACACCCAGAAAATTAATTGCACCTAAAAGCCTAGTAAAAGGCTAAAAGCTAGAAAATCTAGAGCAGCTAGAAAAGCTCCTGGTTTCCCAGCGGACTCACCCGGAATCACACAGCACTCACCAGGATCGACATAGCCAGGACCCTGGCCGTTGTAGTCGTTGCGAATGTGCTCGTCCGCCACGCCGAAGTTCGCCATCTCGACGTCGTCTCTGACCATGCGATCGGAGCTCCGCTGACTCGGCGGGAACATGTTCGCCTGCCAGTCGCCTTGGTCTGTCATTCTTCCACTTCGCTAGTCAACAGTGTGCCCCTACCCTGCTGGCTGCAGACAAGTCACTGCAGCCACCACTGGCACTAAAGCCTAGTAGATCTACAGGGTGACTGAAATTTTCGTGAAGGTTCAGGCTCACCCACACGGCGGTTGCTTGGTCCCACTCACTCAGAACAATATCAAAACTCTCAACATCTCAGCCAGCGTGGTTCTTGATTGTTAACGTGTTGGCCACCGGAACGAAAGAGTGACAAAATAAAAATTGATGCGAACTCCCATCAGGAAACACTCCCTGCACTCGTGAGCCTAATGACTAATCAGTCTAATGTCTAGTAAAGATGCGGCCTCCACTGATCCAGTGCATCTCGCTGCGACTCGTACCAGAACTCAGCAGGAGGCTGGACACGTCTACACGGACGGTCCACCTAGCTAGCTAGATACAGCCGCTGACGTAGACTGGTAGAGTAACGATGTTACGTGAGTTGGAGGTAGGTCTACTACTAGTAGTACGTAGGTGTGTGCTGACAAACGAGCTACGTGCAAACAAAGCCAAGTCAGGAGTGAGTTTTTGCATTCCGAATTTCGGTACAGCGTTATTCGGTCATTTGTCGAACATCAAAATGTCGAATTTTCGCACCAACGTTTGTTTTGCAAGTCGAAAATGATGTGTTTTCATTTCGTGAGCCCCAGCATCAGCAACGTCCTGTCCCGTGCTCCTTTTCTTGTTGATTCCAACGAACTTTGATCGCCCAAAGAGTCGAGGGCCAAACCTGCCTCCTCAGTCGCCTCAGAAAACCAACTCCATGGCCAAGTCAAATTTTATGCGTGTCGCCATAGTCTTTTCAGCCACACAGATGACGGTGAGGACACTCTAGGCGAAAGAGAGTCGACAGGCAGTGGAGAGGAGCAATCAGAGGTAGCTGACGATGCTATGTCGCCAAAGACGCCTGCCAAGCGATGCCGAGATAAGAAACCTCTTTGAATAAATCACGCGCGAGTGCTCTTCTACAAGAGAATGCAACCGAAAAATATTTTCGGCAAAGTGAGCTTTTTCCGAACAAACACTCCGAATCTTCGTGTGCATTTTCGACCTCGCTCCCGCGTGCCGAATCTTTTTGCCGAATTTCGGAATGCAAAACCTCACTATTACTTATTAGTGTCAATGATAAATTCGCTAGTCGAGAGATGTACAGCTACAGGTTCCTGCACGAGTATGAGGGCAGTACCGCGGAATCCAGCCCGCGCCGCGATAGCGGCAAGGGCTGGATGAGCAGCGGTACTGACCGAGTATGAGTGACTGGAACGTGTTTCCCGTATGCACCCAAGCCAAGGAGATCACTCACAATCTTTGGAAAGCATAATTCGACAATTTATCGGGCATAATCCGCCAAGGGCTAGCACTCGTTGAGACCGCCTTTTTTCCCCTAGGCCCTGCAGCGCTGTCGGACAAACTCACAAAGACTTGGTTGCGTACCCATGAGGACGTATCCATCCATCCATGCATGTCAGTTCTAAAGTCTAGGACTAGGTCGTTGTACGGGCTACAATCTACAATGTACATGTACGTGGGATAAGGAGGGGCTCTGTTGTCTGCGCGGACAGATTCCAGGTGTCTGTTAGGATGTTGATGAAGAAGCGGAGAGCCTGGCCTAGGTCGGTGGAGCACATCAGACCCCGTCACCACGTCCACGATTCATGCCTGCGATGCTCCACCGCTGCTTTTCATGTCATGATTGGAAGCTGTGGCCCTAGTAAAAAAATAAAAAAGTGCAGTATACCACGGTATCGGTATACACCATTACCATGGTTACACCTTTTCCAGCCTAGCCCTTGGCGGATACCTGGATACTGCAGGCAGAAAAATTGGCAGAACATTTGGTACTTTTCTGGTACTACTACTACTACCGGTAATATGTTTCATGCACGTTTGGTACACGTACAGTGAAACCTGACTAAGACGACCGCTCAAGGGACCCTCAAAACCTGGTCTCTGTTACCAGGTGGTCTCCTTACCCAGGTTGGGTCATTTGACTGGAAATTGCATTCATAGATGCTGGTTTCAGCGGTCTTCTAAGGCAGGTGGTCGCCTTATCAGAGTGGTCGCCTTGAAAGGTTTCACTGCATGTGGGTAAAAGAATGGAGCGGAATTCAAGGAAGTGCCTGCCATAACAAGGTGGTTCTGCTAACTAACTTCACTGTGTTTCGAGCAGAATCTGCCCATTTTGTCGATCATTTATATCCCCAAGGGTTTCTCCATCCAGCCTCCAGTGCATGTCCGCCTCCTCATCTACTATGCCAGTACAATGTACCAATGTAGCGCCTTGACTGATCACGAACTTTTGTGGTGAATGATAACTGCAATGAGTGGCCGCCAACACTGCAACAGGACTGATTTGGCACGTTTATGCAGCACACCAGCCACGTACGATTTGTAAAGAAATTTGTCGTGATATTTTCATTTCTGCACCCCTCAGGCCCCGATCAGGCCCTGATCCGCCCCTTGACCTTCTTAGGAAATGTCATCACCGCAGCATTCGCACAAAGTCCAGGCCAGGCCGGGGGTGAGCGAACTCACAGCTGCATGCCATCTGTCATGTACAGTGAAACCTGTCTATAGACGACCGCTCAAGGGACCCTCAAAACCTGGTCTCTGTTACCAGGTGCCGTGGTCTCCTCCTCCAGGGTCATTTGACTGGAAATTGCATTCCTTGGTGCTGGTTTCAGCGGTCTTCTAGGGCAGGTGGTCGCCTTATCAGAGTGGTCGCCTTATCAGAGTGGTCGCCTTATCAGAGTGGTCGCCTTATCAGAGTGGTCGCCTTGACAGGTTTCACTGTACAATACTTAGGGGCCGTCCGTAAATATCGATGTTTTTTTAGAGACGATATTGGTGCTTCTCTCCCTTGACCCCCCTCCCTCCCCCCAGAAGACGCACATGTACATCTAGATCATGGAATCAATATTTTTGGATGCTCATGAAGTGCCCAGGAATGGATGTTGAGGGTCCGGTGTAGGCGTGAAAATCCCGCCGCACTCACGCAATAGCTGCATCGCCTGGCCTGGGATGGGGGGAGCGAACCGGGTTGGCGCTGCAGTGCTCACAGACATCGTGTACTACTGGTGTAGCCAAAGCGGCTACGCTCGGGCTTGAATTTTTTCAAATCCTTGTTCAGACAGTGAAGACTGGAAACTCTTGTGGAGTTCGTCCGTGTTTGTTCGCACTGCCTCTACGTCTTGAAAAAGGTCTCCTGCAGGCATCGTTCGGCCGATTTCCACAATCAATAGCTCATTCTTTTGCTCTTGAAATTCGCCAGGGGCGTACAGCTTCCAATTTTTGATTTTGTTCCTGTGTCGCGAGTTTTAGCTCCGCGAACGGAAGCTGGTTTCACATTTCTTGTATAGCCATTTAGACGTCCGCGTGCAGGGATCGGCGAAACTTCAGATATTTACATCGATATTTTTCTGATGCTCGAAAAGACGCACATGGCTCAAACCCCCTCCCCCCCAGACGCACCAATATCGTCTCTAAAAAAACATCGATATTTACGGACGGCCCCTTAGTAACATGATGTTACATACAGTGCCAGACCTACAGTATCAGCTGACTGGTCACACGACATTTCGTCGACAGTTCACCAATGCTGTTGTTCGGATAATCCCATTCAACACCACCGACTCAGGTGTCCCACATGTATAATTATGTATGACGATCCGGTTTCGGGGGAGCATTATTCCCACATTTATGCTTCTGGGAATAGAAGCTACATGTACATAATTATTCATGAAGATTTGAGACCACGCTTTGAGTGTGATTTCCACACGCTCTTTTCAACAATGCTTTCTACCGGTGTCATGCATACGGTTAAATGTACCCGGTACTGCGATGGTCTCCTTGGTTCACGCTTCCCCGTCAATGCGTCTGCAAGGACTTCGCATGTCAACCTTGAAAACAGTCATTGATGGCAGGAAAGCCGAGGGAGTTGGGAGGTGATTGGAGGGGCGACTTCAACCAGTCAACATGCTGCCCCAGCTTCACATTCAGTTGCATGGTATTTCAGAACATTAATGACCGCTGGGCCAGTGTACCCAGTGTACCCAGTGTGGGTCTACGGTCAACAAACAACAATAAAATTCACGGTTCGCGTTAGACTCGCCTGGAGCGCCACCACCCCCCCCCCCCCCCCCCGCCCTCCCCCCCCCCCCCCCCAATCCGCAGGAACGCCACCACCCTCGAGGTCTCCAGAATCAAGGTGCAGATGCAGTTCCTAAGCGATGGGAGGTGAGTAGATCAGATACACCACCAAAGTGCTCAAAGACAGAAAATTCCATTCGCTGCATCCGTGTTTCCCTCGTGCCAGGCCACGAGTGCAATATTTACAAATGCAGGCAAATTCTCCTAGCAGCTGAAAGGAATTTCGAGCACAACGTCAATAACCATACAGCATTGATTATTTAGAAAAGCGATCCTGTCAGCTTTTCTATTATTTTTAGAGGACTGAGATCAGTGTAGGTAACTGAGGCAAGTGCACTTGTCAGCTTACCCAGGTACTGGTGGCCATGGGAGGAATTTGAAAACAAAACGAAGGAAACGAAAAATTGATAACAACGTAATCAATCACATGTATGTGTGGGATTTCAAAATGTTCAAAGAGAAAAGCAGTACTCGCTAGGCACATTGGCACAATAAACTATGCCGTCCCATACATTCCAATATTCCACAGCTGGTGCGATGCCGGTGTTGCGGTGGCAGTTCCGTTACTGAAGCAGTGCATATAGCGGGCTAGCCTCCGCCAACTAGTCAGCGTACATCGGGCCATGCGCTCGCATCAGCTCCATGCCCGCGTTGACGGGGCACACACACACACACACACACACACACACACACACACACACATACACACACACACACACACACACACACGCATACACACACAAACACACACACACACACTCACACACACACACGCACACACACGCACACACACACACACCTAAACACACACACACACGTCACACACTCACAGATACACACACCAATCGCTTGCTGCTGCTGGTGTTGTTTGCGATGTATCTCCATCCATTGATCTTAGTAGTGCTGCCAATCTTTCCTTTGCTGGTGCAGTTACGGTTCCTGGTACTACTGCTGCTACTGGTGCTGCTGGTGCTGTTGGTGGGGCTGCAGATGCTGCCGTTGCTCGCGCTGTTGCTGCTGCTGCTGTTGCTGGTGCTAGTGTTGCTGCTGCTGTTTCTGCAGCTACTGCTGTTGTTGATGCTGCTGCAGTTGCTGGTGCTGCTGGTGCTTCTGTTGCTGCTGCTGGTGATGCTGTTGAAGGTCCTGTTGGTTTTGGTTGTGATCGACTGGCACTTTCAGCCTTTATATAGCATTATGATTTCCCGGGAAACCACAATATTGCACATGTATAGACAAAAAGACGCACACAGACATCAACGCAAAAACATGCATCCGCATACACGCGCGCACACACACACACACACACACACACACACACATACACACGAACAGACACACACACACACACACACACACACACACACACACACACACACACTCACTTACACACACACACACACACACACACACACACACACACACACACACACACACACACACACACACACACACACACACACACACACACACACACACACACACACACACACACACACACACACACACACACACACAATTATTTCCAAACACACTCATGCACGGACACACCCAGAAAAGAGGGAACGTGTACGCATAATCATGGCCAGGTCCTGAATACATTATACACGTGGACATAGTAGAAATACCCACTGTGCTTCGTTGCACCAATGCTTTAGCAGGCTGGGCAGGGGCACTGCGGAGAGAAATTGAATTTTAAACTTGGTGTTGACCTAAGGATCAGGCTATTGTCGGGTCTTATCTTGCTTATATTCGAGAGCACCTCACGGCATTCCTTGCAGCATTGCTGCTTGTTCTCATCTATGTACATAGTCATACACTATGGACATTTAAAAAGAACTCCATTTTCAACCTGCAGCACGAGGTCATCTACCACACGCCGCACAGCTATCTTTGGAGATAGAGTGTGAAGATCTCACAGCACCTGCATGACTGTTTTTACAGCCTTTTCACCAAGTGCACATTCACCACGGCAAACCAGGGTCATTGGCCGCGACCGTGGTGTTGAGAAGAACGGCGGCTGATCGCAACGTTCCAGCCGGAGCTTTCCCCGCCAACTTGACTTGACCCTTGCCGGGTCCAAGATTCAATGCATGGGCTTTACACGAATTCTGGATGGTGGTAGTCAGTGGGTGAAACATTGAGTCAAGTTGGCGGGAAAGCCGTAGCTTTAAAAACATTGAGAACAACAGAATTTATTGTACATTTAGATAAATAGAAGACCATGGCTATCCTTTTTACATGCAGTGCTAAAACTGACCAATGACAGAAGAATGCTCATACATGTACATGTACCACATTTAACCAACTCTTTGAGGGGGAAAGCTTTATTCTCACATACAGCACAGCTCATGCAACCATACCAGCTGGGCGATACTGGTATTGCCAACGGTGAATTTGGCTCAACTTTCAGGGTGCGATGCTCAACTCCAATCTTCTAACTTAAGGTCCATACAGTAGTTTGTATTACTATTAGTAGATAACATAGAATGGCTGCACACTTTATCTTTTTCATTGCAATTTTTTTCTTTCGTCTCCTCGTCGACTCTTTTTAGGAATAATTGTAAAAGTTTCAACAACCTGGGCTAACGTTAATGCCCAGAAGAAAGTCATCAAAGGAAAGCACATCATCACGGCAATGAGTTATGTTATGCCATATCTTCCGTGGATCGTATTTCGCGAAGTTAATACTGCTGCCATTGAATCACAAAGTCCTACTGCGACTCCTGATTCTCTCGTTGCACGGCTATAATTTCAACTTATATTATATTACTTGAGCCTACTGTTCATTACAATATTATTAAAAAGATAAGAACGTACCACAGATGTCGACATTTCAGTGAGGACCTCCAGAATTTGGACCATTTCCGAATTCCAGATCTCTAGCTGCTGTCTCGACGTCTTGACCAGCGAATCTAGTCGATCCACATGCTTGCTCCATTCATGGCGACCCTGATAACTCAGATCAAAATCTAGACCTAGGCTTTTGCAAAGGTCGTACAGTCGATACACGTCCTCCAGTTCATGGTGAGCCTGGACGTTTGTCTCACCTGGAGTGGACCAGAGTTGAGATAGGTCAGAGCGCATCACTGCCGCATCTCTGCTCAGCACATGCAGGGGTCTCTCATCGTACTCAGCTAACCGTGCGTGGAGTTTGGCTACATGGCGTTCATCAGCGGAAACTCTCTCTTCCGCGCGACCAATCTTAGCTCGGAGAGTCTGACAAGCTGTCTCGGTTCTCTTGCATCTTACTGACAA